>NC_065585.1:41119166-41438333 GCF_024542745.1 Macaca thibetana thibetana
TCATTTACTAGTCCATGTCATGCCATTTAGCTCTTTGGTTCTATAGTCTCACATTTAAAATAAAAAATTCAAGTGTTATTTTTACTGCTAGTAAACATCCCAGAAATGGCAAATTCCCAGGCATTATAAATTGTTCTGGCATAGATTTTCATAAAACATCAATTGAAAAAGAAAACAATATATGCTATTGATGCACAGCCAACTTTCCATCTCAAGTTTGGGCTCAATCCCATACAGTTTTTCTGATCCCACAAGTTTGCCAAATTAACCAACCCTTTGATGAGGAATCTTTGGCAATTTATTGAAGTGGGTTTCTTAGATTTCAGCACATAAAAATTAGATATTAAGCACTGTTTATAATCAATAGATTATTAATATAAATGCACTTAAACATAAAAGAAATAACTCCAAACATGTCTTCTGTAAAGCATAGGCTCATATAAACATGTTGTTGCAATATAATCTGCTATATCTGTATCCTACTACTTCCTTCCCATTTTATTACTCCAAAGTTTTCATAATTAAACATATTCTTTAAATATCCTAATTTCCTTTTAGAAACAAACAGATAAGAATATTTATGAAGCACTAAAATTTAACATTGTTTTTACTGCCTTAGAATATTGCATACTTACTCACGACATTTAGGGTTTCAATTTCCAGGACCAATTTTCTAGGATACAGGAAAATACATAATCGCCAAAACAAAAAAAAACTATAATCATTTTAAACTATGACATTAAGGCACTATAGTTAAATTCAACTAAATAAAATATTTAAAGTAGATCTTTAAAATGTTGTGTTTCTGAGATGTCAAAATATTTTTTAGTTAAACATTGCATTGTTTTGTGTTTTAATATACAATGTAACTTATTTACATAGATATATATGGCCACAAACATATTCATGTATTGGACATGATGACAAAGTGGACAACAAATAATAGTTTATGATCAAGGATAACATGTATCATACAATGTAGCAAGGGGAGAGGTTTACAGTAATAATTTTTGATATATAAATCATAACAAAACATTGATTTTATATTTATCTTGTTTACTTAAAAATATCCTTAAATATATTAAGCTAATCACTGTTTTCCCAATAAACTAATATTAACCGAAGATTTGAAAAGATATATATTTTCTTACAACTTTATGAATAAATTTAAATTCCCAATGTGAATTCCGGTTTATTTTATTACATTTTCAGTATGTACTGTTTTACTAAAAAAAATTCACAGATTAAGTTTTCACTATGCCATCTTTCTTTGCTCTTCAGACTTATGTTACATGATACATTTTCTCAAAGCATCCTATCCTCCTTAAAGCACTTATTACAATTGTAATAGCTTAATCATGAGTATAATTATTTTAAAATTATGTATTTTTGCAGACATAATATGCATAATATGCAAACATAATAAGCAAGACAGGTAATTGCTATATCTGTCTTGTCTACACTAATAAGTCAGTGCCAACTAAAATGCTTGGAATACAGCAGGATGGCAACAAATACTTGTTAAACACTAGTTTAATTTTTACATTGACATCTTTTAAAATATGAATCTTAGAGCTTTAACATGAAATGAGTCAGTACATAAAAATACTTTATTACTACAGACACAACATTTTAAATTATAATATCATTAGTAAAACTCCATTTGAATTTTTAAATTTTCAATGAATCAATGTATTCTCATCCAATTACTAATTAAAAGTAGTACTGGATTTTTAGTTAATCAATTATCTCTGCACTTTGCCTTTTTAAATTTTATTCTTGGTTCAAGTTTTGTCTTCTACTTAACCCATTTATGCCTAGTGTTTCATAATTGGAATGCTAAGCTTGTGGGAATTATTTATATCCTACTGCTTAAGTTCATTGTCAAGGTCTGATTTTTCACACATAAAAAATGTGCAACCTCCAGCATAAATGGGTTAATCATATCTCTCCATAAAAAAAGAAGAAAGGGAGAAGAAAACAAAAACACTTTGTTTCAATTCACTGGTAGAATTAACAGTTTGAAGAGACTCCTTATTGAATTCACATACTATGCTAACCCTCTTCCTTGTGGTTGGCAACATATTTTATCTCCCGAGATTGTAAATAAATAATTACCAATATATGGTGTAAATATCTCAATAGCATTTGCAGTTAAATAATAGAAATATCCTAAAAAGACAAACTTTAGATAGTATATTAAGCTTTTATTGTACTTTTTAGGGAAGCAAGTACCTCTGCATTGAAGTACTTCAGTTTTAGTCAACGTAATTAAATATGTAAAGTGGATGACCATCTGTGTTTAAATTAGTCATTTTTTCCCTAAAGGACTAATCTTCATCAGAATAAAATAATTATATTTTTCCCAAAGTATGTGTAATTAGTTTTCTAAACAAATCTTGAAATAAAGTATTTGCCACTCTAATCTAAATGGAATCTACACACTATCAAGTTCACACCAAAATGAGAAAAATGAGGTACAACAAGCACACACGCATTTTAGAAAGCATGAAATGCAATGCTTGTAGTCTCATGCTTTCATATGGTTTCCAAAGCCTGACAAACCTGGCTCAGATTGATGTTTCTTTTTCGGCAATGGTTTGTCATCACTTATTGTACCATTCACCTTTCTCTGCTGATCTTCCCATGTAACTTCTAGTATAAATCAAAAATAATAATCAGAGCTTATCAGAAACATTAGACAATGTGCATAACAAGAATCTAAATACACTTCAGGGATCTATGGGATTTGGGGGGCTATTTTTCCTAAATTCTCACATAAACTATGTAATATGCAGTTAACATTTTAAATATAGAAATGTGACATTAAAATTCTGCTCAATAAATTTCAAATTCCAAAGCACTAAAATTTACTTTCAGTATATCCCAAACAGAATTAAAGTCATAAAAAGAACAGAATTAATAAAATGGCATGTAATTAAAAGTTGTAAATTTATTTGTTTTTAAAATTCAATAAAATACAGAGGAACAAGCTTTAAGATTTGAAATTCTTAAATGATCATTGTATGTATCCCATCTTTATAGATTAAAGTTAATTTAATAAATATTAGGTAATTTGAAGAATGATTATATTCATGGAGACTTAACTATGAGGTGACTTTTTAGTAAGTAATATTTAAGAAACCCATATGTCTGCAAAGTAATTATATTCCAGCTAGTCTTTATCACACTATGTAGCCAATTCTATCTGAACACTATAATTTAAAGAGCATACAGTTTGAGACCAGCCTGGACAACATAGGTTCTCTTTTTTTAGATCTTTTTTTTTTTTTTTTAGAGATTCTATCTTGGAAGGCTGAGGTGGGAGAATCACTTGAGCCCAGGAGATCAAGGCTGCAGTGAGCTATTATTGCACCACTGCACTACAGCCTGAGTGACCGTGAGACCCTTTCTCTAAATAAAATAAAATAGCATAAATTCATTTATTAGTAAGATTTATATAATATGTTCCAATGTGCTTTCATAGACGGCATCACGTTTGACCCTACAAAACACAGATGGGACCTTCTATTAGGTGGTTTATACAGGTGAGAAAATAGAGCTGACTGATAAGGATAAGCACTGAAAAATTATCTTAGCTTACAATTTCATACTCATTACATCACTTGATTTTCAAAGTAGCATACTGGGAATGGAAGAAATACGTTACAATTTCCTTTACTCAGATGAACTAACTTGGGGCAAAGGTCTAGAGTCACACAGTTAGTACACTGTAAAGCAGGCCCTGAGGCAAAGTTTCAAGAACTAAGCTCTTTGTCTTGTATCATATCACCTTCCTTTCAACAACAAAGAGAAGATGATTTAAGGATAGCATTTAGGAAGTCAACAATGATATAGCCTTGAAGAATAACTAAGTTTGCAGGAAGGTATGAGGTGAAAGGGAGTTCTTTCCTAAATTTGATTAGTCAGTTGGGACTTTGGAAGCATAGAAGAAATAAGATGAGAAAAGGGAAACAAAAGTAAATTTAAGGGGAACGGTCTCCCAGAATGAAAGGAAAGGTTAGGAAAAGAAATTAGAAATATTCATTTACAAGTACTTCACTTAAACAACAGGTACACTTAAGCTTATGGATTATGAATGGGGAGAGGAAATCTTAAGGGCATTCCTTCCACTTTATTCCAACCTCTGCTTTAGTTCAGGCTATCAAATATTGGATGACTGAATTGCCCTAAATGGTCCTATGCCCTCAGTTTCTTCTCTTTCAAGTCCATCTTGCTTGCTGTCACCAAGTTACTTTTCTTAATACAGATGTGATTGAATGTCCATCCTGCTCAAAAACATATGATAAATCCCTTGGTATTTTAAAGTATCCCTGAATCCCTCTCATATTAATTTTGGACACATGTTCATTTATCTAAGTTGGGAAGGAATGATATAGTTAGGAAATATCCACCAATTCCACTATAAAATCCACTCCTAGGTAGATACTAGTCAAATTTGGAAATTAAGATATGGGTGCTAACATTCTCCCTGCCCTAGTAGCATTCATGAGAATAGAGAGAGCAACAAAACAAAGCCAAGATCCTCTATCACTGTTGTATCCTATCACCCTAAATGGTATTCAATACCTAGAATGCCTGCAGAAGCAATCATTAATTACAAAGACTGTCAAAATAACTATCACTTTTGGTTCCTTTGTAAACTTTTTAAATACGTTTGCTTGTTTTTATTTTCCCCCCTCCCCTCCCTCCTTCCTTTTCTTTCTTTCTTATTTATAAGGTTATCTGTATTTGAAACAATGTAGACATTGTACACATTAAAGGAACAACATATATTTTTTTTCAATCTCATTGTGTATTTTTAATAGGTGATATGGTAGGGTTTAGTCTATATAATCCTGGCAAAGAATTAATCACTAACAGTCAATTAGCAAGTTTGTAGATGTTAACTTTCCAAAACCAAACAAAATTAACCAACAATAATAAAACATAAAGAATAAATTGGAAAGAAAACTATTTGATACTTTAGACTTTATCAGCCACATTTCCAAAAATTCTTACTTTTTGTTAAATCCTAATGGATTAAACAGTTCTCTGGCCTAGAGAAAAGTATCCTAAAATTTGTATATTGATTTTTACACATGCATTGAAATATGAGAAATGTATTAGCACATTATGAGATAACTTATGCTGCAATCCAATCCTATTTATTTCCACCCTGGTATTGTTTCTTATGCAAGTCATTTGATTAAGAATAGCATCATGATTACTAATTCCCAAAAATCTATGAAACTATATACAGTCATACATTGCTTAATGACAGGGATATGTTCTGAGAAATGCATTGTTAGGTGATTTCGTCATTGTGCAAAGATCACAAAGTATACTCACACAAACCTAGATGGGGTAGCCTACTATATACCTAGGCTATTTGATATAGCTTGTTGCTCCTAGGCTACAAACCTGTACAGCATGTTACTATACTAAATATTGCAGGCAATTACAACACAATGATAAGTATATATGTATTTAAGCATATCTAAATATAGAAAAGGTACAGGAAAAATATAGTATGATAATATTATGAGAGTATTGTTGTATATGGAGTCTGTTATTGACCAAAACAGCATTATGTGGTACATTACTGTGTGTGTGTATATATGTATGTATATGTGTGTGTGTATATATATATACACATTTGTTTATGTTTATGTTTAACAACTGCTTCAGGGTAATCATAATCAGACTTAATTTGACTTTAAATATAAAACTAAAATTTTCAGATTTTTTGCTGAAAATACAAAATCATAGCAAGATATTACTAAGAAATTATAGTAATAATAACTAACATTTATATAGTAATTATTATGCGACAAGTATTGTTCCGCTGCATCTTCCCAACTTCAAACTTATTTGTTTGTATATTTGCTTTAGAGACAGAGTCACCCTTTGTCACCCCGGCTGGAGTGTGGTGGTGCAATCACAGCTCACTGGAGCCTCAAACTCCTGGGTTCAGCGATCTTCCTGCCTCAAGCTCCCAAGTAGCTGGGACTAGAGGTGAACACCACTACGCTTGGGTAATAAAAAAAAAATTTTTTTTGATAGAGGCAGGGTCTTGTTAGGTTGTCCAGGCTGGTCTCAAACTCCTTTCCTCAAGCAATCCTCCTGCCTCGGCCTCCTAAAGCTTTGGGATTACATCTGTGAGCCACTGCACCTGGCCTATTATGTGACAACTATTTGTTCTAAGCAATTTTAATATACCAAATTATTTTAAAAAGTAAATTTATAGCATATCTACACAGCAAATAATATAATTTAGAATGGACAGATTTTGCCATTATAACCCTTCCAAGACAACTAGCAGTCTGCCACACCTTTTCTTACACTTGATTTCCTCCACCCACTTGTTTTCTATGAAGATGTATATGTGATAATAGCTTGGGATTGTGCCCTCAGGAATATTTATATTTCAGTGTTCTAGAAAGGCTAAAAGCTTTGTATTACAAAAATAAGCCATTAGGTAATAGCGGAATATGAAATACCATGACAGGTAATGGCAGAAATATTTGGGACTGAAAACCTACCCAGAACCTCTCAAAACTTACCTTCTCCTTATAAAATTGACCCTGAATATGTACCATGATCTTAAGACACTTAATGTAAGTTACACATTATAGAGTAATTTTACCAGCTATGTTTTATTTCTTATCATTATATTATTTTTTCCCCTTGGGAGCTCCCTAAAGGCAAGAAATATGTCTTGTTTATCTTTGCATCCTTAATGGCTATCTAGTATAATACATTTAAAATAGAAGATATTGGTTGAACTACATCTTTAGCTAACATCTAAAAGCAACAATTACAACAACAGCAAAAAACAAAAAACAAACAAACAAAAAACCGGTTGAAGTCCATGCAAAGAGAACACAATCTAGAACAGTGTCATAGAACGCTATGAAGAGGCATGGTATATCAACACATGAGATTAACAGTCTAGACTAGAGATCTGCTGCTATGTGGATTGAAGAAAGGTAGTTATCCTCCAGAATTCTCCTCCTTTATCTATAAGGGAAAATAGTTTTATCAAAAGATGTATAATGTTCCTTCCAAATCTAAAAGTATTTGATTCTAAATCAAGGAGCTATGTCACAGAACACTGATAGATATCTTGGTGAACTATAGGCACACGGTTCGAGGCCACATGGCATTAAACAGCAAAGTGGCAGACCTGGATTCAGAAGAAGCCAAGGGAACAAGAAGTTTCCCACATATCCTTCATGTATTCTGTTTCTTCGACCTCTCCTCACAGCTCTAGATATTTTTCTTTTCTTCCCTTTACAGCCTTTCAAAGGTGTCTGCACTTGCTGTCTCCATTCCTCTCTTCCCTTGAATCTACTCTAATCAGTCCTTTAGTCCTTATCACTCTACCAAAACTGCTCTTAATAAAAGTCAACATGGTGACTTCCTACTTGCTAAGTGTGCTGATTGTTTCACATTCTTGATAATTCTCTCCTTCAAGTAATTTCTTAACTTGTTACTCTTCTCCCAATTTCTCCATTTTTGGCTGCTTCATCTTCTCAACTTCAAAGTATCAAAGTGGTCCAGTTTATACTTCCTGGACCTCTTCTTTATCTACCTACATGTGTCTACTTGTCCTCTTGATAACCAGTCTTACAGTGTAAATACCTCTTTATATGGATGAGTCCCAGATTTATAGCTACAGTCTACACCTCTAATATGAAATGTAGACCATATTTAATTTGGCATCTTCACTTGGATGTCTAACAGCATCTCTAACTTATCATATCCAAAACTGAGCACCTGATATTCTCACTCAATCTATTATTCTCAAGTATTTCCCTGTATTAGTTAATAGAAACTCCATTGTTTTTCTACTTAGGCTAAAAACTTGGATGTCATTATGGAATCTTTCTTTCTCTTTTACCTTGTTGGGAAATGTTGTTGGCTCTATCTTCAATATCTATTCAGAATCCAACAACTTATACTGCTACCACACTGGTCTAAGCCAGTATCATCTGTTTCCGGGGTTAGTGCAAAACCTAACAATGTTCCCTGTTAACAATCTTAATTCTTGAGGGCATTCTCAACGTAGCAATTGAAGTCATCTTACTAAAAAAAAAAGGGGTATTGTGTCACTTTAATCCAAACCTTCCCATTTTATGTGATAAAAACCAAAATCCCAACTATGATCTATAAGTTCATATATGAGTCACCCCTCTAGCCCCAACTATCCTTCTGACTGCACCTGCTACAACAATATACTTTAACATATCCACAATATGCTTTAACCAATTAAAAAAAAAGTCCTCCCTTAAACTTACTTAGGAACTTTATTGTGATATATAAAATAAACTGTAAATAAAAAGCCAATCTCTCAGAAGAAGATAGCAAAGGACAAATTGAATAAATCTTAATTATAGGTATAATCAAAACATTAAGCCAAGTAAAAACCAAGTTAGCATATGTGAAATATGTGCAGAGTTCTCATCTTACAAATTTATTCATTAATTTCTAGGTTCAACTATATCATATGTTGGATTGATTTATATAGCAATAGCAATGTTTTACAGTGGAGAGGATTTCATATAATGATAAAAACACAAATTTATAAGTGTGCATATAAAAACAAATTTATAACTGAGGTTTCAACAATCATTGTCACTAGAAAACTTTACATGTGAAACTGCCTTTGCAAAATAAAGACGTTATGAGAAATCCGAAGCCGGGAGCGGTGGCTCACACCTGTAATCCCAGCACTTTGGGAGGCCGAGGTGGGAGGATCACTTGAGGTCAGGAGTCTGAGATCAGCCCGGCCAACATGGTGAAACCCGTCTTTACTAGAAACACAAAACTTAGCCGGGTGTGGTGGCAGGCGCCTGTAATCCCAGCTACTCAGGAGGCTGAGGCAGGAGAATCGCTTGAGCCAAATTTTATGATATAGAACGGGATATTACTTTTTTGATAAAATCATTTTAAAATGCTAATATTCTAAATCAATATATGTAGACATATTTGATAATCAATTACTGCAAAACATACACAGTCCTACCATTCTGATAGAATTTGGTTGTGGCAGATTACAGAATTATGTCAGCAATAATTATAGGAAAATCACATCTAAGTATTAAAATCAATCATCTTTTTACTTTCCAGGCAGTTTTAATTCATGTATATAGAACTATGAAAAATCCACAAATGTTATAAATCTTCCTTTTATGTTATTGTTAAACTTATGATTAAATTTGTCTCATTTTCTACTTTAAACTTCTACTTTAAAATGTTTTTAAAATAATTCAATTTTAAAACGATTTCTGGATTGAAAAATACCCATGCTGTGATTCTGTAAATGTATAACATGACCACTAGTATCTTCCTCAGAATCCTTTCCCTTAACATGATCAACAAAGTTAGTCTTCCAATTTTAATGCCATTACAGTTCAATAAAATAGAATTGTATCAGAATCATTAAAGGTAAGTATTTTGAAGACTAATTTCCTATTTAGAAATAAATAAAAAAGAATAGACATATTAAATACTGGATAACTTAAATTGAGACTAATACTTGTACTTATGCTTATTTTAAAAAGCAATTCAAGTATATTACAAATGTCAATACGGAGTGTTTAATATCTAGAAAGGCACCATAAACTTCATTTTAAGACTTGCCTTTTTTCCCATTAGTAGGTGGTGTTGGTGTTTCTCCCTCATTGTCTTTATAATATTGAAAACAGACAATAGCGATTAATGATTAAGATCATTAATAACCAAAATAAAAACAAAGCACATCAAAAAAGATGAAATCACACAACAGGGAAACAAATCCATGCACTACACATGACATCCCATATTAATGAACACAAGAGAAAAGTATATACTTCCTATCTTATAGGAGAATTAATAAAAACCAAATAAGTGAAAAATCATCTTAATAGTATATAGTTATGCTTTTATGTTAATTTAAAAACTGATGCAACTTACTAATTACTTTTGACAATAAAACACCAGCAACAAACTGGTTTAGCACATGGGCGTCTTTATCTTAATTTATTTAAAATAAGGAAAAGTGATATTAACTATTGCTGAAGTCCCCAAACTAATGCTATCTTAAAAAATGACTTTAATGTGGAAGACAATTAATGGCGTGAAAGGCTGCAGTGTTTGTATGGACTATATGAGATGCAGAGGAATGAGCTAATGGGAAAACATTAACAGCTAAGCTAAAATGAAATTCATTCTTATAGTATTCCATAAAAATGTGATTCCTAAATTATTCCAGGAAAATGGAAGAAAAATGACATTCTAGAAGTTAGATACTAGATATTCAGAACCCAAGCAATTCTATATGTCTAGAAATATGCAATTAAACTTGCCTGTTTCCATTATCAGATGACTTTGATATTTGTCACCTTTACGACATTGAAAAGTTACTGATAATGAGCAATTCTAGTAGCTTAAGAGATGTTTTCAGTTGTAAAACTAAAAACTCCACTGAAAGAATGCTTCCATGAAAATATATCTTAGGTATAATATACGTAATGGTATTGCTTTCACACCATGGAAAGCAGAGGAAAAAAAGGCATAAAAAGAACACTCTATTATTCATAAATAAAAAGTGGTCAGTTAAACACTTGATAAAATTAAAGATATTCTGTATCATTCAAAGAAAGTTACAATTAAACTTGACAATTGGATAAGATTAGTATTCAATTCTGAGTTTCAAATAAAAATAGTGAAAATTTGATAAAGGTAGTATATAAAAATACACTGATTTACTGATTATATAATGTTTTAACTTTTTTGAGACAGAGTCTCGCTCTGTTGCCCAGGCTGGAGTGCAGTGGCATGATCTTGGCTCACTGTAACCTCTGCCTCTCGGGTTCAAGCGATTCTCCTGCTTCGGCCTCCCAGGTAGCTGGGACTACAGGCGCATACCACCATGCCCAGCTAATTTTTTTATTTTTAGTAGAGATGGGGTTTCGCCATGTTGGCCAGGCTGGAATCTTTTAAGTTTTAAAATCCTTTCACCAACATTAAACATTATGATAGATAAACATAATAGGGACTTTAAAAACAACAAAAATAAAAGGTATGCATTTCATTTAGAAAGATGGGGAGAAATTATGATTGACAATAAATATTAGAGTAATATTGAACTGGAATGAAGAAGAGAAACCTATAATTGCTTTACTTTAGGAAAAAAATATAATGGAAAAAATGATCATGGTCTATAAATGTTTTAATGGAATTTATATTCTGCTCTATATTTCTTTATAATTTGCTTCTACTAGATTCAAAATCCATGGGAGAAGGTGCTAAAGCTTCAACAAACCTTTACTCACCACAACACATGATAAAGTATAGTTTTCTAGTAGGTACTCGTTAAATTTTTTTGAATAAACAAATGAATGTAAAGCTGGGTAAAGGGTAGGTGTATATCTTGGTCAGGGGCACTATCTATAATTCTAGTTTGATTTAAACATCAGGGAAAATATTTAGCCAGTTGGGTAAATTACATATTCTGACAAATTGCCTAGATAGCTTAAGTAATACCCATTCATTAATAAAATTAGGTAATTTATCTTAAAGTTAGTGCTGAAAAACAATCTATTCTTCATTGTGCAGTTATAAATTTGGAGCCTAAAGTCTTATGTAAAATTGAAAAGTCATATTTGAAAACATTCACTTATTTATTTTAGATACGCAGTCAGACAGACCTGCCTTGACCTCTTCTCCCTGCTTTTCTTCCCCCTGCTCTTCCATATGCTCAGTTTCTTCATTAACTTCTGTACTTGCATAAGCAAAGGTAAAGAAAAATATAAGACCAAATAGGTGTATCTGTTACTCTTCAAAGAAACTAAACAAATAAAAAATTCTAAATTATTCAGAATGATAAATACACCAATATTTATTTATTTATTTATTTATTTAGAAACAGAGTCTCACTATCACCCAGGCTGGAGTGCAGTGGCACAATCACAGCTCACTGCAACCTGCGTCTCCTGGGCTCAAGTGATCCTCCCACTTCAGCCTCCTGAGTAGTGGGGACTATGGGAGTGCACCACCATGCCTGGCTAATTTTGTATTTTTTTGTAGCGATGGGGTTTCACCACGTTACCCAGGTTGGTCTTGAACTCCCGAGCTCAAGCGATCCACCCGCCTCAGCCTCCCAAAGTGCTGGGATTACAGATGTGAGCCACAGGAGCCACTGCACCTGGCCCAATAGATAACTTTTAATAAGTTTCTGACATGCTATAGAAAAGTAAATAAACTTACTGGTTAATTATCACATTGTCTGCTTTTATGATGACTTTGTAAAAGAGAAACTGTGACTTTTAAAATATTTGTAATATGTGGATAACTGGGTAAAGTAGGCAAAATATATATAAACTTGGTATATTACTAAAAAAAGTTATGTAACTTTTCTTCTAGAAAAAGAGAACATGACATTTTACAAAATGGCAGTGCATAAAAGGGAAAAATAAAATAATAACAACGCCTTATAGTTTTTTAGTACATTGTGCTTTCTATATTATTCTTATTTTACTTCTCTGGTTCTAAACAAAGATAAGTGGCCAAATACATAAGACTAAAATATAAAATAATCAAAATCATAAAGAGTTAAAGTATGACTCGGTCATACGTTGGCTGTCGAAAAGGATTTGAAAATAAATATTTCAATACTTTAATTCTAAAATAATGCCATTAAATTACAACTTCTCACAATTAACTTTTTAGGTGATAATCCAAACATAATTTGATTTAGACCATCAACTGGTAAGTCTATTTTGTGCTACTTACTGAAGATTAACTGAAGTTGACATTTCTAAAAGAGATATTATATCTTCTTTAAAACTAAAAAAGTTTGCATAATCTACTGAAGTCTCCATATCAGCATTTATAAAAACACTTTAAAATATCATCCATACTTTTATATAAAACAAAACCCCTTTTATTTCATACTAAAAAGGGTAAGGGAGGTTTTGGCTCCTCTTTCTTTTATGAAATTAAAAAAATGGAAAAATCACAACTGGGAACTTTAAAGGAAAATTTTGGTTTTAATTAATTTTATAGGGTCAAAAACAATAGTAAAGAGAATCTTTACTGAGAAGCCCATCAGAAACTTAACCAACCCTGACTTTCAGCATCACCAATAGGCTCTGTTTTCTAGTATACTTACTATTACAAAGAATAGAGCTACTTGTATTTCAACAGTCTATTGCTATAAACGACATTAAAAATTCAATTTTAAAAATGTGCACAAATGATAGTTTCTGAGTTTATATGCCAATAAATGATGTTGAAACTCCATCTTTAAAAACACTGAAGAGAAAAAAAGTTACATAAATATTACTAAACTTTCCTTAGGAAAAGTGATTTAAAATTCTATGCCCCCAATTGTATGCAAATAATTAAGAAGTATAAAAATGCTGTGAAGTCTTTTTATCAGGCAGCATAATAGACCATCAGTCACAATATCACTGGATTGTTCAAAATTATGGTACTTGGAAATAGAAAGAATGACAAAACAGAAGTTGACCATCATCCAGTTAACAAGAACACAACTTATATCAACAAGTTATATAAGGGTATAAAAGTATTGCTGCTCAAATGCAGCACACTTACAAATTTGTTACAAATAGTTTACAGAAATATGAATTTTAATATAAACATATATAGAATGACAAGATTATTGTAGTGGTACTTTGTATACTATTTGAGGTAGCTTTTCCCTTTTTAAATAAATATTTCATGAATTTATTCAACAAAGATTTATTGAGGGTCTACAATATGCCAGGCATTATTCTATGTGCTAGAGATTCATCAGTAAACAGTCAACAAGTTTTTAAAGATACAAAGTTAATTTCAGATTTCCATAACAGGCAGATGATTTTGTATTGATCTAGCAAATGTATGACACTCCATATATCACCATTCAGTATTTTCTTCTGAGTCATAATGTAGTGTTTGATAATAAAACTGTATCATATTTAACTCTGATATACGTAAGTCTTATATGTAAGTCTTGCTACAACATGAAAAATGATGTTGGAAACACAAGCCACAATCACTATCTAATTCAACAACTTTATTTTCTAGAAAGCCAAATTTAATAATTAAAAACATCATCATAAATAAAAAATGAAATATATGATGATAAATATAACTAAACTATGTGCACATCCTCAATGATGTAAACGTAGACTGCAATTGATATCTTTGGTTAAAGTCTTACTCAAAATCTAGTATTCTGGTTAAAAGGTACATAAAAATTTTATGAAAGAGCACATTTTATCTGCTCATTTAAGAGAAGTTAAACTCCTTGCATTCTTATTTGATCAATCAAAGAAATTTAACTCCTTGGTATAATTTCCAAGTTAAAAAAAAAAGTTGAATACTTTGTCAGATATCATAAAACAAAATAATTTTACTGTATATAAGTCTATACAACAAAGGGACATCAATTGCAGTTGGGTTTATTTTTGCTTACTAGCTCCCCAAAAAGGCTGTTAGCACAAAACAAACCCTCCTTTATGTACAGACCTTCATAAGGTTCTATCTCCTTGACTCCATTGTCTAGGGAAACAAAATAAAAATAAAAAACAAAACAAAAACAAAAGAAAAAAAAAAAAGGAAAAAAAGGGAACCAAAACACAGGGGTTAAAAACAACAGAAATTTCCAAAGGCACAGAATGTATTATCTACTAGAGAAAAGTTAAATGATTTAAATATATATGTATTATTTGCAAAACACATCCAGTTACTAAATAAAGGGATCATTGAAAAAATGATCTTAAAAACCGTTATATTCAGTTATTCATGCTTTTAGAGGTCCTTTATCCAAGAATTTATAGAAGTTTGGGAAGTATGTTCATGTGTGTGTCAGCAAATAGTGCTTTTTATGCAAAAATGTAAAATTAATAAAAACATCAGTACAACATGCATCTTTCATTGTATATTCATGATTACCTTTTTCTTGTTCTCCAGTATTGAGAAGGATCACCATTGTTGTGCATCAGCTAACCAGTCCTTTGCAGTGTGTGAAAATTGATTTGGCTAGTTACTAATAAACTTTATATAACTATCAACAATTACATAAACTTAGTTGTGGCAAAGAAATATTATCCAACAGCTCATTTAAGACTATTATGTTTACTTTTTAAGATGCATTTATTCAAATTTAAAAATGTGCAAGAGCAATAAAGATACCTTATTTTACGTGGAAATATTACAAATTTTTATGCAAAAATACATAATATTTATAAATATAACTATTATCAAATAAGACAAGGCATACAATTAACAAAAGAAGAAAACTAACACAAAAGTAAGAAAATCTTGATTCACCTTAGCTTCCATGTGTATTTCCTAAACGACATAATTAGAAATAAAACTTACTTCTATCCAATGTTCCCTTTGGTGGAAGTTGTGGAAGCTGTCGGCCCCTTCGTCCTGCCACTGGAGTACTTGATGGGCTTGTCTGGACAGACCCAGTACGAGGATGAGACCTAAAGACACACAATTAATATTAATTTTCAGTATAATGAGTTACATATTTTTAATACCTATATTTGGTTCATATGATAGCTGTATAAATACAATTTAAAAAGAAGTTTGGCTGCAGATTAAAAGGTTAGGAAAACTAGACAAAATATGGATATCTGAATGATTAAATAGCAAAAGATGTTTATTTTTGGTGTAATATGCATACATACACATACATGCACACAAAACCCTACAGTAAAATCCATGGAATTATTAATGTAAATTAGTACTCTATCCATTGAAAGCAAGAGGACAATTTTGCAGATCAAGAAAGAAAAGACTGTACTTTCTTTCTACCAGATTTCAAACTTTCAACACTAACCTTTCTCCCTTGATCCAGAGATTTTTACTCAGGCTTATATTAAATATCCCTTTATTAGAAAACATCTCATGAAACTACAAATAAAACCCTGAACAATTCAAGATTTAACTAAGGAAAATATTGGTTAATACATAACAGTAGTATCGATAGAAACTAAAAAATCTAGTTTTATTTGTAATCATTATGATGATTTGAAAAGTGATGTGTAATGGACACAAATAGTTTCTCATTCTGTAGGAGAGGAACATGACAGTTAATGACGGAATTTACCCAGGACTCCTGATTAATGAGAAATCACAAAACAAATGCAGTCTGGACAGTTAATAAACAAATTACAATGGTAGCCACACACTATTATATCCACTGAATATAAATAGTGTGTTTACATTGAAAGGTTAGTATCAATTATTACTAGTGATCAGCCAAAGATGATAGAAGAGACCATTTAGTTGCTGGGAAAATAAAATGGTGTGCTGGTGGGGCAAAGGGGAAATTAGTCTGATTGATTTATCTTTCACCTCGATAAGGCAGGTGAAGGAGGGGCAGATCTTCCAGTCATTAATGAAGGCATCGACCTCATGAGGTTTGTATCAGGACGTTCAGTGGATCTGGAGCGGGTGGTGGTCCGCTCAAGGAGAGGCCGTTGTTCTGTTGATCTGGATCTGTGATATGGCTGTCTATCTGCTGCTTCACAATCCCTGAAACGTTAGTCAAAAAGCAGCTCAGTTGATCTTTCGTGCCCTTCTGCTATTTGGTTATGATGCATCAAACTGATTTTGAAAAAGGTAACTGTTTAAAATTATGGAGTATGTAAAAATTTTTCTTTTCCCCAACATATTCTGAGCAATTTCAAATGAAACTTCTTAAGAATTTCTAAAAAACCAAATCTGCCTTTCAAAGTAATTTCCAGCAAAGATAATAGTCGCTCAGTCATAAAAAAAACAACAAACAAAACTGCTTGCTTTCCAAAATGAATTCCCTAAATGGAATACGTGAAATATGTGAATTATTCTATTTTAAAGAATTCAATGACTTTTCCTAACATTTTCAAGAGTGAAGAAAACCATATAAGCATTAATTCTGTAGCACCTGAAGCTGTTTAGTACTATACCAACTAAGATATAAAAAGGCTTTCAGAAAACACTATACACCTGAACATTTAAACAGAAGAATCAAAATGAGGTTATAAGAAAATAGGGTGACTTTGAAGTCTGTAGCCATATTTAAACCCGATCCACAAGAAAAATTACCCTGTAGAAAACTGGTTAACTGGCTGTCTATCTCGGTGCACTTTAGCTATGCCAACTGATTCAATTCAGAATGGGTATTAACTGAAACAATAATTCTGAAACAACATGATCTCTTTGACCACAAATAAATCTAATACCAAAACTTAATCCTTGTTGAAGGAAGTATCCTTAAATTTAAGCAACCTCTCATTGTTGACCTTTCTATCCCTGGAACCTAGCATAATACTTTTACATCTAACATGATCAATAAATGTTTTCTAATACCAGCCCCACAATTTGGGAGAGGACTTTAAAAACACTAGCTTTGGCTCCAGAATTCAAAAGTAAAACATGCCAAAGTATATTTCAAATAAAATTATTCCTCCCCATCCAGTTGTAAGCACAAAAATGGAAATGCTTATATAATACCGACAGTCAAGAAAGCATTAGTCTCCCTCAAAGCTAATGTTTCAATGACATCCACTTTACCTATAAGTTATCTCAACCTTATTTTGGATAATGAAAAATGCAAGTAATTTAAAAAAAAAAGAAAAAAAGGACATAATTTCCCAAATGTCATGAATTATATGGCAAATAATTGTGTACTAGTTGATATTAGATTAGGTGACTTTAGAAAGTGAATATTGGCTTTATTCTACACCATATCTTGTGATTATTTAACATTTTAAAGTCATAGGGTAACATATAAGTCAGAGCATTTTTAAATACTTTTAAATCCATATACTATCAAGTGATTTACTATCTAAGTTCAGTATTTTCATATAAGTGCATCCAGAATATGTCAAAATAACTGACATTAAATGTAAATATATAAAAAATATTTAATTATTAGTAACAGTTACATGGCAAGAGAAATGAAAAGGTAACTTCATAGTGTAAATATCATAGCTGTCTTTTTGTTTCTGAAAAACTATTTTAAAAGAACACTTTTTTTTTATTATACTTTATGTTCTAGGGTACATGTGCACAACATGCAGGTTTGTTACATGTGTATACATGTGCCATGTTGGTGTGCTGCACCCATTAACTCATCATTTACATTAGGTGTATCTCCTAATGCTATCCCTCCCCCCTCCCCCGACCCCATATGTCCCCCCCTGTGTCCAAGTGTTCTCATTAAAGAACACTTTTCTTTAGAAATAAGTGTCTTCAGTAGTTTGCTACATGTTTTTAGTCTAACATCTTTATATATCTTCATCATAATAAACAGAAACAAAAGGTATATCTCTTTATATATTATTTCTTAAATTGCTTAAAACCTATTTTTTAAGAGTATCCATCTTTACATTTATTTTAAAGATTTATCTTACATTAATAATAAACATCTTATTATATAACAAAACTTTGGGAAATAGCTACAATTACCCTAACAGAAAATTAGACTAATATTTCATGTGTTTATATATAATTTAATTTATTCTGATTCCATCAAGAAATTTTTCCAAGTGGAAAGTGGAGTAAATGTTAGGATATGCAGTTTCACTTCTTTGTGAAGCATCATTTTTAATAATTGAAAAATATGATAATGAGTGAAAACCAGAGAATTATTTTAAATGTGTTGCTATGTCCTACGTCCTCAAAAGGAGACCATTATTTATAAAACAGAGGTCACTCCTTAGGAAGTAGCCCTTATGAAAAATGTCTCTTTATAAAAAAGTTGTTTGAAAATTAACCCATCTTTTACATTTTACTTATATAGTTTTGTCCATAAATACAAAGTATATATTAAATAAATACCATAGTGTGAAATGAAAATAGGTTAATAAATGAAAAATGAAAAGAACCACAGTAGAAGGTAGAAATTTCCCCAAATGTCCCAACACAGTTAAGGGGAATGGAAAGCTACTGTATTTTAAACTTTGACAGCACACAAGAGAAGGCTGACACAGGCTCCTGCTCCTACATTGGATAAAAATAGGTCTGACTAGCTTAGACACAATGTTACTGCTATGAAAATTTAAAGTAGTAATGCCTAAATTACCCAGTCTTATATCAGGCCCCTTAAAGGGATTGAGATATAACACTCACAAACTCCCACCAAAATTCTGAATTTGTTTTAATTTAAAGATGAGAATATATAATTAATTTTGAATAGCAGCAACTGAAAAGTGGGAAATAATAAACACTTGCAAGGCTTAAAATATTTTAGGGCCCACTTGGGGTTCTTAACTTGGAGTCTTTATTTCAATATAAGTCGTTTCTTCTGTAACCATTTTATTTACCTTAGTTTATGTTATGCATATAAAATATTATTCCAAAAACAGTGGCCATGGTTTTATCAGATTACCAAAGGATAAGCCACTGAAAAAGCTAGGGCCCCCTCACCTGTAAATTTAAATCTTTCTTATGTAAATAATTCCATTGTCTTTTAAAAAGTGATTTAATATCTATCACTGTTACATCTTTTTGAATAGTTTACATTTTCTAATCTCTATTTATAGTTAATTTTTTTTGCACTTGAATTGATCTAGGCTACTGTCCATCATTATCTAATGGCTGTTATTCTAAACTGCATGCATTCACAAAGGATACTGTGTATCAGCTCCTCCACTAATTTATGTTGACTAACAATGTGATAACAATACATACTACTGTTAACAACCCAGTCTTAAAAGCACATTATTAGCATATGCAGATTTTGAGATGAGGATGAACTGACAATAGGCCACAATAAAGAAAACAATTTAGAAGACTTTTGTCTTAAATAGCAATCTTTATGCATAAGAAAAACTAAAACTGAAATAATGTGATTTAGTATTTATTTTCAGTCATTCTAAGGGAAAAATAATTTTATAATCATTCAGCGAAGTTGTCAGTTTTGAATCATTTTTTCAGGTCAACATAGTTGCTCATAAAATATTTTAAAAAATTTCCAAGTATTTGATGCAACTTCCTACCTATTTTATCAGTTTTGCGATGTACTTTAGGTTTCCTAATTCAATGAAAGGACAAGGGATTTGTATGCAAGGGATTGTATGCAAGGGACTGTCTTGCAAGGGATTTCCCTCTATTAGGGAAGAAGAGGTCAGTGGGCACTCTTGTCTATAATCCAATGTTATTGCCATCCATCCATCCATCCATCCATCCATCCATCCATCCATCCATCCATCCATCCATATCTTTCACAATGATACAACTCCAGATCAAAGTAAGCTCAATGTAGAGTATCTCTACAGGTATGATAAATACTAAGAATACTAAAACTCAGAAATCAATGAAAATTTTCCCAATATGTAACTCAGAACCTAGTCTGTATTAAATCAGACTTATTTCATGTTTATATTGGAAAGATGTCATAAGTAAATGTAATAGGTTTTCTTGAAAAGTAAACTTGTAAAAAGTAAAGCTACTTAGGAATTATTATTTTCCTTTATAAAGCTGACATCTTAAATTTAAAAAAATTGGATATATCTCTGAAGGACAAGTATAGTCCCAGGTTTGGGGCAAGAAATGACTTCTCTATATCCATACTGTATAGAATAAGCTGATGAATAGCAGAAGTGCCAGACACAGTGGCTCATGTCTGTATCCCAGCACTTTCAGATGCTGAGGCAGACAGATGGCTTGAGCTTAGGCATTTGAGACCAGACTGGGCAACATGGTGAAACCCTAGATCTACAAAAAATACAAAAAAAAACTAGCGGGTGTGGTGGCAAACACTTATCGTCCTAGTTGTTCAGGAGGCTAAAGTGGGAGGAATGCTTGAACTCAGGAGGTCGAGGCTGCAGTGAGCTGTGATCATACCATTGCACTCCAGTCTGGGTGACAGAGTGAGACCCTGTCTCAAAAAAAAAAAAAAAAAAAAAAAAAAAACCCAGCAGAAACATTTTATTTTTGTTAAAATATCTTGAATATCTACAGATTTTCTGGGCGTTAACTGCATAACTGAAGTATAAATACATGATAAAATATACTAGAAAACATTAAAAATGAAACATTTTAGAATAATTAATATAGCATATATACATATTTGTATATAACAAATAATTTAAAGTAATTATGACAACTTTAAAATTACAATTTTCATGGTCATCACTAATGTGCAAGACTAACTTTTTAAAAACTCTAGCTCATTATTTTAGCATCGTTTCTAATGTTAAGAGGATTGCAAGATACAAAATATTTGTCATAGAAATCATGGTAAATAAGCAAATAGGTATTGTGCACAAATAGGAATATTATATTATTTTGGAGATTAATTTATCATTGGGCATAACAGCATTATTCTACAGAATCTTTCTGTTGAGTTAGATGTAAAGACTTTATATTAGTTAAAAGTAAAGAAGCTTATTCAAAAATGACAATATTTAGTCAGCCAAGTTAATAACAATCTAAAATGTGAAAATGGTATAATATATATATTGATGTGACAAAGCAAGACATCATTCATGTAGGAAAAAAATTACTATTACCCACAAGCCTATTATTTTATTATCAAAAAGAGAAGTATTCTCACATCTACAAAGGTATTTAAAAAATATATTCATTATTGAAAATTGCACAAAGAAATGACCAAATGTCCCATTTTCCTCAAGAAAATTAGGGACAAATACAATACTGAACAATAACATATACTGTATTATTAAACACACACACACACACACACAAACATATAAGATGTAAATATTTTGAAGATATTTTAAGTATATTAAATATTTATAATTTTCATTGTTACTTAATTTTTATTTAAAAAGTAACAGAAACAAAACCACAAAGCAGGATTATTTACCCAGCATAATTAATGCAGAACAAATTAATACATCTTTAAAATATAAATTTTAAGAATACTGAGAGACAATATTACATCTTACCTGTAAAATCCTTATTTTTATGAAATAGGTAGTTCCCATATTCAATGAATGTTCAAATTTAATAATGATTTGTCAAACGTAAAAATTAAAGTTATTCCACCAAGTTATTGATCTTGATTATGACTTCCCAGATTCTCAGATTCCATAAAATAGCAAACATTTTAAAGGTATATCTCTAAACAATATAGTTATGAATTGCTATTGTATTATATCAGTATACTGATGAGGTGTGGCTCTCAAGCTAGAATACAGATTCAATAGTTTCACTGATCAATTTTGAACAATTCACCAGCATTCCTTTTGTTTTGCTGTTTTTATGTGGATAGAGAAATGGGTATAATGCAAATCTCTCAAATGCACTGTTGCCTGCTGCCAGCAGCGGTCACTTCATAGTACCAGTTCAAATCTCATACTCAGATGTAGCAGTCTGAAGATTGCTTAATGCTCCCCAACCCCCCAACTAACAGAACAAAAGTTGTGCTCATTTTCAAGCATAAATACTATCGGCCTCAATCATTACTGATGATATGATCTCAACATTCAACACAAATTTATTTGAAACACAAAAAAGCATGACAAATAAGGCCCACCTGTCAAGGACAAAGCCACCAACAGAGGCAGACTAAGAGATGGTATAGGTGTTGAAACTATCAAATGGGGAATCTGAAATAAGTCTGTTTGATAAAGACTGTAGTAAAAAAGATGAACAGCATGCATGAACAGATGGGGAAATTTTAGCAGACACATAGATGATGGAAGATAAAATAGTCAAATGGAAAGGCTAGGAATAACAAAGTAGAATATGGTAAAATGTTAGCTAAAAAATTAGATCAGAATCAATTTATGACCATTTTTAATGCCTAGTTAAGAGGTTTAAACAGTTTAATTTTCAATGAGAGTAATAAGAAAAACTTCTGAACAAAGGTAATTTCCAAGTAATAAATTAAGAAGAATAATTCAACGGTACTGCAGAGAATGAGCTAGATTAGGAAAAGGCTCTGACTTGTAGTAATAAGGGTGGAAACAGAGAAGAAGGTATGAATGACAAACATTACAAATCACAATATACAAAACATATAATATAAAATATAGAGAACATACATAATATTCAGAAGCATGCAAACAATATTAGCGATAGAAGGAATCTCAGAAGTTATATAATCCAAACTCTCTCACTTTAGAAATGAGCAAACTAAGGCTTATAGAAGCTTGGAGGAATTCACAGAATTTGATGTTTTCTGGGCTGGAACTTGAACTGGGCTGTCTTTATTCTAAGCCTGCTAATTTCACTGAACTGCGTTTTCTTTGCTAGTAGGGATTTTTTTTCTCTCAAAAATGTTAGACAAATCACCATATAAATTAAATATTAAAAAAACCTTTGAAATTTTCAGCCTCAGAAATGAAATGATGATCTATTAACAGAAATTAAATAGTTCAAAAAAGGTGCATACAAAAACCCAAACCCAAATATATATATTTATATCTATAATATCAGTAAAGCACTGAAGGCAGAGGTCAAACTGTAGAAGGTTAAGGCTTAGGAGCTGATGAAGGAGTGAAGGAAGCATATGTAAAAACACATACTCGAGATAACTGACTTAAGTAAAAAGAGAGAGAGAGAGAAATAGACCACTCTCAAGTTAGCTTGAAGAAAGAAGGTATTATTATTATTATAGTTTATTTATATTTTTATTTTTGAGGAGTTTTGCTCTTGTTGCCCAGGCTGGAGTACAATGGCGCCATCTCAACTCACTGCAACCTCCACCTCCCGGGTTCAAGTGATTCTCCTGCCTCAGCCTCCTGAGCAGGTGTGATTACAGGCATGCACCATCATGCCCAGCTAATTTTGTATTTTTAGTAGAGATGGGGTTTCTCCATGTTGGTCAGGCTAGTCTCAAACTCCCGACCTCAGGTGATCCACCCACCTTGGCCTCCCAAAGGGCTGGGATTACAGGCGTGAGCTACCGCGCCCGGCCGGAAGGTATTATTAAGACAACTTCAACAGTAATTTGAGGAGAAATAAAATCAGTAAAGGAAGAAAGATTGAAATACAACAGAAACAAGAAATAATAAATGCAGGAAAATTCCACAGAAACTAAGACAGGCTAGAGTCAGAAATGTAAGAAGTTAGTTTTGATGGAGAACAAAACAGTTGTAAGAGGACAGAAGATGACTGGTAATGTAGAGAAACTAATATTAAAAATGATAGCAGTTTGGAAAGTGTGTTATTGGCTTACATCACATTGACTAAGAGCACTCAGCACTACCTTCCATGTAGGGAATCTTTAAGAAAACAGTCTATGTGTAGAACCATGACTCCACTAGCTTTGTCAGAATCCTTTCTTTAACCAGGGTTCTAGTTATGATACCTATCTTGAGATAAGACCATCATTGCCTCTCTTCAAACTTCATAGCAGCCCTCATCATTAATCTGGACACAGGTCAAACCTTTCCAGGGACCCTCAGCCAGTTCTGGTATTACAACAACTGACAATTAACTTAGAATATTTTAATTTAATCAGTTCTATTCAATTATCTTATCTCTGTGATTCTTGGCTATCAAGTAAAAGGCAATCCCCACTGCCCCCTGGTATCTTCTTCTCCCTAAATTCTTCATTTCCTATTCTCTCTTCTGTATCATTCTTAATCTCTTCTAATTCTCTTTTGTATTTTCGAGAACCCTTATTCCATTATTAATAAACTTCCTTAAACATCAACCTTCCTGCAGGATGGTTTTTGCATATTCCTGCCTCAAATAACATTTAGTTCAACTGTGTAGCCTCTGCTTCCATTGTAGCCTTCATCTGCAGAAGCTACTTATTCTTTCACATTTCATAGTCCAGGAATCCAGGAGGGGAAGTTGGCTCCCTAGAGACACTTCTGACTATTACCCTCTGAACCATAATGGACATAGTCCTTACTTCTCTTAAGCATTCCACTTGGCAGTAACGTTCATTATTAATACAGGTTGCTATTATCTATCCAACTTCCAATCACTATCCCTTAGTCATTGCTAATTTTAGGGACTGACTAAGGTAGTGCTAGAAGATTTCAATGCAAAGGCAGAAAATCATTGAACAATCATGAAGCCCAATCTCCAGATTTTCAAGACTTCAATAATCCTTACTTTATTCTGGCATCAGTCCCACAAATTCCTGCTAGTGTATATCACTATCTTTGACTTTCTTCTTTCCTTATCCACCCTGGACTCTATGACTGATCATCTCAACCACTCCCATAAAACACTCAGCTTCCCTTCTAACCAATCTTCCTACTCACACAGTCATTAAAACACTCACAATGGTTTAATAACTAACTTGATTTCTCTCTATTAGCATCCTTTTACTTAGCTTCACTTCTCCCACCTATTTTCTTCCTGCCTCAGTGGTAAATAACAGTTTCTTTCTGCTCACAAAATCCACCCGTGTGTTTAGTCTGATTACTTCCTACCTCTCCTAAGACTCTTCTTCCAATCATTCTCTTTTTCTGTATTTTTGACTTATCTTTCTCTAAAACATCCTTTGCTCCAGTGTGTGAACACATGGACATATTTCCTAATCAAAGGGAAATAAACATCTTTTGATATCACATATGCTATCTAATTCTTCTCCTTCACACTTTCTTGATAAGTTCATTTTCTTATCTCCTGGTCATACTTAGGCTACTGCAACCTGCTTTCCCCCCCACCACCTTCCTTCTAAAATTACCCTAGCTAAAGTCATCCATGACACCTCACTTGACATATCCAACACGCATTTTTCATTCATTATTTTTACTGTAATGTTATTACTTTCTTCTTGAAACTATTCCTTTAGCTCTTGTCATTCCACTTTTCTCATTCTTCTTTATGTAGCTCAGAAGTTCCTCTTCCTCCCTCTGCCACTTAATGATAATGTTCCTCAGGCAGGGAAAAATTTCTAAGCCCTCATTTCATGGGTTGTTTCTCAGACTGACTTCGCTTACTTTTTATGACTGCTTACCATTAGTAGTGAATTTACTCTGAAATTACTCTATGTAGCTTAGGCAACTTCAAGTTTTAAAATTGTTTACTTTATTCCTTGCTAGACATTTCCTCTTAGCTTTCTCAGTAATTCCAAAACTGAACTTGTCTCACAGCTAAACTGATTCCCCCCCTAAAAACCCACCTGGACCCTGTTAAGGTACCTTATGAATCTAGTTATCCAAGGTGTAAGACTGGGAATTTTTCATGACTCTGTACTCTCTCAAAATCCAAATTCCATTATTTATCAAGTATTGCTGATTTCGGTTTATTAAAACCACTATTTTCTCTCTGTTCTTCCATCCACTACATGTCTCTCTTTTCATTTTTTCTCTTCAAATCAATCATTCACATAGTGTGTAGGTAGGTACTCTAAGGTGAACAAGCTTGTTATCACTATTCCTAATTAAATCCCTTCAAGGTACCTCTAGAACCTACAGTCTTTGATCTAAGTTCCTTAACATTTATAAAGAGTATATAAGATTCTTCAGGCTGGGCATGGTGGCTCACATCTGTAATCCCAGCGCTTTGGGAGGCCGAAGTGGGCAGATCACCTGAGGTCAGGAGTTCGAGACTAGCCTGGTCAACATGGGGAAAACCCCTCTCTACTAAAAATACAAAAATTAGCCAGATGCAGTGGCACATGCCTGTAATCCCAGCTACTCAGGAGGCTGAAGCAGGAGAATCGCTTGAACCTGGGAGGTGGAGGTTGCAGTGAGCCAAGATCTGCCATTGGCACTCCAGCCTGGCGACAGAGTGAGACTCCATCTCAATAATAATAATAATAATAAACAAGAGATTCTTCATAAGTGGAACCCTCTCTATCATTCCAGATTCATTTCTTCCTATTTCCTGCCTTGCGAATAATGTTACAACAATTCTAAAATACGATATTTATTACCTCTGTGACCCTGTTCATACATTTCTTTAAAATGTCACAAACATCCTCCCTCATCTCCACATGAATCTAAATAATTCCTATTTATTCTTTAAGATACAGCTGGAGTTGTTGTCTCTTCCATGACACTTTACATAAAAATCTAGCTGCCCACAATAGATGTTAGTAGTTCCTTAATATGTTGTGTATAGCTCTAAGCAGGGATGAATACTAGAAAAATAAGTAGGATACAAAGGTAAATGTTAAAAAAGGTTATATTTATTAAAATAAAGGGTATATTTTAATAGAGATATTAATAAAGGGTAACATGATATCCATCCTAAACATGTTTGTTTAAATGAGTGCATTTTAAAAGGCACAATGAACCAAATATTATTTCATACTAGTTAGCATAACCTGGCCAGAAGACTTGCTTTGATTTCTATTGTTAATTAATATTGTCTCTTGAAGTAATATAAAAAAAGCTTAGCAAACATTATTTAAGTCTCTATTCTTCTGTTCCAAAAGAGGTAGTCCTCATAATTTTTCATGTTATACACTACGGTAGACCAGTGAAAGTCCAGCTTCTTCTAATGGAGTGGGCATAACTGGAGATGTCATGTTGAATTTACTGCATTCATCCCATTCATTTAGAAAGTTCCAGATATCATATAGCCAAACTATGGCCCAATTGAAGCTATTAACACATATTTTATTCCTAGGAAACAATTTCCAGTTGCAAGTATATGCTACCTTGAAACCGAGGCTAGAGAACTGAATACTTAGATACATACTGATGCTACTTTTTTTTACCACAGCTCTCAATGAAAAAGTTACTTTTTATTGTCCACTTTTAAGTGGTCAATTATTTTGACTCAAGTAAGTAAGAATATGGATAATCTAGTCCAAAAACCATTCTACAAGAGAAAGAAAGTAATCCAGGTTTGAACCTTGTTCAATACGTAAAAGAACAATGTAGCAACAGCATTGAGGATATTTCTGAGAATGGATTCAACTTCTGGATACGTAAGTAGATAAAGAAAGATGGAGGCTAACAGCAAGAAAATAAAGGGGTCAAGAGAGTAGTATTCTCTACTGAGACAGAAGAACAAGTGAAGTAGAAATAACTTAATGAAACAATAAGAAAAAAAGTGTGCAATCATGGAGTCCAAGAGCGTAGTATTCAAATTAAGATTTCAGAGCTAGAACAATTTCTACTGATAATAAAATGTGAAGTATGGTCATGAGAGTGACTGACCAAAGTAGAATTGGAGATAAAGCTCACTACATTAGAGAAAGTTAAGGAAGTGAGTGGGTGCTAAATACATTATTGAGGTAAATGCTGACATTACTCTCGCTTGATGGCAGGAATTTGATGTTGAGGAAGACTAAAGCCAGGTTCTAAAATAATCCGTGAATAAAATGATATTACTAAGAGGTCAACAAACAACAGCAACAAGGAAGGGTAGTGGGTGGTTGTATTTACTTGCATTACACACAAAGGTACAAGATATAAAAATAACACGCACAAAACATTACAGAAATAAATACAGGAGAATGGATAGATTACTAGGTCAGCATTCACATGTTCAACACATGTCCAAAAAAGATCAGTCCAAGAATCTCAAAGTGGATTGGGATGGAGGTCAGAAGGATGAGAAACTTAGAAAGTTAGTAGAGTAAATAAGAAATGATCAAAGTCCCTTTAAAAAAAGTAAAAAAAGAGGAAGTTACACTGCAAACTCAACATAGCATTTATTACTTCTGTGAAAGAGGCACAGGGATATAATAGGCAAGGAGAGTGCAGGGAAATGTGAGATACATAATTAGATGTTCTGGTTCTTGGTTTGGGTAGTAGATTCAAGGATGTCATGTTATTACATTGTGTTGTAACTAATACACATTCATTTGTATGTAGTAAAATTAGGAGAAAGCTAATATTTAAAAAAATTATGGATACATAATAGTTATACATATTTATGGGGTACTGTTACATTTTGATACAAACATACAATATGTAATGATCAAATCTGGGTAATTGGGATATATATCACTTCAAACATTTACATTTTATTGTGTTGGGAACGTTTCAAATCTTCTCTTCCAGATATTTTAAAATATACAGCAAGTTATTGTTAATTATAGTTGCCTGACTGTGCTGTTGAACACTAGATTTTACTCCTTCTATCTAGCAAAGATTTCTTGAGTAAGACCTCAAAAATACAGGCAACCAAAGCAAAAATTGACAAATGAGATTCTATCACGGTAAAAAGCTTCTTCTGTACAGCTTAGAAAACAATAAACAAAGTGAAGTGACATCTACAGAATGGAAGAAAATATTTGCAAGCTATTCACCCAACAAGGGATTAATAACCAGAATATATAAGGAACTCAATAGCACAAAATAACAATAATAATCTGATTTTTTTAAATGGATGAATAGACATTTCTCAAAAGAAGATATACAATGGCCAACAGGTATATAAAAAAATGCTCAACATCACTAATTATCAGAGAAATGCAAATCAAAACCACAATGAGACATCATTTCACCCAGGTTAAAATGCCTATTATAAAAAAAATCTGAAAATAACAAGTGCTGGAGAGGAATGCTCGTACACTGCTGGTGGAAATATAAATTAATACAACCAGTATAGAAAACAGTATGGAGGTTCTTAAAAATCTAAACATGGAACTACCATATGATCTAGCAATCCCTTTGCTGGGTATATATCCATGAGAAAGGAAATCAGTATATTGAAGAGATACCTGCACTCCCATGTTCACTACAGCACTATTTAAAATAGCCAAGATATGGAATCAACCTAAGTGTCCATCAACAAATGAATGCATAAAGAAAATGTGATATATATACACACAATGTAGTATCAGCTAAAAAAGAAAGAATAAAATCATGTATGAAATGGATGATTAGCAAGATGAATGAAAACGGAGGACATTATATTGAATGAAATAAGCTAGGCACAGAAAGACAAATATTGCATGTTTTCACTCATATGTGGGAGCTAAAAAATTGATCTCAGGGAGGCAGTGAATAGAATGGTAGTTACCAAAGACTGGGAAGGATAGTAGAGAGAAGGAGAGGAAGAGCGGTTGGTTAATGGGTACAAAATATTTTTAAAAAAAACTAAGGAACTTCATTCTTACGAGTTCTACCCATATTGTCTAGGTCACTAGACTTAGACCCTCAAGAATTTCTGTTGTCCCAGGGCAAGGCAAATACCTTAATACATATAAAATAAATATTACATATACATGTAAATATACATAGTAAATCCTACATTAGATATTTGATAACTTGCTTGTGGAAACAGATTTTTCCATGTTACATTTCAATATAAACATTAATGATCTCTGTTTCCTCAGCACAAACCAAACTGTGGCACCAAAAGACAATTCATAAATGTCTTCTTCAAAACGGGCCAATTAGGCTGAAGTTGAGAATCTGGGGAAAAGTGCAAAATTGAGATGACCAAGAACTAATTCTAGCTACATTGGTGAATGGAGAAACTAAGTAACATAAAGCAAACAACTTATTTGTTGATAACTAGGAAAAAAAAAACTATTGAAAAAGTGATGTGATATGATTTTAACTTAGAATGAAATGAAGAGACACCAGAGTATATACAGTAAGTCTATAATCAGTAATGTCTCATTCATGTGTATCACCCACCTTTAAAAAGGCTTTAGCCAATTATCAAAATACAGTTACATAACTACTTTTCCATATTTTTGTAAAGTAAATGTATAATTACTGAAAGTAAAAAATAATGGGAATGTAATATATAGCAACAGTAAAAACAAAAAACAACAAAAGATAATTAGGATTGAAGCAGAATAATAAAAAAGTAAAAAATTGCAAAGAAAATTAAATATAGCAATAACCATTATCATATAATAAACTGGAAGGCACTAAATTTCAATTATATTTGCTGAAAGATATTACAAAAGTTATTAGTAAATTGCAGTTGCTATTATCTCTTATGTTTCCTTTCACCTTTACCCATATAAATAAAATACTTATAAATTTACTCATTAGTTTTTAATAATTTTTATAAACTCTTTTATTATCGACTCTTGGTTAATTTCCTAGGGATGAAGGAAGTCACACATAACTCTGAATCACTTAGAAACAATAGTCAAGGTGACCAACCATGGCACATAATTCCTAATTTATACTAGCTAAGCTTTCCACCACATTATTTCTTTACCTAAATGATCTCAAATGTTGTCACTGGCTCAAATCTCTAAATCTTCATACAGCCTTGAGAACTTTTCAAATTTTAGAGATCTTCTCTCCCTTTTCTTTCTAATTAACCTCTCTTTCTAGTTAATCCCTCTTGCTGTTACATGCCAGGAAACTGAGATTTCCCTCCAATGTAAATTATATTTCCTTAAGGCATTGTAGCTGTACTATCTATGATTCACTGCAAATTCCCACTTTGGAAAGAGAAATGGTGGTAGGGTAGAAATGAACAAGTGTTTTCTCACAGACTCAGTATTCTCTGCAGATATGGATTACCTACTATGACAAAGGAGTAGATTACAGCCACCTCCGACAAGGTAACCACAAACAAATCAGTTCAACCTAAGCACTTCAAGGACAGATTCCTCTACTCTGGAGTAGTGAGGTGGAAAAGTGAGTTTTCAAGACCTATGCCATCTAAATACCTAATTATGGACTCTGCTGAGGAAGGTGAGTAGTCAATTGGAGTTAACTTAAAGAGAATACTGTTACTCTATCTTTATGGATAATAGAGAGTTAACCGTAATTCCTGGCGAACTAAATTTTTAGAATCACCAAAGAGATGATCCTAATTTACAAAAGGGACACTGTATTTTTGATGTCCTACTACAATTAGTTAATATGTTTTATTTCATGTTATTTTATATGGGTGATATTTCTGTATTTCATTAACAACCATATATGTATATACATAAAAACAGAAATAAAAGTGACCTATATCATATCAATACACAGGCACAAGCAATTGCACAAACAGACTCAATTGTAAGAAAAATATACCTGTCATCCCTGTGATGATGGTCAATGGTCTGACTGTATCTGGAGCGAGGTAGAGTAAGAAAATGACTGCAAGCATGGCAGAAACAAGAATATAAATAAGACTCAAGAAAGAAGTGAAAAAAGTATAGTTTAATTTAAAAAGTGAGATTTAAAAAGATAGGCAGATAGTAAGCAAAGCAAATGGAAACTGTTATTGGAAAGCTTGCCCCTTCCTCCCAGTGTTCATTGTAATATGACAGTGCCAAAGGTTAAAATATTCTAAATATTTTAAAATAAAATGCAACAAAAATATAACATTATCAATTACTACTTAAACATCTTTAGCACCATCTAGAATATGTTATATGATAGAGATGCTTTACCATTTTTTTAGGAGGAAAGATGAGATGAGAAAAATAAAATAAGCAGAAAGTTTAAGAAGGAAATAATAAATGAAGTAATTTCAAATACTTATAAACGTTGGGAAATTTATAAGGTAACTATTTCTCTTTTAATTATTGATAATTAAAAATAACTACAAAGGGCTTTAACAATTCCATTTAATTAAGAGCAAACTGATCCAGATTACTTTTATTATTAATTGTATTTATTAAATTTATTGGATGCCATTCATTTTTCCATTCACTATGTTTATTATGTATTATGTATTACATGCTATTGGCTTTGCTACCTTTCTTGCCTCATAACTACCATAAGCAATTCAAGCAGCACACTGATCTTTTACCTATCTCTTCTTTCCAAAGCACTAATTTAAAATTTCCTACTTTCTTAGAACCTTTAATACTAAAACAATTGATCTTAGGAGTTTATCATTATATTTCCATAAACAATGGAAATGAACCTTGAACTCTCTCAACTTCCACAATTCTATCTCTAAAGTAAACATACATTTAAATCTTCACTTGTCCTTGTCTTCTGCACCTAAAGAGATACCTCTACTTGTAATCCTGCTTCCCATATGACCTTGCTTCATTTATTATTCTCTTCTGCCTTCCCTTCCTCAACTGCACTTAACCCTAAAAATAAAACCCCTGCTAACCTTTCCTTCCGTTCAAGCCACTGCATCTCGCTCATTTTCTTTTCAATATAGAACATCGTAAAATACATACCTACAATTCTTGCCACCTCTGCCAGATTTTGCTTTCATGCTTTAAGCTTACTGTAATTTGACTTCTGCTTCTACCACACTCTCGAAGCTACCTTATGAATGTGAAATCCCCCCAAAATTCTTTCTTCTCCTCTTAATCCTCATCATAGTCCACTTACCTTTGGTATTAGACATTGATTTTCAAACCTCTATTTTTTAATACTCTCTCCTTTTTTGGTTTCTAAAACCTCTTTGGCTATTAAACATAATATTTATTTAACAATGAACTATATGCCAAGTACACCATTAAAAGCTTTGCCTACATTATCTCATTTACTTCTCATAACAACTCTTTGAGGTAGGTTCTACTATTCCCACTTTTGCACAGACAGATAAACTGAGGCTGTGAGTGCTTGTTCAGAGTTGGCCTCATAAATGAGAGTTGAGTTGGATGTTTCTAGGATTACCCTCTCCTTTTACTATGGGTGAATTTGGAATTTGGCTCTCTGTTTGTCTGTTAACTGTGTTTAAGCTATGAATTGTTGATTTTTGCAAGCCTGCTAATTTTGGTATTCCAATTCTCCTGGGTTTTCGTATATAAGTAAGTGGCAGGACTGGGTTTCAAAGTCAGGGCTTTCTTAATTCAAAACTCAGGCTCTTAACACATTTGTACATATAGCCTGGTCTCTCACCTATATGACTGGTTCTTCATGCATTTAATGTACTGGATTTCCTTTCTCTGTAGAGAGGCAGTGGTTTTCCAAGATTCATTTCCTGATCTTATATTCCAACACATTCTTTCTAAGTAATGCAATTTTTTTTTATGGTGTAAACAGTAACTCTGCTTTATTACTGATTATTCTTTGGGTGGCACAACACTTTTCTATCTGCTTCTGGGCTCTCCACATAATGCTTGAGTGACAGATAGACACTTCAGGAAAACACACGTTCATTGTGAGACTGGAACAATACCCTTTGCCTATTTGGACATTGGTGCCAATTTGTGAAATGAGGAGGTTCAAGCAGTGGTTTTCAAACTCTTTTTTTTTTTTTTTAGCTGATCACTTTTTTTCAAACAAATATCTCAGCTTTTATGCCTAGTGGGTGTCTCTTGTAAGGCAGAGCTGGTGTTAGTCTGATGGTGTAACAAAAAGCTTTCAGCTTCTGTGGATTTTCGTTTGATAATTGCTTCTAATTATACACTTAGTCTGTTATTGGATATAGAATCAATATACAGTAATCAAATAATATCAGAATGATGCTGGCTAAAGAGAGTAAGAAGCCTAGATCCTTATCCATTTAGCCTCATTTTTACCTGTCATAGTAGTCTCTCAGGTACCGCTACAAAACATAGGACTCCATCATCTCTGAAGTCCCTTCTAATCTCTAACATAATTCTTTAATCTCCCTTTGGAACTTAATATAATACTTCAGCTATTCCTCTTTTTGTAATCTCTTACAATTCGAACTTCAACTAAGGATTAAAATATTTATTTAATAAGCCAAGTTTTACGGTCTCAGAATTTAACTCCTCCATTTCCTCATTTTTCACATTCAATTGATTTACAAACCTTGCTTGTTCTGATGCCTGAATAACTCAGATTTCTCTCCTTTACCTTTTGTCTTGCCACCACCTTGGGACCCTCCCGGCCAGGGTGTGGGATATGATCTCCAGGTGTGCCTGTTTTTAAAGCGCAGTATTGGGGTAGGAGTTACCCGATTTTCCAGGTGTTGTGTGTCTCTTCCATTGCTAGGGAAAAGGGACTCCCTTCCCCCTTGCGCTTCCCAGGTGGAGGCAATGCCTCAGCCCTGCTTCAGCTTCGCTGGTCGGGCTGCAGCAGCTGACCACACCGATTGTCCGGCCTCCCCAGTGAGATTGAACCCATACCTCAGTTGAAAATGCAGAAATCAGGAAACTGGAGGTTTCTCTATCTCGGCTTCATTTCTCGGATTTGAGGTGCTTCAATTGCCTCAAGTCAGGGCTTTTTTAATACTCTCTTCACAGGTTTCTAAACTCTTTGCATTTGATCACTGGTTTTACCTTGCTCGTGTAGAGAGGCATCCATGATTCATTTCGCTGGCATTATATTCAAGGACCCAGCTTTGAGCCAAGTTTACTATGCCTATTTAAACAACCCTCTCTTAGGTCTTCCTACCTTCAGACCCCAGTCTTCCCTTGACTCAATCCAATCTTCATCCTGTCTACAGAAGTTTATTTGCATATTATGCTTTCTGATCATATCGGTACCTCACTGAAAATCCTTCACTGGTTCCTGATATCAAAAAACAAGTATAAATTCCCTAAAAGTTCTAAACTACTTTCAATCTTCATCTTCTACCCCCTTCCATTCCCCATACCACTACCTCTTATCTAGGTACAACAGACTACCTAAGATTCTCTAAATTATCATATGTTTTCCTGACTCAAGACTTTGTTCATGTTCATCATTCTGTCAAGAATGCCCACCATTCTCCATCTCCACTGCTTCACTTTTCACAGTCTTATTCAACTTTTGAAGTCCAGCTTCTCTGTAATGCCTTTTCCAGTTCACCCGATCAAGTAATTTTCTCTCCAATCTGTTCCAATATTATTATCCTTCTGCCACACAGATTCTCTAAATTATCATATGTTTTCCTGACTCAAGACTTTGTTCATGTTCATCATTCTGTCAAGAATGCCCACCATTCTCCATCTCCACTGCTTCACTTTTCACAGTCTTATTCAACTTTTGAAGTCCAGCTTCTCTGTAATGCCTTTTCCAGTTCACCCGATCAAGTAATTTTCTCTCCAATCTGTTCCAATATTATTATCCTTCTGCCACACAGTCTTCAACATTTTAAAATTAGTTGATATATGATAATTTGTCCAGCTAGACCAGGATAATGTCTGTTTTAAATCTTTGTGCACAATGGCTGACCCACTCAAGTATATTTTGGATTGCACTTAAAAGTAAAATCCAGGCCGGGCGCGGTGGCTCAAGCCTGTAATCCCAGCACTTTGGGAGGCCGAGACGGGCGGATCACGAGGTCAGGAGATCGAGACCATCCTGGCTGATATGGTGAAACCCCGTCTCTACTAAAAAATACAAAAAACTAGCCGGGTGAGGTGGTGGGCGCCTGTAGTCCCAGCTACTCGGGAGGCTGAGGCAGGAGAATGGCGTAAACCCGGGAGGCGGAGCTTGCAGTGAGCTGAGATCCGGCCACTGCACTCCAGCCTGGGCGACAAAGCGAGACTCCGTCTCAAAATAAAAAAAAAAAAAAAAAAAAAAAAGTAAAATCCAAATTATACTGTTCTCATGATGAACCTTCTCTCAAAAAACAGCAGTGGTTCATATGTGGTTCATATAATTATAGAAACATTCTAGTCATAGATTCTAAGGCTCATGATAAAAAATTACTATTCAAAGTATTAAACTAGATTACTAACCCAATTTCTGGAAGATTATGAGCCTATGTAAGAAAATATTTAAAAAAGTATTCATAGCTTTATGAAGAAGAGAAATAATACCCAACAGTTGTGATGTTGGGCTTTACTGCTTTAAAAGGAATAGGTTTTCTCCAAAATTACTTAAGAATAACAGAAAATATGTAAACTTCAAAGCTTGTTAAAATTTATAAATTTATAAAATATATATATATATAATCATCCAATTTCTAATAGTTTCCTTAAAGAGTCTTATAATTAACTTTGTCCCTATAAAGCCAAAGCAGCCATTAAGCAAGAATCACCTTTATCAAGCATCAGTTTATTTTATTCTTCTTTTCTGTCTCTAGTCATGTTAGTTCTTAACCTTATCTGGTCATGACCGTCTTTGAGGTTCTGTTGAAAACTATAAAAACTCATGCATGAACATACAAAATTTACCCTTGTGTTTTAGTAAGCCCTCTAAAATCTACCTAAGGTCCATAGCCATACTCAAAGTCCTTTGCTGCATCCACTTGGTACAACCTTAAAACATAATACACTTCTCCACTGAACCATGTTTACTTTTTTTCCAAAATTAATGGACATTATAAAATTTGAGCAATAAGTATGAATAGTGCCTTAAATATGCATAATGACTTAAACAAATAAAGTAAGTTATATTAAAACTGCAGTTAGTCCAATCTGAGCAGTAAATCACTGTAAAAGAAAAAAACAGAAAAACAATACATTTACTAACTTTTAAAAAGCAAAAACAAAATAAAGAAGTCATAGATTCTAAGGCTCATGATAAAAAATTACTATTTCGAGTATTAAACTAGATTACTAATCCAATTTCTAGACACTTGGATTCTTAAGCAATAGAATCTTTAAAGACAACACAAGGCCAGGCGCGGTGGCTCACGCCTGTAACCCCAGCACTTTAGGAGGCCAAGGCGGGTGAATTACGAGGTCAGGAGATCGAGACCATTCTGGCTAACATGGTGAAACCCCGTCTCCACTAAAGAATACAAAAAATTAGCCGGGCGTAGTGGCGAGCGCCTATAGTCCCAGCTACTTGGGAGGCTGAGGCAGGAGAACGGCATGAACCCAGGAGGCGGAGGTTGCAGTGAGCCGAGATTGCGCCGCTGCACTCCAGCCTGGGGGACAGAGCAAGACTCCGTCTCAAAAAAAAAAAAAAAAGACAACACAAAATTCTATTTATAATGAATTGTTCTTCTACTATATTAAATTAGCCGAATGTCCCCTTTAGGAATCACTTTAGTCCATACAAAAAAGAACTGCAAAAATGGGCGATAAAATATTCCATTCTTAAATAAAACTATAGTTTCCAACAACCCTTACTTAATGCAAAAACTTTTAAAATTTTCATTTATTTATTTATTTATTTATTTAGAGATAGGGTCGTGCTCTGTCACCCTGGCTGCAGTACAGTGGTGCGATCTCAGCTCTCTGCAGCCTTGACTTCCCTGGGCTAATGTAATCCTCCCACCTCAGAGTAGCTGAGATAAAAAAAAAGGTGCACACCACCACATCTGGGATAATTTTACTTTATTTTATTATTTATTTTTTTGTGTGTGTGGAGATAGGGTCTCACTATATGGCCTAGACTGGTTGAGAACCCCTGGGCTCAAGTGATGTGCCTGCCTCAACCTCCCAAAATTCTGGCATTACAGGAATAAGCCACTGTGCTTGGCATGTGTCTTTAATATTGTTAATGTTTTCCTTATGTTGTAGTCCTTACATTCTACTCAGTATGATTTAACTATCTTAAAATGTTTCTGAAACACAGCAAATAAAATAAGTAAAATAAAATGTTATATTATTTTTGTAAAGTGAATTTTCTTTTTTCATTTACTTTATAATTTTAAACTATTAGAGATATGTTTCCTTCATAGTTGACAACTGAAAGGAAAAAAGAGACTATTCTTTTTGGTGAAATAGTTATGAGTGTGTGTTATACTTTCTGGTAGGTGACTTGACAAGGAATAGAGAAATAGCATGAGTGTGTAAGGTATGCCAGTGGTCCATATAATGGGGCATTTTGCTTTTTAGAATATATATTTATTAATTGAATGTATAGGAGAAAAAAAGTTTGTAAAGTAATTTATCTTTTGCCAGTATTAACTGTATTCTTATGATACTAAAAGTATACTCTATGGAAATAAATGCCCCTAATGTATTTTGGCCTCCAGGATAGACATAAAAATGCATACTACGGAGTACTTCTGACATGTTACAGAAATACTAATACTCTATACTTATTCTAATAGTAAACTAACTCAAGTAAACAAAAAGCTCTTAAAATAATTTTTTTTTTTTTTTTTTTTTTTTTTGAGACAGAGTCTTACTCTGTCACCCAGGTGCGATCTCGCCTCACTGCAACCTCTGCCACTCGGGTTCAAGTGATTCTCCTGCTTCAGCCTCCTGACTAGCTGGGATTACAGGCACCTGCCACCACGCTCGGCTAATTTTTGTACTGATTTCTAATACTAAGGCCACATAGTCTGCCTCAGGAAAAATTATGTTCCTAGTTGTAGCAGTTACCAGGACCTATCGGAAAAACAATGGTATAAAAAGCGGGGGAATGGAGGTAGAAGATGAAAGATACGCTTAATAATTCCTTGTTTTAGCTGAGTCCTTGCATCCAGGTTTCTAAATTACTTGTAAAGCATCTATTTACTTTGCAAAGCAGAATAGGATTTTGACTAATGATACTACAGTGAGATATGCAGAGAAACAAAGACCTAATAAAAATTTTATGTATAAATTATTTTTATATTACCTATAGAAAGGATATAAATACTATATCTTCTCCTTACACCACCCAAGTTTAACCAAGTACTATTAATGAATGTCAAATAGCATCGTTTCTCATTCAATATAGTCCATCCTTGCTCTTGGTCTTGCCTGAATAAACATGCCCATTTTTCAAGGTCCAATTCATGCCCTACATTCATTATATACAAAACTTAAAAAAAAAAAAAAAAAAAAAAAAAAAAACTACATGGGCCGAGTGTGGTGGCTCATGCCTGTAATCCCAACACTTTGGGAGACTGAGGCGGGTGGATCACCTGAGGTCAGGAGTTCAAGACCAGGTTGGCCAACATGGCAAAACCCCGTATCTACTAAAAATACAAAAAAAAAAAACCACCAAAAAACAATAATAATAATAAATTAGCTGGGCATGGTGGCACAGCTACTTGGGAGGCTGAGTCAGGAGAATCGCTTGAACCTGGGAGGCAGATGTTGCAGTGAGCCAAGATAACTCCATTGCACTCCAGCTTGGGTGACCGAGTGAGACACTGTCTCAAAAAACAAACAAATAAACAAAACAACAACAACACTACATGAACTGGCTGATTTCTCTCTCTTTTTTCTTGATTACTAAGCACATTAAATGTAAATTATTTGCAAGTGAATATAGCCTTTTAAAATGCAGGAATTTTCAGTACTTACTATACAATTGGAGGCAGTGTCATTTAATCTACACAACTCAATAAAGTTGATACGAGTCATTTAATCTACACAACTCAGTAAAGTTGATACTGATATTCTAATTTTACAGAAAAGAAAATCAAGTGTCAGAGAGGTTAATTTTCCCAAAGACACAGGTAGCAAGAGGTTAAATCCTGCATTCAAAATCAAGGCCATTTGGTTTCAAATCCTATGAAAAAGATTCAATAAAATAATATTACATTCAACAAAATACATTCTAGTCCAGTGCATCAATTCTTACTGACAAGAAAGGTTATTTATTGCACCTCTCAAAAGACCTAAATTACTATTATTATCTCAAAGGAAATTCTCTTAGGCTTTTAAATCAACATTATTATTGATTAAAATGCTATTCATGAAAATTCACTGTAAGAGTTCTAGAGTATTCTTATTTTCTAAAATCATAATGCACCCATATGCATTTTATTACCAAAACTCTTAGAATATTAAGATAAAACAGAAATTAAGAACTTGTTGCTTAATAATGTGATAGACTATATATATAATATTGAACTTTTTTATTCCTATTAATAAATGATTACACAGATAATCAAATAATATTAGAAATGGTTTTATATTCCTATTTAAATAAAATTCTATTTTACTTATTTGAAAAAAGGATTTAAGGCAGTTCACAATTAAGATAAATTTTGATCTGGCATCAACAGTGGTCTAAAAGAAAAATAAAAACCACATGGATCAATTTTCTCGAAAACTTCAGAAAACAATTATATGAACATTTTTGCTAAACTAAAAGATTTATAAATTTTTTAAATAAAAAAATGACGTTTCAGTTGTAGACATAAATTGAGATAGATATAAAAATGCACATTGTAGGATCTCTCTGACATGATAATTACCTAATATGACCACATTAACTAATACCAAGGATTAATCATCTAGGCTTTAATAGGAAGTTGTGTTGCCATTAAACCTAGGGTCATTTGCCTTTAAATATTTATAAAGTATTATGCATTTTACATGATAGCAATCATTTTTATTTATAAGTATAATTCCAGATGTTAATTTTATCTTTTTCTGCAAGATTTAGACAGTATTTGCTTGTCTTAAAGAAAATAAAGTCCATTTTTTCATTAAAATAAAACTTCACATAAAATTGAAGAAAGTTTAAATTCATTTCAGAATTTTCTCTCTCATCATTTCCATTAACAAACCTTCAAGGAACAAGAAGTTTATGACTTGATATATAAATAATTTCCAGAAACAATCAAGCTCATTAAAATGCTATTAGGCAACTAAAATACCTCTTCATTCATCCTAATATGACTCCTTTCAACTCCTAATCATGCCAACATAGTTACTCTTCTTTCTATTACAGTATTGTACTTGATAAGCATCAACTTCTATAGGTAGCATGTCTGTAATTACCCCTAAAGACATAGATTACTAAGAAAAAGTTAAGCAAATTAAAAGAAAATAAAATACATTAACTTTCATTTATCACTAAAAGCAATATTAATTTAATAACTTCTTATATATAATTTCTTCTTAGATCTCAGGCACAAAAACCAATACTTGTTAGACACTATTAAAGACTATGATATCCCCTCTTTACTTTTGGAGAAGTATACTAAATCACAGTGAAATTATAAGCATGAATTAAGTATAATCTTAATTTAGACAAAAAAATTAAGTGTATAAATGTAAACAGTAATTTCTCGTATCAGCTTATTTAAAAGCCCCTAAATGTTCTTCCTAAAATCAGTTTAGGATGCATACAAAGGAACTTCTGAGTTCCTTCATTATTTTATCATATCCTTTGAAGAGTTGGGGAAATATAATGGCACTTACTTCACGTATAACCAAAGCATGAATTAGAGTTTATCAATTTGCTTAACTTAAAAATATTAATAGTAGTTAATGTAAGCATTATAACATACCATGTTACTTCCAAGTTTGTCACATTTAATGGAGCAAATTCAGAGAGCTCTTCCAAATACAGCAATCAATCTTTAAGATGCTTAAAAGGTTTACTGAAAGCCATGAGGAAAAACCTCTTCATGAATCATAAAATGTTTCCTAAACAAATCAGACTCTGTCTCAATACTTCTATATGTGAAAAGTCACACCAATTTCTCTGATGAATGTAAAAGACTTTAAAATATTTGTCTCATGAAAGTATTTATATATAATAATTGGTTATGACAAAAATAATGAAACATCTTGGTTTCACTATAATTAACATTATAATCACTTATACAGATTCACTAACTTAACTGGTTTGATTAAACAAAAAACCAAAATGGCAAGAGAAAGATAATTTTGTTTTTTTCTTACCAGAGAAAAGGTTGTGTTTATTTATTTTTAACAATGTGGCAGTCATAAGAAATAATGTAAGCGTTGTAACAGAAAAACATTGTTTTAGAAACTAAGATAAAGGAATATGTGAAAACATTTTATGGTAACCCCTTCCTGAAAGCAGTGATTATATTACTAATAAGGTCTAATAGTATTTAATCATATTTACCTGTCTCTATCTGGAGAATAATGGTCATCCATGACACGATGTCTATCCATTCGGCTAATTGTATTATAATGTCCAGTAGTAGTGCGTGTCCCTCGATGCCCCTGTTCCACATTCCGACTAAAACAACAAGATCTATTAAGTATCTTAGTAAACCATTTGAAACACTAAGAAATGAGGTTTATTTTAAAGCACAATAGAAAAAGACAAAGTCACTATAAGGTGAAGTCCAAATTTTGTTTTCACTAATTGCATCTCGGTTAAAGGTATAAGTTTCAGTGGAAGGTTGACAGTTAAATAAGATTACTGCTATAACAGATGCAGCATAAGGAGCTCAAATTAAACTAATAACAGTGGGGATATGATAAGGACTATCAAAGTTATTAAAGGATGACTACCAGGTCTCTAGTACTGATATTCAATAATATGCTCAAGAGGATGAGTAGATTTGTATGGAGAAAATATGTTCAGTGTTAGACACATTTGTATACATGACCTATAGGACTGCAGATAGGGATGCCTCATAGGTGGTTGGACATGAGTTCAGAGCTTAGGGGAACAAGTCAAAATTTGCACACTTTGTGCCATCTCCCTTGATACCACTCTAGTCCAAACTACCATAATTGTGAATATGCCATAAAAATAGCTACCTAGGCTGGGTGTGGTGGCTCATGCCTGTAATCCCAGCATTTTGGGAGGCTGAGGTGGGCAGATCACCTGAGGTCGGGAGTTCAAAACCAGTCTGACCAACATGGAGAAATCCCGTCTCTACTAAAAAATAAAAAATGAGCAAGGCGTAGTGGTGCATGCCTGTAATCCCAGCTACTCGGGTGGCTGAGGCAGAAGAATCACTTGAACTCGGGAGGCGGAGGTTGCGGTGAGTGGAGATCCCACCATTGCACTTTAGCCTGGGCAACAAGAGCAAATCTCTGTCTCAAAAAAAAGGGGGGAAAAAGCTACCTAAGTAATCTCTTGCTTCAACTCTTACCTCATCCCTGATGACATGCAACAGCCCTTTAAAACACAATTAAGACATGGCATGTCATGTTGTAGGATGAAAGACAGGAGTCCAGTTTTTAATTTATTCCACTGGTGAGCTAATTTTCCTATCCTGTCGGACCCACCCTTTCCATATTAATTGTAGTGCCACTTTATCATCATATGTCAAGTTCACATATAAATATCACTGTAAATGCATATATATTATTCTTTTACTATTGATTCCCTTCGATATGTCTATTTTGCTGCTGTTATTCAAGTTCCATCCTAGTTTTAATTATTCTTGCCTGCTGGCAAATTTTTCTCTTCTTTTTTCAAAATGGATTTATTGGTATTTTATTTGCACATAAAATTTTGATTGTTATGGCATTAGATTTATAAACTAATTTATGGAAAATTGATATCTTTATTATAGGAAGTAATTCTACCCATGCATAGGGCGTATCTCTCATTGATTGCTTACCCAAAGTTTTACATCTTACTTAAAAAGATCCTGTGAATTCTTAGTACATGAATTGTTAGATACTTCAGGTTACTTTTGAGAATAGCACTTACATTTTATTATATTTTCCAACTAGTAATTGCTCATTTTATAAGTTGATCTATAGACAGCTATTTGGCAGAACTCCTATATTAGTTTTAATATTTTGATTATATTGGGTTTCCTGTGTAGATAATCCTATCATTAACAAATAATGATGATTTTTCACCTCTTCTCTTCCAATCCTGAAATCTCTTATTTCCTTTTATTAGCACTTTTCAGGACCTGAAGCACTATTTCAAACAGTGACAATATTAATGAACATCCATCTCTTATTTCTGCTATTAATGTAAATTCCTCTAAAGTTTTTCCATTATAATGCTTGCTTTATTAAGCCTTTATGAAGTGTAGGTGGTTTTCTTCTAGTTTACTATCTTATGTGAATAGAAGTTGAACAATAAAATTCCTTTTCTGCCTCTAGTAAGATTTATTTCCCCATTAGTCCATTAATAAGATGAATTACCGTAACAATTTTTCTGGTGTCTCACTGCCATGATTTAAACTCATGGTTAGATTTACTTAAAGTAAGATGTTTTTACATATGTTTGTAACTAAAATGGGCTTCTTAAGCTGGGCACAGAGGCACATAGTCCCAGCATCTGAGCCTAGAGGACTGCTTGAGCCCAGGAGTTCAAGTCTAGCCTGGGCAACATAGTGAGACTCTGTCCTTGAAAAAAAAAATGAAAATGGAATACATATATATTTTATTATACTTTAAGAATTAGAACTAAGGTTATGTTAGTTCCAGAAAAAGAATTAGGCAACTTCCCTTCTTTATCTGTTTCTAGAGCCAGTTGTATAGAACAGATATTAGTTCTCAAATACTTGGTTAAAATTTACCCATAATAACTTTTTAGTCTGGAATTCTCTTTACGGATGGATGGGGGGAAGACAGTAGTTTGTCTTTGGGTACTGTTTCAACCTATTTGCTGGTTGTTATTTTTTATTATTATTTAATTGGTTTTTTTTTGAGGCTGAGTTTCACTCTTCTTCCCCAGGTTGGAGTACAATGGCAGAATCTCAGCTCTCTGCAACCTCCACCTCCCGGGTGCAAGCAATTCTCCTGTATCGGCCTCCCAGGTAGCTGGGATTACAGGCACCTGTCACCACGCCTGGCTAATTGCTTTGTATTTTTAGTAGAGATGGGGTTTCACCATGTTGGCCAGGCTGGTCATGAACATTCATTGTTATTTTATTTAACTTTCATTTCTTCTTGTGTCAATTTTAATATATCTATTTCAGAAATTTAACCATTTTGCCTAGATTAACAAATTTAATAACATAATTTCATAATGATTATTATTTTTAAAGTCTTTTTCTTATCTGTAGTTGTTTCTCTTTTTCAACATTTTATTTATTTATACCGCTCATTTTTCATGTACAGTCCTTTTATTGTATTGATGTCACCAATCTTTTCAAATAACTGACTTTTGGGTTAACAAACATTCTTATCTTCACTTCTTTTTCTTACTCTCTGTGCCTCATTTTGTCTCAGTTTCACTGATTTTTTCCTAATCTTTATTAATTCCCTCCTTCATATTTCTTCAGGACTTTCTCCATTGTTCTGTACTGTTTCCTAAATTCAGTGTTTATTTAGTTCTCTATTTTCATTAAAATTTTTTTGTCAAGTAAACATTGCACATATTTATGGTATACATGATGTTTTGATATGATAAGTAAACACTGCACATATTTATGGTATACATGATGTTTTCATATGACAAGTAAACATTACACATATTTATGGTATACATGATGTTTTCATATGACAAGTAAACATTGCACATATTTATGGTATACATGATGTTTTTATATAACAAGTAAACATTGCACATATTTATGGTATACATGATGTTTTGATATGACAAACATTGCACATATTTATGGTATACATGATGTTTTGATATGACAAGTAAACACTGCACATATTTATGGTATACATGATGTTTTGATATGCGTATACATTGCAGAATGGCTAAATCAAACTATTTAACATTTGCACTACCTCAAATATTTATTCTTTTGTGTGAGAACACTTTACTCTCTCAGAAATTTTCAAATATATATTAACTATAGTTGTCATTATATACAGTAGATCTCTTAAACTTATTCCTCTTGTCTAAGTGAAATTTTGAGTCTTTTGACCTATATCTCCCCAATCCTCTCACCCCACCAGGCTCTTTTCTCTGTTTCAGAGACTGCAACTTTTTAGATTCTACATATAAATTAGATCATCTGGTATTTGTTTTCTATACCTGGCTTATTTCACCTAACATAATGGCCTCTAGGTTCAACTATGTTGTCAGAAATGACAGAATTTTCTTCTTTTTAAAAGTTGAATAGTATTTCATTGTGTATATTAACATTTTTATTACCTGTATATCTGTTGATGACAGTTTCATTCTGTATCAATTCTGTTGTGGATAATGTTGCAATGATCATGGGAGTGCAGATATCTTTTTTAATATTAATTTTTTAACTTTGTGAGTACATAATAGGTGTATGTATTTATGGAGTACAGGAGATATATTGATAAGGGCACAAAATACCTAATAATTCCAACATAGAAAATGGGAAATCCATCCCTTCAAGCATTTATATTTTGTGTTACACAGAATCCAATTATACTCTTCTTTTTTTCTTTTTTCTTTTCTTTTTTTTTTTTTGAGACAGAGTCTTGCTTTGTTGCCCAGGCTGGAGTGCAGTGGTGCAATCCTGGCTCACTGCAACCTCCACCTCCCAGATTCAAGCGATTTTCCTGCCTCAGCCTTCCAAGTAGGTGGGACTATAGGCGTGCACCACCACACTCGGCTAATTTTTGTATTTTTAGTAGAGATGGGGTTTCACCATATTGGCCAGGCTGGTCTCGAACTCCTGACCTCATGAACCATCTGCCTTGGCCTTCCAAAGTGCTGGGATTACAGGTGTAAGCCACCGTGCCTGGCCCCAATTATACTCTTTTAGTTATTTTTAAATGTACAATTGAATTATTTTGACTATAGTTGCCTTGTTGTGCTATCGAATACTAGGTTCTATTTATTATTTCCATTCTTTGTACCCATTAACCATCGCCACATCCCCTTCACCCCCGCTACCCATCCTAGCCTCTGGTAATCATCCTACTAGTCTCTATCTCCATATGTTAAATTGTTTTGATTTTTATATCCCACAAATAAGTGACAACATGCAATGTTTGTGTTTCTGTGCCTGGCTTATTTCACTTGACATAACGACCTCCAGTTCCATCCATGTTGTTACAAATGACAGGATCTCATTTCTTTCTGGCTGAATAGTACTCCATCATGTACAAATACATTTTCTGTATCCATTAATCTGCTGATGGACATGTAGGTTGCTCCCAGATCTTGGCTATTGTGAACAGTACTTCAACAAACATAACAGTGCAAATATCTCTTTGATATACTGATTTCCCTTCTTTTGGGTATATACCAAGGAGTGGGATAGTGGATCATATAGTAGCTCTATTTTTAGTTTTTTGAGGAACCTCCAAACCGTTCTCCATAGTGGTTGTACTAATTTACATTCCAACCAATAGTGTACAAGGGTTCCCTTTTCTTCACATACTCGCCAGCATTTGTTATTGTTTTAGGATATAAGCCATTTTGACTGGGGTGAGATAACATGTCATTGTAGTTTTGATCTGCATTTCTCTGATGATCAGTGATGTTGAGAATCTTCTGATATGCCTGGTTGCTATTTGTATGTCTTCTTTTGAGAAATCTCTATTAAAATCTTTTACCCACTTTTTAACTGGCTTATTGGAATTTTTTTCCTATAGAGTTGTTTGAGTTCCTAATACTTTCTGGCTATGAATCCCTTTTCAGATGGATAGCTTCTTTGCAAATATTTCCTCCCATTCTGTAGGTTGTGTCTTCATTTTGTTATTTCCTTTGCTGTACAGAAGCTTTTTAACTTGATACGATCCCTTTTGTCTACTTTTTTTTTTTTTGAGACAGTGTCTCACTCGTCGCCCAGGCTGGAATGCAGTGGCATGATCTCTGCTCACTGCAAGCTCTGCCTCCCAGGTTCATGCCATTCTCCTGCCTCAGCCTCCCAAGTAGCTGGGACTACAGGCGCCCGCCACCACGCCCGGCTAATTTCTTTTTTTTTTTAAGTAGAGACGGGGTTTCACCATGTCAGCCATGATGGTCTCGATCTCCTGACCTCGTGATCCGCCTGCCTCGGCCTCCCAAAATGCTACGATTACAGGCATGAGCCACTGTACCCTTTTGTCTACTTTTGCTTTGTTTGCCTGTGTGTGGGGTATTACTCTAGAAATTGTTGCCAAGATGAATGTCCCAGAGAGTTTCTTGAATGTTTTCTTGTAGTAGTTTCATAGTTTGAGGTATTAGATTTAGGTCTTTAATCCATTTTAATTTGATTTTTGTATATGGCAAGAGATAGGGGTCAAGTTTCATTATTATTCATCTAGATATCCAGTTTTCCCAGCATCATTTATTGAAGAGACTTTCTTTCTCTAATGTATGCTCTTGGCACGTTTGTCAAAAATGAGTTCACTGTAGGTGTATGGATTTGCTTCTGGGTTCTCTATTGTGTTCCACTGGTCTATATGTCTGTTTTTATGGCAGTATCATGCTTTTTCAGTTACTATAGCTCTGTAGCATAATTTGAAGAAAGGTAATGTGATTCCTTCAGTTTTGTTCTTTTTGCTCAGAATAGTTTTGGCTATTCTGGGTCTTCTGTGGCTCCACATGAATTTTAGAATTATTTTTCCAATTTCTGTGAAGAATGCCATTGGTATTCTGATAAGGATTGCACTGAATCTGTAGATTGCTTTGGGTAGTATAGAAAGTTTAACATCATTGATTATACTAATCCATGAATGTGGAATATCTTTCTATTTTTGTGTGTGTCATCTTCAATTTCCTGCACCAATGTTTTAGTTTTCATTGTAGAGATCTTTCATTTCTTTTGTTAAGTCAATTTCTAGGTATTTAATTTTATTTGCGATTGTTATAAATGGAATTACTTTCTTGATTTCTTTTTCAGATTGTTCACTGTTGCCATATAGAAATGCTACTGATTTATGTTGATCTTGTATCCTGAAACTTTACTGAATTTATCAGTTCGAATAGTTTTTGGTGGAGTCTTTAGGTTTTTCCAAATATAAGATCATGTCATCTGCAAGCAAGAATAACCTGACTTCTAACTTTCCAATTTAGATGCCCTTTATTTATTTCTCTTGTCTGATTGCACTAGCTAGGACTTCCAGTATTATGTTGAATAAGAGTGGTATTCATTCATATTCACGGCATCCTTGTTGTGTTCCAGATCTTAGAGGAAAGGCTTTCAGTTTGTCCGCATTCAGTATGATACTAGCTGTGAGTCTGTTGTATATGGCTTTTATCATGTTGAGGTATGTTCTTTGTATCCTCAGTTTTTTGAGGGTTTTTATCTTGAAGGGATATTGAATTTTATCAAAAGTTTTTTCAGCATCAATTAAAATAATCATATGGTTTTAGTACTTCATTCTGATGATATATCACATTAATTGGCTTGTATATGTTGAATCATCCTTGCATCCCAGGGATAAATTTTACTTGGTCATGATGAACGACCTTTTTAATGTATTGTTGAATTTGGTTTCCTAGTTTTTTGTTTTGTTTGTTTTGTTTTTCCAGGATTTCTGCATCAATATTCATTAGAGATATTGGCCTATAGTTTTTTTTTTTTTTTTAATGCATCTTGTCTGCTTTTGGTATCAAAGTAATAATGGCCTTGTAGAATGAGTTTGGAAGTATTTCCTCCTTCTTTATTTTTTGAAATAGTTTGAGTAGATTTGGTATTGGTTCTTCTTTAAATGTTTGTTAGAATTTAGCACTGAAGCCATTGGGTTCAGGTTTTTCTTTACTGGGAGACTGTTCATTATGGCTTTGATCTTGTTATTTGTTATTGATCTGTTTAGCTACTGGATTTCTTCGTGGCTCAATCTAGTGTCTAGGAGTTTATGCATTTCCTCTATATTTTCCAATTTATTGGCATATAGTTGCTCACAGCAGCCACTAATTATCCTTTGAATTTCTGTGGTATCAGTTGTAATGTGTTCTCTTCATCTCTGATTTTGTTTATTTGGGTCTTCTCTCTTTTTTCCTCTGTTAGTCTGGCTAAAGGTTATCAATTTTGTTTATCTTTTAAAAAAAAAACCTGTTTCATTGATCTTTTGTATTGTTTTCTATCCATCTTAAAGTCAATAACTCTTAGATTTGCTCTTTTGAGTCTATTTTCTAGATCTTGTAGGTGTGCTTCACTATTTTTTATTTGTTTTTCTTTTGTTTGCTCTTTGCATTTTCAAATGGCCTCTTGAAGGTCACTAATTCTTTCCTCTGCTTGATCTATTCTGCTCTTAAGTGACATTGATGCATTCTTCAGTATTTCAATTGCATTTTTCAACACCAGAATATCTTTTGATTATTTTTAAATATTTCAATCTCTTTGTTAAATTTACCATAGAATTCAGAATTCCTTCTCTGTGTTATATAGAATTTCATTGAGTTTCCTCAAAACAGCAATTTTGAATTTTCTATCTGAAAGGTCATATCTGTTTCTCAAGTATTGGTCCCTGGTGCCTTATTTAGTTTCTTTGGTGAAGTCATATTTTCCCGGATGATCCTGATGCTTATAGATGGTCTTTGGTGTCTTGGCATTGAAGAGTTAGGTATCTATTGCAGTCTTGGCTTGTTATGCCCATCCTTCTTGGGAAGGTTTTCCAGGTATTCAAAGGGACTTGGGCCGCAAACCCAATAATGCTGTTTTTTGCAGACTCATAGAGGTACCACTTTGGTGGTCTTTGATAAGATCCAGAATAATTCTCTGGATCACCGGAGACTCTTATTCTTTTCCCTTATTTTCTCCCAGACAAATGGAGTCTCTTTCTCTCTCTCTGCTGAGCTGCCTGGAAGTGGGGTTGTGGTGATGCAAACACCTCTGTGGTTACCACCACTGGTTCTGCACAGGGTCAGACCTGAAGCCAGAACAGCATCGGGGCTTGCCCAAGGCCCACTGTAACCACTAATTAGCTACTATTGCCTATGTTTACTCAAGGTCCTAGGGCTCTACAATCACCACATGGCAAAGCCATCCAGGTTTGGGTCCTTCTCTTCAAGGTGGTAAGTTCCCCTAGGCCCTGAGCAGATCCACAGGTGCTATCTGGGAGCTATGGATTGGAGTCAAACACCTTAGAAATTTGCCTGATGTTCTATTCTACTGTGGCTAAGCTGGCTCTCAAACCACAACATAAAGTCCTTTCTGCTCTTCTCTCCCCTTTCCACAGGCAGAAGAGCCTCTCCCTGTGGGATCTACCACCACTGGCCCACAAGGGAGTTCTGTCAGGCCACTGCAATGTTCACTGAAAGCCCAAGGTTTCTTCTGTCAGTTTGTGGTGAATGCTGCCAGGCCTGTGACTCACCTCTCAGGGAAATGGGCTCCCCTCTGGCCCAGGGCAGGTACAGAAATGCTAAGCTTATACTAACTTTGTACTCAGGGACTCCATGAGCCTGTTGCTCTAACCCACTGTGGCTGAGCTGACATCTAAGGTGCAAGACAAAGTCATGTTAGTTTTCCCTCTGTTTTTCTCAAACAGAAGCAGTCTTTCATCATAGCCACCACAGGTGGGAATGTGCTGAGTCACCCGTGAAGCCTGCACATCTCAGAGCCCAATGCCCACAGCATAGTTTCTGGGTATCACTGCTGGTTATTCAGTGCCCAGGGGGCCTTTATTCAGCAGGTGATTAATCCTGCAGGACTGGGTCCTTCCCTTCAAGGCAGCAACTTCCTTTTGGCCTGTGTTTGTCTAGAAATATGCCAGAGCTAGGGCCTGGAATGGGGGCTTCATGACTCTGCCTAGTTCCCTCTCCTACTGTGGCTGAGCTGGTATCCAAGATGCAAGACAAAGCCCTCTTTACTCTTTCCTCTCCTCCCCTTAAACAGAAGGAAGGAGACACTTTAATTGCTGTGAGTTGCACTGCCTGGGGTTGGAGGAGGAGTGGTACAAGCACTCCTTTAGCCATGCCATCTGGTATCTCCTTAGGTCATGTGCCACCCTAGTCCTCTGGCTCTGAGCCCAGCCCAGCACTAGGTGCTGCCCAGGAGTTGTAGTCTTTGTGTCCTTTCCAGTTTACCTAGGTCTCCAGAGCACTTTGTCCCACTGTGGCATGGCTTGCTAAGAAACTTAAGTTCTGACTGATGGAATGGGTGATTCCTCTCCGGCTAAATCTGGTCCAAATGCTTCCTCCATATCCAGGCACTGGCCGAGCCCAGCACAGCTTTGCTCTCTGCTATGACATAGCAACACTGAGTTCAATGTAAAGTTCCCCAGTCACTGCGCTCTTCCTCTCCCAAATGCAGACTCTCCATGTTGAACAACTGTTGGTGGGGGATAGGAGAAGGATGGCATTGGTGATTCAAGACTGTCTCTCCAACCCTCCTCAATGTCACTTCCAATCATATGAAGTTAAAACCAGGTACTGTGTGTGCTCACCTGATTTTTGGGTCTTGTGATAGTGCTTTTCAGTGTACAGATAGCTGGTAAAATTTGGTATTCCTGTGAAGATATGAATGATGTAGGTATTCCACCATCTTGCTTTGTCCCCTCACAGGTATCTTTTTGACATACTGATTTCATATCCTTTGATACTTGGTAGTGGAACTACTGAATCATATGATAGTTCCATTTTAATTTTTGGCGGGTACCTCCATACTGTTTTCATTAAATAATGACTGTATTAGTTTACATTGCAATCAATAGTGTACCAGGGTTCCCTTTTCTCCACGTCCTTGCCATCTCATATTATTTTTTGCCTTTTGATAAGAGCCATTCTAACAGTTGTGAGGTAATATCCTATTTCATCATTTTGAAGCATTCCTATTTTTTGATAAATATCCTTTAAGATAAAAATTTCCTAAATACTGCTTGTGTCCCACAAATGCTTGCATCATTTTCATTTGTCATTCAATCCTTATATTTCCTAATATCTCAATTATTTCACTTATAATCAAAAGTTATTTCACAGTATTTTAGCTAAGTTCTAGGAATTTAAAAACTATCTTTGCAAAATTGCTTTATAAGTTTATTGAATAATATTCAGAGAAAATGATTTATCTGGGATTTATTGAGGTTTACTTTTTAACGAGTTTCTGTTACCAGTTATTTTTGTAAAGTTATGTTGTGTTAAAAATAATTTATATTCTTTGCTTTAATGGTATGTAATTTTATATTGAGATACACAAAAAGATACATATACAAAATATAGCATAGTTGAGTCACATAATAAATTTGACATTATTCAAACCTTCTAAGTCATTGCTAATTTTTTTGGGGGGGGCCTGATTATTGATTTCCGTTAGGGATATGTTAAAACTTCCAACTAAAATTGTTTATTTCTTTCTTTCTATAACCCTGCCAGTTGTTGCTTCTTATCTTTAGAAGCTCTTTATATGTTAAGGAACAAATTTGTCCATGATCATTATACCCAGGTATTTTTATTAGTTTTTATAATGCCTCAGGGCAAATTTGAAAAAGTACTGCTTCTTTACAGAAATGGCCTTATGAGCATACAATTGAGCAAAATTCTAGCTACAGTTTGGCCCTTTCTTGGCTTTTGGTCCAGTCTTTGTGCAAAGTACAGACTGTCTAATTCAAAGTGGTAGTAATGGTTATATATTTTGAATTCAGTAATTTTTCCTAGAACATATATTTCTTTGTCCTTTATGACACTTTTGATATTGCATTCATTTTTTTCTTCTGATTGAAATTGGGATCTTATTTTCATTTCAGTTGATATATAGTTATTATATTTTTTCATGCCTTTGTTTTCATATTCTCTGTGTTCTTTTGGAATGATAAGGTTACTTGTATTTTAAAAATGTTACTTCTCTCTATAATTTATCAATGATGCCTTTTTTTAAGCTAACATTTTTGCCCTAGATTGTCTAGTTACACACTTCTGTTTCATAATGGAATAAACACTTTGTTTGAACTCCTGTTATGATGGGTTTTCTATCATATGAAACATAATCTGATCTAAAACAGTAGATATTTAAAAAGATAGATATTCCTATCTTCTATTGGACTGTTCAACTGTTCTTTACCTGATAAAATAAAGTGTGATATAATATGAAACACATTTGGTCTTTGTCTTGAGTTCCTAAAACCATTAGAATTTCTTAAGTGATAGAGTGTCTTTTGTTACTGATCCCCTCTGATAACTTCTGAGTTTATGCTAATGATTACTAAGGGTGGGTCCCCTGGATATCCTCTTGATGGGACCAGTCTACAGAGAGACCAAGTGATTACAGGGCTGGAACTTTCAGCCCCACCTACTGACCTACAGAAAGAGGGTTGAGGGCTGGAGATTAAACTCTATAGAAACTTTTGAACAAAATTTGATGAGCTTCCATGTTGCCCAAATCTCATCCTACGCATTTCTTCATCTGCATTTTAACAAATGTCTTTTATAATAAACTGGTAAACATAATTAAAGTGTTTAACTGAGTTCTGTGAGCTGTCCAAGCAAATTATCAAATTAAGGAGAGGGGCTATGGAAACTCCAATTTACAACTGGATAAGTCACAATCTGGGACTTGCAATTGGCATTTGAAGTAGGGGACAGTCTTGTGGGACTGAGCCTTTAACCCTTTAACATGTGAAATCTGATACAATTTCCAGATTATAGTGTCAGAATTGAACTGAATTATAGGATACTTAGGTGCTATCTGCTGGCAAGTTGCTTGGTGTGGGAAAAAATCCCCACAAATCTGGTCACAAATGTGTTCTGTGTTGAGTAGAGTGTACAAAGAACAAAAACATTGTTGTTTTTCCTCGTACACAGGCATTCTTTTATTTTCCTAGAGGAGGGTAGGGTTCAGTTTATTAAAGTTACAAATTTAAAACTAGTTCTCAAACTTTAAATTTCAGATTACACATGTTATTATATTGATAAGTGTACCACAGTTAAGTACTTTTAAAAAATGTTTAATAATTTTGGTCCCATTTATAAACTTTGTTAATTCAACATCTTCAAACATTTTAAACCATGTTTGTCAACTTAATATATCAGATATTCTTTTTAATTTCTGCAATTGTCTAAGTTACATAAATCTTATTTTAGTGGCTTATATCCTTCAAACATAATAAATCTAAAGCTCTCTTAGACATTCCAATATTCTGTGTAAAATTAAGACTGAATTAAAATTCTTAGTCAAATACTCAATTATTTATTTAAAATAGGATGTAAAAGTGTGTCATTCTAACTGGTCAAAATTTCTTAAACATTCCAAGTATGTACAATGTAAATTATGCACATATGTCTTGTTAGCTTCACCTATTATTTCCATGATTCTTATTCCATTAAGCTTGTCTGTACTTAACCGGGTTAATCAGAGATTTCTAGTAAGCTTAAGACTGCTAGCTGCAGATTTTCTGAGCCATTCGTCCCACTGCACATGCTTTTAAAAATTACTATTCTCACCTGTAAACCCAGCACTTTGGGAGGCCAAAGCAGGCAGATCACCAGGTCAGGAGATCAAGACCATCCTGGCCAACATGGTGAAACCCCATCTCTATTAAAATACAAAAAATTAGCCGGGCATGGTGGTGTGGGCCTGTAATCCCAGCTACTCGGGAGGCTGAGGAAGGGGACTCGCTTGAACCCAGGAGGCAGAGGCTGCAGTGAGCCAAGGTCGCAACACTGCACTCCAGCCTGGCGACAGAGCGAGACTCTGTCTCAAAAAAAAAAAAAAAAAAAAGAAAGAAAAAAATTATTATTCTGATATTTGTTACTAATTTTAAACATCAGTCAAATTTTCATTTTTTCCTATATATTAAATTACCAATTATCTATATCATTCATGAGTATAATTAGTTGGTTCTACCTAGATATACTCATATCAATATGTGATTGAAAACTGGTTCTTCTGAGTTATTTTGAACTCTTAAAATAAAATAACATATAGGTAGTCTAAAATTACAAAATAAGTCATATTTCATTTTACTCTCGTTATGCAGGTTATTGTATAGCATCTTGTTTTTCCTTGAATAGCATTTTGTTTTTCCTTAAATAAATAAAACCATCTTGTTTTTCCTTAAATTCTTTTTCCACAAGAATCTCTTATCTTTAGAGATTATTAATGATATGTGATAAATAGGTCTATAATGCCATTGTGATGGTTCATATTAGGTGTCAACTTGAACGGAATGCAAGATGCCTAGGCTGGTAAAGTATCGTTTCTAGGTGTGTCTGTAAGGATGTTGCCAGAGGAGACTGACATTTGAATATGTGGACTGGGAGAGGGAGACCCACCCAATCCACCATCCAGTCAGCTGCCAATGCAGCTAGAACAAAGCAGGTGAAGAAGGTGGGATAACCTTGCTTGCTAAGTTTTCTGGCTTCTTTCTTTTTCCTGTGCTGGTTAACTCCTTTCACTCCTCCTGCCCTTGGATACTCAACTCCAGGTTCTTTGGCCTTTGGACTCTGGAGCTTGCACCGGTGGCTTGCTGGTGGCTCTCAGGCCTTTGACCACAGACTGAAGGCTGCACTGTCGGCTTCCCTGGTTTTAAGGCTTTCAAAATGGACTCACACTCAGACTGAGCCACTACTGGCTTCTCCCTTCCCCAGCTTGCAGAAGTCCTATGGTGGGACTTTGTGTTATAATCACATGAGCCAATTCTCCCTAATAACTCCCTTTCATATATACATATATCCTATTAGTTTTGTCCCTCTGAGTAATACAGCCACCCTACAAATAAAATGAGTAGTCTATCTTACCTTTGTGGAGGAGGGACACTGGGTGACCATGATCTAGTCCTTCCTATAACATCTACTCGATGAGGAGACCCTGATGGTGAACAATGGTTTGATGACATTACTTGTTCTGGCACTGACAATGTTGAGCTTTGAAGATCTCGACCATCATGTCGATAATCTAAAGGTATAAAATTAATAAATATTATAGTTATATATATACACTAAGTCCTTTGTGTCTTTTGTACTTTACTCAAAAACAAAATGTTGGTGAAGTTGAAAGACTTCTAATATATTAAATATAAAGTATAAAGAATAAACCATAATATTATGACAAAACATTTTATGAATACATAAATTAAAAAGGAATGACAGATATCCAAATATTTAGATAGTTACTATATCTAAGGCATTGTGCTGGGTAAAGCTTTTATATAAACTTAGAGTAAAATTTTATCTACAGTTAACTATCTCCAATAAAAGATTCAAATTTATTCTAAAAATATTTTCATCTCTTCAATGACCTAGAAAAGCTTCAAATAATTCTTAACAATTATTATTTAAAATTATTAAGCTCATAAAAAACTCCTAAACATTAAGATCATTTCTTTAAGTGATAAAAGTTTTAGAAAACACCCTGAATACCATTTGTAGTACATGTGTAAATGGTTTTTGCTTTTTTTTTTTTTAAATGAGATGGAGGTCTCACTATGTTGCTTAGGCTAGCCTCAAATGACCCTTCCACCTCAGCCTCCCAAGTAGCTGGAACTACAGGCCCATGCCACTGCACCTGGCTACCATTTTTCTTACAGTATATGACAGGGCTGATATACAGTAGAAGTCTGAGAATAAAAATACGACAAATCAGAGGAAAGTAACAGCCCAATGATCTGACACATTTACACAAAGAATATTAGAAGAGATACTATCTAAAAGAGTATTAGAAAGCAATTGGTATGTGGACAGATGGAAGGAAAGTAGAAGGACTTCTAAGTTGGTAGAAAAACAACAGTTCAATGTGGGGCAGCAGTATGGAAATGAGCAGGAAAAGTAAGTTTGACTCAAGTTGTAGATATCTAAAACATCATGAGGTTGGTAATGGAAAGAGCCTGAACATTTCTGAGCAGGAAGTAATATTATCACCACCACCACCATTACCTTCATCATACTCTTTGTGGCTATTATTAATTGACGTTTTACTATGTGCTAGGAACTCTGCTATGCACTTTAAAAAAGTGTTCTGTTACAACATTTGTTTCAGAAATAACTCAGAAACAACTGTTCATATGTGGTATTTCCTATCCTGATGTTTTACACTATTATCTCACATTAGATTCCCTAGAAACAAAGATTCACATGCACATAGATAAGTGAAGTAGTGTCCTCAGGAAAAAGGAGAAGAGCAGAATAGGGTAAGAAAAAAGGGAAGAAACTAAGCAATGATGTATTCTCAGTCTGATCCAATTGTATGCTCTGAAACATGAACAATTGCCCAGGGTTGGTCTGACTTTGAGGTAAGAGGCCTGGATTTTTGTACTCCTGTGCTAGCCACTTACTGGCTAAAGACTGCCAGTGGAGAGTCGGCAAGGTGTTTAACCTTATGGATGAGGTGGTTTCCATTTGACCAGGCAATTCTCCAGAGAGAGGGACAGCTATGAGTTGTTAACAACCAACACTCTCTGTAACTGGATGAATAAATGAGCTGGTAAAGGGGATATGGGTGGAACATCAACAGTGTCCACTACAACTTCCAAATAATTGCAGCTGAATGTAAAGTACACTAACACAGCGGGATGCAGCAAACCAGAAAAATACAGAACTGCACACAATGCCCATTCATCCCAAGAATCTCATGTTCCTCCTCTTGGCTCTTTGGTCACAAACTCTGTCTTAGATATATGTACTGAGTGAGTCTTTACTGGTGTTTGTGGATCGTCCCCTTGAGTTCATAACTTTGCAGACTTATCCTTCTTTCCATCTAGATATACTCCTTCCATCTAGATACTTTCATTTTATTTTAGACTCCTATTATATAGTAAATATTTTTATTGCTTAAAATTTAACATGACTTTTTAATTGTGTTATTTTAATTTTTACTCTTCAGTTTTCAAAGCTGCATGAGTTTTGAACGGTCTTTCTTAACCTTTTTTTTCCAGAGCTCTGCTGTTTTTAGTCCATGATTTTGCACAGCATAAGGTTTTCCCAGGAACACATATACTATATAATAGAAAACAACTCTGCCAAGAAGATATTACCTCCATTTTCATTTGAGAAAACAGAGGTAAAAAAAAATCTAAATTAAGTGTCAAATACCAGGGTTGAGACTTAAAAGAAGATATTTCTGACTCCAGTGCTCTCACTGTCTCCCAATACTACATTCTGCTCTGATGATGGAAGTAATACTTTAGGAAGATGAAGCTGATATCAGTATACAATTCATACTGAAGGTTAGAGAAATTGCAACAAGATTAATTGTTCTTATAAAACTTAGAACAGTATTGTCCAATAGAACTCTAAAATGATGGAATGCTCTTCTATCAGTGCTGTCCAATTTGGTAGCCACTAGACTACACATGACTATTGAGCATTTGAAATCTGGATGGTATAATGAGAATCTAAAATTTAAACATGTTTCTTTTAAATTCATTTAAATAACCACATACAGCTAGTGGCTATATATACACTACATATTTAGTAAAATAGAACAAGAAAAAGGAAAATCAAAATGCCACAAGAGGAGGGCATTTTGTAATTTTATATAGGGTGGTTAGACTAGATAACACAAATTGAGAAGGTGACATTTCAGAAAGAATTGAATGAGATGTTTTTCCAAGCTGATAAACACAGAGAGAAGGGTTCCAAGACAAGTGAAAAGGCCCCAAGGTAGCAGTGCATCTCACATGTTCACAGAACAGCAAAGAGGATAGGGTGCTTGGAGTGGAGCAAGTGATGAAGAGCAGATATTGGAGACATTCGGAGGGAAGGGGGAAGATTATGTAGAGGCTTGTACATTATTGCAAACATTTTGGCATTTAATCTGAGTGATTTTAACCCATTAGCGGGTTTTAAGCAGAAATTGTGCATGTTTTAACTTTTGCTTAAGGCTAGACAAGGTAGTAAATCATACATGCAATAACAGCAGCTTGAACTAGGATAATAATGGAGATTATGGAAGTGGATGTATTTTGAAGGCATAGCAATAAAGACAATTTTGTGAAAGATTTGAGAGACATGAGAGAAAGAGAAGAGACAAGAACAAATCTAAAATTCTGACTCAAGGAGAAGAATGAAGTTACCAAATGACATGGTTTGGTGGAAAGGATCAAAAGTTTAGTTTTGGACATGTTAAGCTGGAGATATCTACTACATTTCCAAGTGAAGATGTCAGGTGGGCAGTAAACTATAAAAATTTAAAGAAAAAATAAGTAGAATTGACTGGAGATGTACATTTGAGAGTTTTAGCATATAGATAACTATTTAAAGGCATGGACTTTAAACAGACTTGAGATCACTATAAGAAGGTGTAAGATAGAGAAAAGATCCAAGAATAGAGTTCAGGCCAAGCCAATATGAATCAATTACATTTTGTGACTAGATAAAAAAGCAAAAAAAGAGCAACAATTAAGAAAGAAAGAAAGAATTACATACTAAAAGGCAAAAAACACAATTTGGGTAAAAAGAGCAAGTGTCAGAATCAGATACAGCAGGAATGCTGGATTTATAAGACTGAGAATTTAAAACCACTATGATTGCAGTAAGCCAAGATTGCACCACTGCATTCCAGTCTGGGTGATAGAGCCAGACCCTGTCTCAAAAAGCAAAACAAACAGGCCGGACATGGTGGCTCATGCCTGTAATCCCAGCACTGTGGGAGGCCGAGGCTGGTGGATTACGTCAGGTCAGGAGTTCGAGACCCGCCTGACCAAAATGGAGAAATCCTATGTCTACTAAAAATACAAAAAAAAAATTAGCCAGGCATGGTGGCGCATGCCTGTAAACCCAGCTACTTGGGAGGCTGAGGCAGGAGAATCACTTGAACCTGGGAGGCGGAGGTTGCAGTGAGCTGAGATCGCACTGTTGCACTCCAGCCTGGACAACAAGAGTGAAACTCTATCTCAAAACAAACAAACAAACAAACAAACAAACAAACAAAAAACAGATCAAGCAGGCAGAAAATCAGTAAGAAGATAAGTGAACTCAAAACACAATCAACTGGATATAATCAACATTTATGGACTACTTCATCAAAAATTAGCAGCATATACATTCTTCTCAAGTTCACCTGGAACATTCACTAAAATAGAGCATATTCTGGGTCATAAAACACACCTTAGCAAATTAATTTTTAAAACATACAATGCTGCTCTGAGTCCACAATGACAATAAATTAGAAAGCAGTAACAGAAAGATAACTGCAAAATCCCCAAGTATGTGCATATTAAATAATATACTTCTAAATAACACATGGGTCAAGAAAGAAATCTCAAGAGAAATTTAAAAATATCTTTAAATAAATAAAAATGAAAACAATTTATCAAAATTTGTGGGATGCAGTGAAAGCAGTACTTAGAAGAAAATTTATAGTACTGAATGTATATATATATTAGAAAAAAAGGAATACCTAAAATCAATAATCTAAATTTCTATCTCAGGTATATAGAAAAAGAGGAGCAAATTAAATGCAAAGTAAGCAGTTAGAAAATAAAGAGTAGAATTAGGGTCAATAAAATTGAAAACAGAAAATCAATAGAGAAAATCAACAAAACCAAAATCTGGTTCTTTGAAAAGATTAATAGAATAAATTAGCCTCTAGCCATGCTAATTAAGAGAAAGAGGATATAAAAATTACTAATATCAGAAATGAAAAAGGGGACATCACTACAGATCCCATGGACATTAAAAGGATAATAAAGGAATATTATGAAAACTCTATGCCCACAAATTTGATAATGTAGATGAAACTAGACCAATTCCTTGAAAGACACAGTTATGTCAAACTCAAACAAAAATAGACAACCTGAACAGACCTACATCTATTAAATAAAATGAATCAATAATTAATATCCTTCTAAAATGGAAAGCAACAAAGTCCAGATGGGTTCACTGGTGAATTCTACCAAACATTTAAGAAAGAAATTATTCCATTTTTTTCCAATCTCTTTCAGAGAACAGAACCAGAGAGACTACTCTCTTAACTCATTTTATAAGGCCAGTATTACCTCAATATCAAAACCAGACAAAGACATTAAAAGAAAAGAACATATCTCTCATGAACATCAATGCAAAAATTATCAATTATAATATTAGCACACTGAATCCAACAATGTATAAAAAGAATTATACACAATAAGTGGGATTAATCTTGGAAACCAAAGCTGGTTCCACATTCAAAAATCAATTAATGTAATCCACCACATCAACAGGCTATTAAAAAAAAATCACATGACTATATCAACAGATGGAGAAGAGACAATTTGACAAAATCTAACATCCTGAATTTACTAAAAACTCTCAGTACACTAGGAATATGGGGGATCTTCTTCAAGTGGATGTAGAATATCTACAAAAAAACCCTACAGCTAACATCATATTTACCAGTTAAAAAAAAACCTCAAAACTTTCCCACTGAGATCAGAAACAAGGTAAGTATGTCCACTCTCACCACTTGTATTCAACACTGTACTGGAAGTACTTTGATAATTCAATAAGAAAGAAAAGAAAATACATGCATACAGATTAGGGAGAAAGAAATAAAACTCTTTTTGTGATGCCATCATTGTCAATGTAAAAACACAAAAGAATTGAAACAAATAGACAAAAACCTCCAGAAACTAATAAGTGATTATAGAAATGTTGTAGGATATAAGGTTAATATTCCAAAGTCAATAACTTTCCTATATATGAGCAATGAACAAGTGAAATTAAAAATGCAACACCATTTACATTAGCAGTCCCCAACAATGAAATACTTAGGTATAATCTGACAAAATATATATGAGATCTACATGAGAAAAATAACAAAACTCTGATGAATGAAATAAAAAAGAACTAAATATATAGATATTCCATATAAAGAAATACTCAATATTGTCAAGATGTCCAATCTTCCCAACTTGACCTACAGATTCAAAGCAATCTCAGTCAAAATCTCAGCATATCAGTTTGTGGAGTCTAATAACCAGATTCCAGAGTTCATATGGAGAAGCAAAAGACAGAAGATTCAACACAGTATTGAAGGAGAAGAACAAAGTTGGAGAATTGACACTGATTTTTCAATACTTACAATGAAATTACAGTAATCAAGTCACTGTGGTACTGATTGGTCAACGAGTAGACAAATAAATCAATGGAACATATAGACAGCCTAGAAATAAGCTGATATAAATATATTGAACTGATCTCTGACAACATAAAAGCAAAGGCAATACAATGGAGCAATGATGGTCTTTTCAACAAATGGTGCTGGAACAATTGGATGTCAACATGCAAAAAAGGGCACCTAGACATAGACATTACACTCTTCAAAAATTTAACTCAAAATGCATCATATATGTAAATATAAAATGCAAAATAATAAAACTCCTAGAAGGTAACATAGGAGAAAACATAAATAACCTTGGGTATTGTGATAAATTTTTAGATATAATAGTGTAGGCATGATTGATGAAAGAAATGATTAATAACCTGAATTTCACTGAAATTAAAACTACTCTGCAAAAGACAATGTCAAGAGAATTCCTGCTTTACAGAAGAGAGAAAATATTTGTAAAAGACACATTTTATAAAGGACTGTTGTCCAAAATATACAGAGAACTCTTAAAACTCAACAACAAGAAAACAACCCAATTAAAAAAAAAAATGAGCCAAAGACCTGAACAGACACCTCACTGAAGAAATTAAATAGATGGCAAATAAGCATATGAAAAGATGTTTAACCTCATATGTCATCAGGGAAATGCAAACAAAAACAATGAGATACCACTATACACCCACTGGAATGGTCAGAACACTGACAACACCAAATGCTGGCAAGATGTGGAACAACAGGAACTCTTATTCATTGCTGGTGGGAAAGCAAAAAGGTACAGATGTTTTGGAAGTTTCTTACAAAACTATACTCTTACCATATGATCCAGCAATTGTGCTGGTTGGCATTTGCGAAAAGGAGTTGAAAAGTTATGTCCACACAAAAACCTGCACACAGATGTTTATAGCAGCTTTATTTATAATTGCCAAAAATTGGAAGCAACCAAGATGCCCTTCAGTAGACGAATCAATGAACAAACTGTGGTATATCCAGACAATGGAATATTATTCAGCACTAAAAATAAATGAGCTATCAAACCATGAAAAGACAAAGCATATTACTAAGTGAAAGATGCCTGTCTAAAAGGCTACAAACTGTATGATTCCAACTATGTGACATTCTGGAAAAGGCAAAACTATGGAGACAGTAAGAAGATCAATAATTGCCAGGGGTTAGGAGAAAGGGAAAGATGAATTTTTAAGGCAGTGAAAATATTCTGCATGATAACATAATGATGGATACATGTCATTATCCATTTGTCCAAACTCAATGAATGTTTGACACCAAGAGTGAGCCCCAGTGTAAACTATGGATCATGGGTGATTATGATGTGTCAAAGTAGGTTCATCAGTTGTAACAAACATACCAGTTTGGTGGAGGAGGTTGATAATGGGAGAGGGTATGAATGTATTCGGGTAGGAAGACATATGGGAAATCTGTATACTTTCCTCTCAATTTTGCTATAAACCTAATGCTGCCCTAAAATTTAAAAAAGCACATGGAAAATATTACTTCTGACATAGTTAGTATTTGAGACATCTGCCTTGCAAGCTTAGAAAAACCGAATAAGTTAGTTGAAACAGTTCCTACTTAAGAACAGTTTTGATAGCTCAGGTTTATTATGAATGATTGTAACTGATACTCTGACCTTATTCAATGTGCAATTGGAAAGAAATCTCTGCATATAAGCAACAAACTATCAATAGATTTTGCTGGTTTATTGACTCATACTATGTGTTTAAATATTATTAAGAGAGGTGGGCGTGTGCATTTTGTACATGTATATACTGCATTTCACATCTGAGTTGCTTTACCCGGAAAATATATTATTTATTTTATCTGGTGGCCCTTACATTATTTGATAAGCTATTGATTAAAGCATTTATTCTCTATTAAAACTAGTTTCAATATTGGAGCTGTAAAATGAAAAGGCCATAAAGAAGAAATGTAAGAAAAATATTTAACAGAACGAATATATGTTTAAGTCTTGGTTATCATAAGTCTTACGTAAATGTAATTTCTACAGCATTTACTAAAGTGATGGGTTATGAAAAAAAAACTACATATACCATAATTTCAGAAACTACAATACCATCATACTAATTTTTGAGTACTAAAGGTATTGTTAAAGTGTAGTATATCCAAAATTTAGCTGGGCTTAGAAAAAAATAAGGGACTAGTTAGTAGTAGTTAGTACACACAATAGGTAAGGTACCCTAGTTAGTAACCCTAGTTAGTACACAAACTAGGTAGTGTGCACCTGTAGTCCCAGCTACTGGTGAGGCTGAGGTGAGAGGGTCAAATGAGCCTGGGGAAATTGAGGATACAGTGAGCTGTGATCGCCCTACTGCACTCCAGCCTGGGCAACAGAGTGAGACCCTGTCTGAAAAATCAATCAATCAATCAATAAAAAATAAAGTGTAGTATATCATGAAAAATCTATTTCTCAAAATCACATTGGATTTCAAAATAGCAAAATTTAGGATATTTCATGGCAGTCTTTTCAGGCTCATTAAATGATTCACCAGACAGTTTCTGACTGGAAAAATAATAGTAACAATAATGTCAAGACAGGAAAGAATGTTTTTCATATTGAGAGACTTAATGAATCCAGAGTAAGCACTTTGAGTTAGGGAGGGTTTCTAAACACAATTCTGTAGTACCAAAAAATTATTCCAGAAACTATTAACACAAATAAATGAAAAATAAACAATTTTTTCAAAAGATACAACTCCTTTTATAGAAAGGAAAAACTTAAAATGATCATATTAAATAAAGAAATATTTCTGTTATCTTGAAAACAGAAAATAAAAGGATAGAAACATCCAAAAACGGCATCAAGATGAACGATCTGAATGGAAATCATTTGGATGAAGAAAACCTGATGGACTAGATATTTACAAAAGATAAGAAATGGAATAGTCAAATAACAAAGGAATAGAATACAAATAGGAAAAAAATTTAATGATCTCCAAGAAAGCGATCATGAGAAATATTTCTCAAAACTACTTTATGAGTTTTAACTCTTCTAAACCATAATACATGAAAAGAATTTTTGTAGTCTTATACTGTTCACCCTTAGTACAAAGAAAGGGAAAAAGTAGTCATTGAGTTTTTAAAAAGTGGTACACTGATAAAGGCATGCTAACTGACTCAACAAAAATAGGCAAAAAAAATTATCAATCACTAATGCAACTGTGGCATGTCTAACATATATTTTCTTTAGAGTAAAATTAGTCATAATTATGAAATCTATTAGGTTATTTAACTTCAAAAGGAATAGAATACTTTTCTTTTTACAATAAGCATATTACATGTAAACATTGTCATCAGAACTTGCAGAAAAGATACATACTTACCTAAAATAGTAAATCATTGGATAAATTTCTAACTTTAAAATGAGGCAAATATGTTAAACTACAATACTATAATTTCAAAATGTAGCTGTACGTGATACTTAATATACAAACAATTTTAAAGTTTCAAAAACTCTGATTTAAATATTTGACATATTTAGATATGGTGGTTACATAAAAAAGATTTCATCTTTTTTCCACCATATTAGTGCAGTATAAAAAAGTCTGAATTATGCAAGAACTCTTCCAATTTATTGTAAAATCCTTATTATTGTCTTAAAATATAAAATTTATTGAGATCTACTTATCTGGCATCTTTCAAGACTATTCAGTCTAATTGGTACAGGTGTTCCAGCAATTGGGATTTCTCAGGAGTTTAAGTTGTCATAGGTTGCCATAGGCTGTTTTGGAGGGTGAGGAGGTAAGTTGTTTATTTCTCTTTTACTTATTTACTTTTATGGTAAATGATGATGAATTGTACTCCAGTTTTTTTTTTTTTTTGAGACGGAGTCTCGCTCTGTCGCCCAGGCTGGAGTGCAGTGGCTGGATCTCAGCTCACTGCAAGCTCCGCCTCCCGGGTTTACGCCATTCTCCTGCCTCAGCCTTCCGAGTAGCTGGGACTACAGGCGCCCGCCACCTCGCTGGGCTAGTCTTTTGTATTTTTTTAGTAGAGACGGGGTTTCACCCTGTTAGCCAGGATGGTCTCGATCTCCTGACCTCGTGATCCGCCCGTCTTGGCCTCCCAAAGTGCTGGGATTACAGGCTTGAGCCACCACGCCCGGCCTCCAGTTTTAATACTATAAAATAATTTTAAAATTCTTACCTGATACTACACCAATTCCATCATCACAGTCATAGTCAGAGACTTCACTATCACTTATTCTCTTTGACCCTATGAAGTAAACAACAGCAATAATTAAAAATTGTGATTATTTAAGGAAGAAAATTCCCCAAACACCTGAAACACAAATGAAAATATTCTGAATGAATCAGTTAATAACAAAAAATATGTACAGAAGAAAAGTCATTATGAGCTTATTGTCATTTATTTTCATATACATTTCATGATGTGAGGATATGGGTAATGAGGAGTTAACAATTTATATAATTATTATTCTGGAAATATATAAGATAAAGTTCCTAAATGATTTGAGGTTAAAATAACATTAAATACTAAATAATATGTGTAAGTTATCCAACACTGATAAAATCTATTAGAAAATAGATAAGTTAATTTTAGATGCTTATGGATAAAGACACTTGAGATCAGATAAATTTCAAAACACAGTGTGTTATATTCCAATGCATTAATGCGTCTTTTTCTAATATGCATGACCAATACATTGACTATGGTCAATTCCTTATTTTTCATGCTCATGCAGAGAAAGTATAATTCAGAAAGCAAACTCACTTAAGACATCTTAAATATCCTTTTAAAAAAAACTATGTAGTTTAGCTATTTCTCTATTGCTTTGAAAAGACAATAAGAAAAAAGTCATCCACAATACTAATACATAAAAATTGTGAATTTTGGTATGTTTTCTATGAAAAAAACTAGAAAAGGCACTCATAGTGATTACAATTCAAGAGCACCATGTTTGTGTTTTTCCTCACAAAACAAATCTATAGCAAAATTTTTAAATGTGAATCTTACTATGGCAAAAATAGCATCAAACTAAATCAACCAGAGCTTTGAGGGCTAAAGCAGATTGACTACACGCTTAAATATGAAATTATTGCATATAAAAACAAACATGTGGTTATTTGTTTTTAAATTTTTTTCACCTCCATGTGTTTCAGGAACAGACACACCCTACACAACAGAATTCTTTATTAAAGCATTTTTCCCTTCTTTGGTATCAGAAAACATTTAATGAATGAAGACAGTGTTGCTATTTCAAAAAGATATTGTCTATTTTCTTACAGTATACATTATTTTTTACATGGAAATCGGTTTTATCAGAAAATAAGTGCTTTCATGTATGGTTTATAAAACACTGAGAACTCACATTGCATGAGGTGTCTAAGGCAGAGATCATTAAAATGTCCCAGAATTACCCTCAAGTATTTACAACCTACTCTTGGAGGCACCCGATAAATTTTTTTCATTTGTTTATTTTACTACCTGTGCTTTGCCAGCAGGGAAAGTCTCTATTGCCAGAAACTGAAGTTCTCATTTTCTCCTCATAATGGTGAGGAAGAAGACACCTATCTTTTTTATCATATGGCCCTACTGAATGAACTCTTTCTATTATTTTCATTCCAAATGCTTATGTTCATAAAGCTTTAGACATGATCAAATCTGAAGCTTTTATAGCCCCAATAGATATTAAACTAGAATTACCTGACAACATCGCAACAGACTGGGCACAAAAGCATTTAGAGAATTCAGACATACATTCGAAAAAGACTTGGGACAGAAGGGGTATCACATGAATGGGCTATTGAGGAGAACTTAAGGAGAACTGCTACCCAGCTTGTCTGTAAATGGGCAAGGATAGGGTAATGATTAGTTTACTATGTCAGGTGCACTCCAGAACAGAAAGATTACAAGTTTTCGGTATTTGTAAAAAATCAGATAAAACATGACAACAGAAAATGATGTTTATTTTATCAGCCTTTGTAAGCTGTACCATGTGTGGGTACATGGGTGAAGTGGCATATTTGGTTTGTAAATGCTGCCTCCTTCAAAATTGTATTGATTCCTTTCTAGATTGAGATTTTATCTGTTTGATCTTAACCCTATATAAGTTAAACATATTCCAATTCAGTTCCCTCTAATTGTCTCATCTTCTGTCATTCTGACGAAAACAGGTTATTAAGTTCAGTATTTTCTTTTAAAATTAGTGGGTTTTTTTTTTTTTGTTTTTTGTTTTTTGTTTTTTTTTGAGATGGAGTTTTGCTGTTGTTGCCCAGGCTGGAGTGCAATGGCATTATCTTGGCTCACGGCAACTTCTGCCTGTGGAGTTCAAGTGATTCTCTGGCCTCAGCCTCCCGAGTAGCTGGGATTACAGGCACCCAGCACTACGCCTGGCTAATTTTGTATTTTTAGTAGAAACGGGGTTTCACCATGGTAGTCGGGCTGGTCTCAAACTCCTGACCTCAAGTGATCCACCTGCCTTGGCCTCCCAAAGTGCTGGAATTACAGGTGTGAGTCACTGCAGCTGGCCAAAATTAGTGTTTTTAGTGTCCTATATATAATTCTTGCTTTATAAGCAAAGAGAGAGTCTCCCATATTTTCTTCTGAAAATTTAAAAATTTTGCTTTTTGCATTTACATCCTCATCTGTCTTGAACTGAGTTGGTGTATAGTATGAGATATAAATGCAATTTCACTTTTTCCATATGGCTAACCCATATCTCAGTATTATTTATTTAATATTTCCACCTTTCCCAAATAATCTGTGATGTCACCTCTGTCATCAATAAATGTATTCTATCTGCAAGAATGTAATGCAATTCAAATCAAAGTCCCTATAGGATGATCTGTATTCTAATTTTTTGCCCCTTGTACAGGTTGTCTATCCACAAATCAATAACTCATTGTGTTTGTTACTACAATGTTACATATTGAAGCAAATACATCCACCTTATTATTTTCATCTTGGATCATGCCCCTTTACTCTTTCATATAAATTTTAGATTCAAGTTATCATCTTGAACAAAAACATCCTATTGGGATTTTGATTTTGAATTTCACTGAATCAATAAATTAATTCAGAAAGAAGTGCCATATTTTACAGCATTGTTTTAGTAGTCAGGTACATGGCATTTTCTCCATCTAAGTTTGGCCTTTCTATAAAACTTTTAATTTTGGCTACTCAAATTATCCACATTTGTTGGATATATCCTTTCTATCTTATAATTTCAATTGCTATTAGCTATACAGTTAAGAACTATGTTTTCTAAATTAATTGCTCAGACACAGAAATGCAATTTCATTGTGAATGTTAACCAATCACCTTGTTAAAGTCTTTTTCTCTCTCTTCTTACTTCTATTAAAGTGATTCTGGTTTACTTTGAATTTTTCTATGTAGACAATCATCATCCCCAATCGTTATGTGTTTTTCTTTTTTTTTCCTGCCTTGCTATGCTGATAACTACAATGCTGGGAAAAAAAAACCAGAAAAATTTTACATTCTTTTAAAAATTGTGATTTAAAATATAAGTTTTCTAATATTTTTCCCTTAGAAATGGTATTTGCTAAAGTTACACTTTATCACATTGGGGAAGGTCTCTATATTGTTAGTTTGCAGAGGTTTGCAGAGTGAGATGTAATTTTTATTAAATGTGTTTTCTGCATCTATTGAATTAATCGTGCAGATTCTATAATATACTTATTTGGAAAATTACATGTAAATGTATATTACATATATATTGATATGATAAACGATTCTTTCATTCCTGAGTTTAAGTTCAGTGATATTTCTTACGGATTTTAGACTTTTACTTCTTAATTATTCTTTTAGAGACAAGGTCTTGATGTGTCACCCAGGTTGGGGTACAATGGCACAATCATAGCTCACTGTAACCTCAAACTCCGAGGCTGAACCAACCCTCCAGTCTCAGCTTTCTGAGTAGCTAGGACTACAGTTGCACACCACCATGCCTGGCTAATTTTTAACTTTCTTTGCAGAGACGGGGCTCTTGCTATATTGCCCAGACTGGTCTCAAATTCCTGGCCTCAAGCAGTCATCCTGCCTCAGCCTACCAAAGCACTGGGATTGAAAGCAATTTTTGCATTTTTATTTATTCACTCTAAGTTTTCAAAGTGTTTGCTGTAATGATCACAATTTCATTTTGTTATCAATTTTTATTTTCTGATATATCAATTATGTTTCCTTTGCATCCTGTAACTTCTTTTTATTCTATCAATAAATTTCACTAAAGGTTTATCTTGCTATTAATTTCAAGGGATGAACTTTTGGGCTCCATTATCCTACCAATTAGAAATTTGTTTCACATACTATTAATTTTTGTTCCTACTTTTATGATTTCTATCCTTCTGCTTTAAATTTGTTTCACTATTTTTTTCCCTAAACTCTTACATTGGATGAGTACTTTATAATTTTCTGCCTTTTAATGTTTACTAACATGAACATTCCCCTGTTAGCACTTCCCTATATTACTCAAATATTTATATGTAGTATATTGATTAAAGTTCTATTCTAGTTATTTTCTTCTTAGGACTATAAGATATTTGCCATATTTCTTAAATCCAAGACACTATCAACTGAGTGACTACTCATGATTTCAGAGATGCTAGAGCTTGAAAAAAATGCTGATTACAATATAAGTTTCTACTTTTTTAAATTTTCAAAAGCACGAGTACAATTTATCTTTCTTTTTACAATTGATGTGATAACACAGTATTAGAGAATATTATGTTAATTTTTAAAATTTGTCAAAAGGAATTATAAAATAGTATATTTATAACTCACATATTTCATGGTTGTAACAGAGGAATGTGAATTCATTAATTAAGTGCAGAATTCTTTATTTGACCACGAGATTAAACTTGTTAATTGTGCTGCCTGATTCTTTTGTAACTTTCCTAAATTTTTGTTTGCTTGACCTGTCAATGATGGAAAGCAAATTATATTGGAATCTCCATAAGTGGTGGTAAATTTAATTTTTCTCTCTAGTGTTACTTTTGTATATTGCAGTTATTCCATGTAATTCATGCAAGTTGAAAAATATTTCAATAGATTTAGAAAAATAATTTGAAAAATTATTACCCCCAATCGTGATAAAATGTCTCAGCAAACTAGTAAAAAAAGAATGTTCATAAACTGATAAAGGGTATCTACAAAAAAACCTACAGCTGACATCACACTTAATTATGAAATACTGAATGTTCACTCTAAGATAAAGAACATGTAAAGGATGTTCACTCCAAGGATGGTCCTTCTACTCAACATTATATTGCAAGTCCTAAAAAGAGCAATACAGCCAGGAAAAGAAATAAAAGGTATAGGTCGGGCGCGGTGGCTCAAGCCTGTAATCCCAGCACTTTGGGAGGCCAAGACGGGCGGATCACGAGGTCAGGAGATCGAGACCATCCTGGCTAACAGGGTGAAACCCCGTCTCTACTAAAAAAATACAAAAGACTAGCCCAGCGAGGTGGCGGGCGCCTGTAGTCCCAGCTACTCGGAAGGCTGAGGCAGGAGAATGGCGTAAACCCGGGAGGCAGAGCTTACAGTGAGCTGAGATCCGGCCACTGCACTCCAGCCCAAGCAACAGAGAGAGACTCCGTCTCAAAAAAAAAAAAAAAAAAAAAAAAAAGAAAGAAATAAAAGGTATACAGATTAGAAAGTAAGAAAGAATATGATCATGTCAATATAAAGTCTTAAGGAAACTATACAAAACTTATTAAGACTAGTAAGAAAATTTAGCAAGATTGCAGGATACATAGTCAATATAAAAATGAATATTTCTTACAGAATAGGAATATACAAACAGAATATTAATTCCCAAACCATGTCATTTACAAGAATTTCCAAAATCATGAACTATTTAGAAATAAATTTAATATAAAATGTCCAAACCACAAAACACTGCTATACTAGTTTCCTATGGTTGTTATAACAAGATATTAAAAACTGAGTGCTTAAAACATCAGAAATCTGTTGTCTCATATCTCTGGGGGATAGAAGTTCAAAATCAAGGTCTCAGCAGGGCCATGCACTTTGATGGCTCTGGACAGAATCCTTCCTTGTCTCTCTTTGCTTCCGGTATTTGCCAAGAAACCTTGGTGTTCTTTCGTTTGTAGACTTATCACTCTAGTCGCATGGACATCTTCTCCCTGTATATCTTCATATTGTCTTCCCTCTGTGCATTGTCTGTCTCTGTGTCCACATTTCCTATTTTTCTAAGGACACCAGTCATATTGGTTTAGGGCCCACCCTAATGACCTTGTTTTACCTTGGTTACTCCTGTAAAGATGCTATTTACAAATAAGTTCACACCCTGAGGTATTGAGGGTTAAGGTTTCAACATATCTTTTTGGGGGATCACAATTCAACCCAAACAACTGCTAACAAGTTAAAGAAGACATAAATAAATGGAGATTCTTTTCTGCCAAATCAAAAGTCAGATATATTAAAATAACATTATTAGGACACTGAGAGAAAATAAAAGTCATTCTAGGATGTTATACATAGCTAAACTTTCTATTAGTAAAACAAAACGAAACAAAACAAAACAAAAGAACCCAGAAGGCCAAGTGCAGTGGCTCACGCCTATAATCCCGGTACTTTGGGAGGCTGAGGCAGGCGTATCACCTGAGGTCAGGAGGTGGAGACCAGCCTGGCCAACATGGTGAAACCCTGTCTCTACTAAAAATACAAAAATTAGCCAGGCATGGTGGCGCGAGCCTGTAATCCCAGCTACTCGAGAGGCTGAGGCACAAGAATCACTTGAACCTGGGAAGCGGAGGTTGCTGAGAGCCAACATTGCAAAATGGCACTCCAGCCTGGGCAACAAGAGCAAAACTCAGTCCCGCAACCGAAAAAAATAAAAATAAGAATAAAAAATAAAAAATAAAAAATAATATTCAGAAAAACAAAGCCTTTTTCCAATTCTTCAGTGAAGGAATGACTGTAAAAAGTACTTCAAAAATAAACTTACCCCAAAATGAAGGGGTGATTGAAAAAAAGAAAAAAGGTAAAAATTTTGGTAAAGCTAAAAAAACCTGAATGAATAAAATGACAATTATAATGATAATCTGGAGGCTGAGGTAAACTTCTGTTAGTAATATGTTAGATGATAGGGAAGAGGGTGTTTACCAAATTGCAAAATTTTATATGGTTTGGAAAAAAAGGTAGAGATATACGCTGGCTCACACCTATAATTCTAGCACTTTGGGAAGCCGAGGCGGGCAGATTGCCTGAGCTTAAGCATTCGAGACCAGCCTGGACAACATGGTGAAACTCCGTCTCTACTAAAATACAAAAAAAAAAAAAAAAAGAAAAAATAAATAAATATCAGCCAGGCATGGAGGTGTGCACCTGTAGTCCCAGCTACTAGGGAGGCTGAGGCAGGAGGCGGAGGTTGCAGTAAGCCAAGATTGCACCACTGCACTACAGCCTGGGTGACAGAGTGAGACTCCATCTCCAAAAAAAAAAAAAAAAAAACAAACAAACCTTTTTTAGGTATGCATGTTAATATTTCAAAAGTAACCATTAAAACAACAGAGATTAAAAGCAGACAGAAAGCAGAGTATACAAAATAGTAATAACATGTCCCTATTATGATATAAAAAAGAAAAAATAATCCATATACATTTGTCTGTGTGTGCATTTTTGAGAGATTGTCAATATAATTGCAATTTTGCAATTTCTCCTTTCACTTCTTTCTGGTTTTGTTTTGTTTTGAGACAGAGTCTCGCTCTGTTGCCCAGACTGGAGTGGGTGTGATAAAACTGAAGTCTAGGATTTTAGATGCTTGTCTGATCCTGATAAATACCCTCTTTGAATCTTCTCCCAGACCTGAGCTAAGCACACCTGGAGATTCATAACAAAGGACATCAGTTGCAGTTGCTTCTGTAGATGGCCCACAAAATCAGGGTGAGAAGGGATGAGAGATAAACACAGGCTCCAGTTTGTCCACATGGATTCCAGTTTTCCTTGATTTTCCTTTTTGGATGTGTTTTTCCTAACCAGTCTATCCTTCTGTCCCACAGAGACTTCCAGAACCACTACTAAATGAAGAGGCAACAGACTTTTTCACTAGATCCTCTTTGGGGTCTTTGGCAAGTGACTTTTCTCAGATTCCTCAACCATTGTCTTACAAACCTTCCTAAAAGAATTCCAAGTTTCTCCCACCACTTTGTAAAGTTTAATCTTTAAAATAAATATCTTATTTGGTATTACTTCAGCACTAAATGCTTTGGCTTCCTCACTGAGGCTTAAATTATATTTCAGTCTTTAATTCATCTAGAGTTCATTTTTTTGTATATGGTTCAAGAAAAAGATCAAGTTCTTCTATCGTCTTTTCTTTATGAATAGCATTTTTTAAGCTCATTTATTCTTTTTTAAACTTTTATTTTAGGTTGGAAGGTACATGTGAAGGTTTGTTATATAGGTGAACTCGTGTCCCGAGAGTTTGTTTTACAGAGTATTTCGTCACCCAGGTACTAAGCACAGTGTCCAACAGTTATCTTTTCTGCTCCTTTCTATCCTCCCACCCTCCACCCTCAAGTAGACCCCAGTGTCTGTTGTTCCCTTCTTTGTGTTCATGAGTTATCTTTATTTAGCTCCCACTTCCAAGTAAGAACATGTGGTATTTGGTCTTCTGTTCCTGCATTAGTTTGCTAAGTATAATGGTGTACAGTTCCATCCATGTTCCTGCTAAAGACATGATGTTGTTCTTTTTTATGGCTTCATAATATTCTATGGTGTATATGTACCACATTTTTTTAATCCAATCGGTCATTGATGGGCATTTAGGTTAATTCCATGTCTTTGCTATTGTGAATAGTGCTATAAAGAACATTCACATGCATGTGTCATTATGGTAGAATGATGTATATTCATCTGGGAATATACCCAGTAATGGGATTGCTGGGTCAAATGGTAGTTCTACATTTAGCTCTATGAGGAATCACCATATTGCTTTCCACAATGGTTGAACTAATTTACACTCCCACCAACAATGTGTAAGTGTTCCCTTTTCTCCACAACCTTGCCAGCATCTGTTATTTTTTGACTTTTTAATGATAGCCATTTTGTCTGGTGTGCAATGGTACCTCATTGTAGTTTTGATCTGCATTGCCCTAATGATTAGTGATATTGAGCTTATTTTATATGCTTGTTGGCCACATGCATGTCTTCTTTTTTTATTATTATACTTTAAGTTCTGGGGTACATGTGCAGAACATGCATGTTTGTTACATAGGTATACACGTGCCATGGTGGTTTGCGGCACCCATCAACCCATCAACCCATCAACTATATTAGGTATTTCTCCTAATGCTATCCCTCTCCTACCCGCTAATCCCCCAACAGGTCCTGCTGTGTGATGTTCCCCTCCCTGTGTCCCTGTGTTCTCAATGTTCAACTCCCAATTATGAGTGAGAACATGCAGTGTTTCATTTTCTGTTCCTGCATTAGTTTACTGAGAATGATGGTTTCCAACACCATCCATGTCCCTGAAAAGGACATGCACTCATCCTTTTTTTGGCTGCATAGTATTCCATGGTGTATATGTGCCACATTTTCTTTAACCAGTCTATCATTGATGGGCATTTGGGTTGGGTCCAAGTCTGCTATTGTGAACAATGCCAGAGTAAACAGACGTGTGCATGTGTCCTTACATTAGAATGATTCATAATCCTTTGGGTATATAACCAGTAATGGGATGGCTGGGTCAAATGGTATTTCTAGTTCTAGATCCTTGAGGAATCGCCACACTGTCTTCCACAATGGTTGAACTAACTTATACTCCCACCAACAGTGTAAAAGCGTTCCTATTTCTCCACATCCTCTTCAGCATCTGTTGTTTCCTGACTTTTTAATGATCGGCATTCTAACTGGCATGAGATGGTACCTCACTGTGGTTTTGATTTACATTTCCCTAATGACCAGTGATGATGAGCTTTTTTTCGTATGTTTGTGGGTTGCTTAAATGTCTTCTTTTGAGAAGTGTCTGTTCATGTCCTTAGTCCACGTTTTGATGCATTTGTTTGTTTTTTTCTTGTAAATCTGTTTAAGTTCTTTGTAGATTCTGGATATTAGCCCTTTGTCAGATAGATAGACTGAAAAAATTTTCTCCCATTCTGTAGGTTGCCTGTTCACTCTGATGATAGTTTCTTTTGCTGTGCAGAAGCTCTTTAGTTTAATCAGCTTCCCATTTGTCTATTTTGGCTTTTGTTGCCATTGCTTTTGGTGTTTTAATCATGAAGTCTGTGCCCACGCCAATATCCTCAATGGTATTGCCTAGGTTTTCTTCTAGGGTTTTTATGGTTTTAAGTCTTATGTTTAAGTCTTTAATCCATCTTGAGTTAACTTTTTGTAAAAGATGTCAGGAAGGGATCCAGTTTCAGCTTTCTGCATATGGCTAGCCACTCTTCCCAACACTAGTTATTAAATAGAGAATCCTTTCCCCATTGTTTGTTTTTGTCAGGTTTGTCAAAGATCAAATGGTTGTAGATGTGTGGCATTATTTCTGAGGCTTCTGTTCTGTTCCATTGGTCTATATATCTGTTTTGGTACCAGTGCCATGCTGTTTTGGTTACTGTAGCCCTGCAGTATAGTTTGAAGTCAGGTAGCATGATGCCTCCAGCTTTCTTCTTTCTGCTTAGGATTGTCTTGGCTATGTGGGCTCTTTTTTTGTTCCATATGGAATTTAAAGTCATTTTTTCCAATTCTGTGAAGAAAGTCAATGGTAGCTTGATCAGGATAGCATTAAATCTATAAATTACTTTGGGCAGTATGGCCATTTTGATTTTGACTCTTCCTATCCATAAGCATGGAATGTTTTCCCATTTGTTTGTGTTCTCTCTTATTTCCTTGAGCAGTAGTTTGTAGTTATTCTTGAAGAGGTCCTTCACATCCCTTGTAAGTTGGATTCCTAGGTATTTTTTTCTTTTTGTAGCAATTGTGAATGGGAGGTCACTCATGATTTGGCTCTATGTTTGTCTGTTATTAGTGTATAGGAATGCCTGTGATTTTTGCACATTGATTTTGTATCCTGAGACTTTGCTGAAGTTGCTTTTCAGTGTAAGGAGATTTCGGGCTGAGATGATGGGGTTTTCTAAATACACAATCATTTCATCTGCAAACAGAGACAATCTGATCTAGCTTTTTCTTACTTGAATACCCTTTGTTTCTTTCTCTTGCCTGACTGCCCTGGCCAGAACTTCCAATACTATGTTGAACAGGAGTGGTGATAGAGGGCATCCTTGTCTTGGGCCAGTTTTCAAAGGGAATGCTTCCAGTTTTTGCCCATTCAGTATGATATTGGCTGTGGGTCTGTCACAAATTGCTTGTATTATTTTGAGATATATTCCATTGATCAATGCCTAGTTTATTGAGAGTTTTTAGCATGAAGGGGTGTTGAATTTTGTTGAAGGCCTTTTCTGCATCTATTGAGATAATCATGTGGTTTTTATCATTGGTTCTGTTTATGTGATGGATTATGTTTATTGATTGATATGTGTATGTTGAACCAGCCTTACATCCCAGGGATGAAGCCAATTTGATCGTGGTGGATAACCTTCTTCATGTGCTGCTGGCTCCAGTTTGTCAGTATTTTACTGAAGATTTTCGCATCAATGTTCATCAGGGATATTGGCCTGAAATTGTCTTTTTTGTTGTTGTTGTGTCACAGCCAGGTTTTGTTATCAGGAAGATGCTGGCCTCATAAAATGAGTTAGGGAGGATTCCCTCTTTTTCTATTGTTTGGAGTAGTTTCAGAAGGAATGGTACCAGCTCCTCTTTGTGCCTCTGGTAGAATTTGGTTGCGAATCCGTCTGGTCCTGGACTTAGTTTTGTTGGTAGACTATTAAGTGCTGCCTCAATTTCAGAACTTGTTATTGGTCTATTCAGGTATTCGACTTCTTCCTGGTTTAGTCTTGGGAGGGTGTATGTGCCCAGGAATTTATCCACTTCTTCTAGATTTTCTAGTTTGTTTGTGTTGAGGTGTTTATAGTATTCTCTGATGGTAGTTTGTATTTCTGTGGGATTGGTGGTGATATCCCCTTTATCATTTTTTACGGCATCTATTTGATTCTTCTCTCTTTTCTTCTTTATTAGTCTGGCTAGTGGTCTATCTATTGTGTTGATCTTTTCAAAAAACGAGCTCCTGGATTTGTTGACTTTTTAAATGGTTTTTCGTGTTTCTGTGTCCTTCAGTTCTGCTCTGATCTTAGTTATCTCTTGCCTTCTGCTAGCTTTTGAATGTGTTTGCTCTTGCTTCTCTAGTTCTTTTAATTGTGATGTTAGGGTGTCAATTTTACATCTTTCCTGCTTTCTCCTGTGGGCATTTAGTGCTATAAATTTCACTCTACACACAGCTTTAAATGTGTCCCAGAGATTCTGGTACACTGTGTCTTTGTTCTCACTGGATTCAAAGAACATCTTTATTTCTGCCTTCATTTCGTTATTTACCCAGTAGTCATTCAGGAGCAGGTTGTTCAGTTTCCATGTAGTTGTGTGGTTTTGAGGGAGTTTCTTAATCCTGAGTTCTAGTTTGATTGCAGTGTGGTCTGAAAGACTGTTTGTTATGATTTCTGTTCTCTTGCCTTTGCTGAGGAGTGTTTTACTTCCAATTATGTGGTCAATTTTAGAGTAAGTGCAATGTGGTGCTGAGAAAAACATATATTCTGTTGATTTGGGGTTGAGAGTTCTGTAGGTGTCTATTAGGTTCGCTTGGTCCAGAGCTGGGTTCAAGTCCTGAATATCCTTGTTAATTTTCTGTCGTGTTGATCTGTCTAATGTTGACAGCAGGGTGTTAAAGTCTTCCACTACTATTGTGTGGGAGTATACGTCTCTTTGTAGGTCTCTAAGAACTTGCTTTATGAATCTGGGTGCTCCTGTATTGGGTGCATATATTTTTAGAATAGTTAGCTCTTCTTGTTGCATTGATCCCTTTACCATTATGTAATGGCCTTGTTTGTCTCTTTTGATTTCTGTTGGTTTAAAGTCTGTTTTATCAGAGACTAGGATTGTAACCCTTGCTTTTTTTTTTTTTTTTTTTTTTTTTTTTTTGCTTTCCATCTGTTTGGTAGATCTTCCTCCAACCCTTTATTTTGAGCCTATATGTGTCTGTGCTCGTGAGACGTGAGATGGATCTCCCAAATACAGCACACCGATGGGTCTTGACTCTTTATCCAATTTGCCAGTCTGTGTCTTTTAATTGGGGTATTTAGCCCATTTACATTTAAGGTTAATATTGTCATGTGTGAATTCGATTCTGCCATTATGATCTTAGCTGGTTATCTTGCATGTTAGTTTATGCAGTTTCTTCGTAGTGTTGATGGTCTTTACAATTTGGTATGTTTTTGCAGTGGCTGGTATTGGTTGTTCCTTTCCATGTTTAGTGCTTCCTTCAGGAGCTCTTGTAGGACAGGCCTGGTGGTGACAAAATCTCTCAGCATTTGCTTGTCTGTAAAGGATTTTATTTCTGCTTCACTTATGAAGCTTAGTTTGGCTGGATATTAAATTCTGGGTGGAAAAAATCTTTTCTTTAACAATGTTGAATATTGGTCCCCACTCTCTTCTGGCTTAAGATATCATTGTTACTCTGATGGGCTTCCCTCTGTGGGTAACCCGCCCTTTCTCTCTGGCTGTCCTTAACATTTTTTCCTTCATTTCAACCTTGCTGAATCTGATGATTATATGTCTTGGGGTTGCTCTTCTCGAGGAGTATCTTTGTGGTGTTCTTTGTATTTCCTGAATTTGAATGTTGGCCTGCCTTGCTAGGCTGGGTAAATTCTCCTGGATAATATCCTGAAGAGTGTTTTCCAGCTTGGTTCTATTCTCCCCGTCACTGTCAGGTACACCAATCAAACATAGATTTGGTCTTTTCACATCGTCCCATACTTTTTGTTCATTTTTCACTCTTTTTTCTCTAATCTTGTTTTCTTGTTTTATTTCATTGAGTTGATCTTCAATCTCTGATATCCTTTTTTCTACTTGATCAGTTCAGCTAATGATACTTGTGTTGCTTCACAAAGTTCTTGTGATGTGTTTTTCAGCTCCAACAGGTGATTTATGTTCTTCTCTAAACTGGTTATTCTAGTTAGTAATTCGTCTAACCTCTTTTCAAGGTTCTTAGCTTCCTTGCAGTGGGTGAGAATATGTTCCTTTAGCTGGGAGGAGTTTGTTATTACCCGCCTTCTGAAGTTGACTTCTGTCAATTTGTCAAACTCATTCTCCATCCAGTTTTGTTCCCTTGCTGGCGAGGAGTTGTGATCCTTTGGAGGAGAAGAGGCATTCTGGTTTTTGGAATTTTCAGTCTTTTTGCACTGGTTTCTCCCCATCTTCGTGGATTTATCTACCTTGGTCTTTGAAGTCAGTGACTGTCTGATGGGGTCTCTGAGTGGACATCCTTTTTGTTGATGTTAATACTATTCCTTTCTGTTTGGTAGTTTCCTTCCAACAGTCAGGCTCCTCTGCTGCAGGTCTGCTGGAGTTTGCTGGAGGTCCGCTCCCAACCCTGTTTGCCTAGATGTCACCAGTAGAGACTGCAGTCCAGCAAAGATTGCAGCCTGTTCCTTCCTCTGGAAGCTTTGTCCCAGAGGGGCACCCACCAGATGCCAGCCAGAGTTCTCCTGTATGAGGTGTCTGCCGGCTCCAACTGGGAGGTGTCTCCTAGTCAGGATACACGGAGTTCAGGGACCCACTTGAGGAGGCAGTCTGTCCCTTATCAGAGCTGGAACACTGTGCTGGGAGATCCACTGCTGTATTCAGAGCTACCAGGCAAGGACGTTTAAGTCTGCTGAAGCGGCTCCCCCAACTGCTCCTTCCCACAGGTGCTCTGTCCCAGGGAGGTGAGCGTTTTATCTATAAGTTCCTGACTGGAGCTGCTGCCTTTTTTTCAGAGATGCCCTTCCCAGGAAGGAGGGATTCTGCAGAGGCAGTCTGGCAACAGTGGCCTTGCTGAGCTGTGGTGGGCTCCACCCAGTTCAAACTTCCTGGCTGCTTTGTTTACACTGCGAGGGTGAAACCGCCTATTCAAGCCTTAGCAATGGTGGATGCCCCTCCCCACACCAAGTTCAAGAGTCCCAGGTAGAGCTCAGACTGCTGCGTTAGCAGCAAGAATTTCAAGCCAGTGTGTCTTAGCTTGCTGGGCTCCATTGGGGTGGGATCCGTGGAGCCAGACCACTTGGCTCCCTGGCTTCAGCCTTCTTTCCAGGGGAGTAAATGGTTCTGTCTTGCTGGCATTCTGGGTGCCAGTGGGGTATGAAAAACAAAATTCCTGTGGCTAGCTTGGTGTCTGCCCAAATGGCTGCCCAGTTTTGTGCTGGAAACCCAGGGCCCTGGTAGCCTGGGCACTGCAGTGAATCTCCTGGTCTGGGGATCGTGAAGACCATGGGAAAAGTGCAGTATCTGGGCCACAGTCCAAGGTACAGTCCCTAGTGGGTTCCCTTGGCTAGGAAAGGGAGTTCCCCAACCCCTTGCACTTCCTGGGCGAGGCAACGCCCCACCCTGCTTTGGCTTGCCCTCCTTGGGCTGCACCCACTTCCAACCAGTCCCAGTGAGATGAACTGGGTACCTCAGTTGGAAATGCAGAAATCACCTGCCTTCTGCATTGATCTTACTGGGAGCTGCAAACCAGAGCTGTTCCTGTTTGGCCATCTTGCCAGCAATTGTGGCAGTTTTCAAGGGAAATGCTTCCAGCTTTTGCCCATTCACTATTAAGTTGGTTATGGATTTGTCATAGGTGGCTCTCATTATTTTGAAGTATGTTCCTTCGATGCCTAGTTTCTTGAGAGTTTTAAACATCAAGGAATGTGGAATTTTAATGAAAGCCACTTCTGCATCTATTGAAACGATTATGTGATTTTTGTATTTAGTTTAGATTATGTGATGAATCACATTTATCGATTTGTGCATGTTGAACCAATCTTGCATCCCAGGCATAGAGACTACTTGTTCGTGGTGAATTGACTTTTTCATATGGCACTGTATTTTTCAATTTTCAATTGTTTATTGCTGGTACATGGAAATATTGATATTGTATCTTGATCTTATATCCAGTAACCGTGATAGATTCACTTCTTATAATAGTTTTTGCATAGATCCCATCTGACTTTCTATATGAATGAACATGTATGCAAATAAGCACCCTTTTACTTCTTTTTCAATCTGGATGCATTTGATTTTTCTTACCTTATGATACAAGCTAGAAGCACAATTACAACTTTCAATAACAGTTGCGAGGGCAGACATTTTTTTTTCTCATTTGTGACCTTGGGAGGAAAGAATGCAGTCTTTTACCAATATGATTTAGCTGTAGGGTTTGATACATGTTCTTTATTGGATTGAGAAAGTTCCTTTCTCTCCTACTTTGCTTAGGGTCTTTTACAGGGATGAACATTGGATTTTATCAAATGCTCTTTCTTGAGATGATCTCTTGAGATTATTATATATTTTTTTTCTTTTTCAGTTTAATATGATGAGTGACATTCTGTTTTCCAAATGTTAAACAAACATTGCATCCGTGGTATAAAAACATTTGTTCATGAGATATTATGCCTTTTATGTATTGTGGATTCAATTTTCTATATTTTTATTTTACAACATATTTCTAAATTTAATATGCTAAATTTGCTAAAATTTTCATGAGGTTTATTGGTGTACAGATTTCTTTTAATATGTTAGTTGTTGGTATCAGAGTAATGTTTACTTCATAAAATGAGCTGGATGGTATTCCCAACATTATAATATTCTGCAAGAGTTTGTAAAGAACTGGTATTGTATCCCCCTTCCATGTTTGGCAGAATTCATTGATAAAGTCATCTGGGCCTGAAATTTTTTTGAGGGAAAATTTTTAGCTACAAATTCCATTTCTCAAATAGATATTGGGCTACTCAAGTTATTTCTTTCTTCTTGAGAGAGACTCAAGTTTGTGTCTTTCCAGGAAATTTTCTATTTCATCTAGGTTGTCAAATGTATTTGTATCAAGTTGTTCACAGTTTTCCCTTACTGTCTTTTTAATATTTGTAGAATGTGTACTGATATCACCTTTTTCCTGATATTGATAATTTGTCTTCTGTCTTTCTTTGCTGATCATTCTGCCTAAAGGCTTATCAATTATATTGATATTTTCATAGATGCAACCTTTGGTTGCATTTACTTTCTCAATTGACTTTCTGTCTTTATTTCACTTATTTCTATTTTGACTTTTAGTCCCTTTCTTCTACTTGAGTCTATTTTGCTCTTCTTTTTGAAGTTTGTTAGGCTGAAAACCTGTCACTGATTCAAGTTATTTTTGGTATTAATAATACATGTCCTTAAGGCTATACATTTCCCTACTGTTCTGCTTTAGCTGTATCCCATGAATTTCGATACATTAGGTGTTCATTTCATTCAGGTCAAAATAATTTTTAATTTCCTGTTTAACTTCTTTGAGTCATGGTTATTTAGAAGTGTTACTTCATTTATAAATATTTCAAGCTTGTCCAGAGATTTTCTGTTATTGATTTCTATTTTATTTCTATCATGATCAGATAACACACTTTGACCTGAGTACTTTTAAATTTATTGATACTTGTTTGGGCAGGAGTAAGGTCTACCTTAGTGATTCTCAATGAACATGGAGGGAAGGTGTTTTCTGATTTGTGGAATGTTTTGTAAATGTCACATAAATCCTTCAAGCCTTCTATTTGTTCTATAAACATTGATAGAGGAGTACTAAAATCTCTTACTGTAATTGAGATTGTATCTATCCTGTAGTTTTATCACTGCATTTTCTTTTCTCTTCTCTTCTCCCTTTCTTTCCCTTTCCCTTTCCTTCCTTCCTTCCTTCCTTCCTTGTTTCCTTCCTTCCCTTCTTTCTCTTTCTTTTCTTTCTCTTTCCCTTTCTCTTTCTCTCTCTCTCTCTTTCTTTTTTGACAGAGTCTCACTCTGTTGCCCAGGCTAGAGTGCAGTGTGATCATGGCTCACTGCAGCCTCGACTTCCCAGGCTCAAGCCATCTTACCAGCTCAGCCTCTCAAGTAGCTGGAACTGCAGGTGCATGTCACTGAACCCGGGTAATTTTTTTAAAAATAAAAATGGGGTCTCATTATGTTGTCCAGGTTGGTCTCGAACTCTCGGGCTCAATCAATTCTCCCACTCAGCCTCCCAAAGTGCTGAGATTATAGGTGTGGTCACTATACCCGGCTTTGACTAAAATTGAGGTATAATTTATATAACATAAATATCTGTTTTAAGTATACAGTTTACAAATTTTCAGTAAATTCTAAAATCTGTGTATATATCACTACAATCTAATGTTAGAATATCTCCTTCACTGCCAAAGGATTACTCACACCCATTTTCAGTCACTGTCTATTGCTACTTCCAGCCAACTGCTAACTTAATCTGTCTCAATAGATTTGTCACTTCTATACATGTTATGTAAGTCGAATCATAGAACACATGGCCTTTTGCATCTAGCATCTTTCATTTAGCATAATATTTTTGAGGTTTGACTACATTGTAGTATGTAGCAGTATCTTCTTTCTTGTTATATATAGTAATCAGTTGTGCAGATATACCACATTTTATTATCCATTCACTGGTTGATGAATATTTCGACTATTTCTACCTTTTAATCATTGTGAATAATGCTGCTGTAAACGTTCATGTACAAGTCTTTCAGTGAACCTTCACTTTTGTTTCTCTTGAAGGTAAATTAGTGGTTATATGGTAAATTCATTTTTAACTTTTTAACAAAAGACGAAAATGTTTTCCAAAGTGTCTGTACCATTTCACATTTACATCAGCAAATGGATGAGGGTTCCAATTTCTGCCCTTCTTGCAAAAATTTGTTATCATCTTTCTTTTTTATTACATTCATTCTAGTGGGTGTTAAATAATATAATTATGGCATAACTTGCATTTCACTAATAACTAACGATGTTGGGCGTCTTTTCATGGCCTTATTTGTGATCCATATATTTTATTCTTTCAAATGACTATCAAGTATTTGCCCACTTTTTGACAGCACTATTTATCTTCTTACTATTATTGCATTTTAAGGGCTCCTTATATATTCTGGATACAAATCCTCTGTCAAATATGAGATTCACAGATAAACATTATGTGCCGCATAATGATGTTTAAGTAAACGACTAATTGTATATAAGATAGTGGTCCCATACAATTATGATGGAACTGAAAAATTCCCTATTGATGTCACAGCCATCACAATGTCACAGTATAATCACTTTATTTTTTATAAATAAAGTGTAGCCTAAGTTTTCAATGTTTATAAAGTCTACTGTAGTATATACAATAATGTGCTAGGCCTTCGCATTCACTTACCAAGTTTCTCACCGACTCACCCTGAACAACTTCCAGTCCTGCAATCTCCACTCATGGTAAGTACCCTATTCACGTATATCATTTTTTAATCTTTTATACCATATTTTGACTGTACCTTTTCTATATTTACATACATTTAGATAAATAAATACTTGTCATTGTGCTACAACTGCTTATAGTATTCAGCATAGTAACGTGCTTGTACAGGTTTGTAGCCTACAAGCAACAGACTATACCACATTGCTGAGGTGTATAGTAGGCTATACCACCTAGGCTTGTATAAGTGCACTCTATGATGTTCATGCAATGATGACAATGTTTAATGGCACATTTCTCAGAAAGTAATCTGGTCATTAGCTGCCACGTGACTGTGTTTTCTCCCAGCCTGAGGCTTTAAAAAAATCTTCTTAATGATGTCTTCAAAAGCAAATATTTTAAATTTTGGTGCAGTCCAATGTATTATTTTTTACTGATCAAGCCTTTGGTGGTGTTTTGGGGAAAACTGCCTAACCCAAAGGAATGAAGATTTTTCTCCTATGTTTTCTTTGAAGACTTTTATAGTCTTAACTCTTACAGCTGGGTCTATTATCCACTTTAAGTTAATTTTTGTGTATAGCGTGAGGTCAGGTCTAAATTGAGTATTTTGTATGTGGATATTAAATTGTTCCAGCATTATTAGTAAAAAAAAACAAAAACAAAACTATTTCTCCCATTGATTTGCTTTGGATCCTTTGTTGAGAGTCAACTGACCATGAATGTAATTTTTAATTCTAAATTTGGTTCAATTTATCTATAGGTCTATCATTATGCCTGTATTATACCATTGCAATTACTGTAGCTATACAATAAATATGGAAATGAGGAAATATATATCTTCCAGATTTGTTTTAGCTGCTCTAGATCTTATACTTTCTCATAGAAAGGCTAGAATCTGCTTGTTAATTTCAGCAAAATATCCTGCTTAGATTTTGATAGGAATTGGGTTTGATCTGTAGACTAATTGGGAGAAGAGCTATCATCTTAATAATACTGGCTGTTCCAATTCATGCATGTGGAATACATCTCCATTTATTTATGTCTCTTTTTCGTTTCTCTGAACAATGTTTTGTGATTTTTTAGTGTACAAGTTTGAACTTCTTTTGTAAAATTTAATTCATCGTTGTTTTTTTTTTGTTTGTTTGTTTTGCGATGGAGTCTTACTCTCTTACCCAGGCTGGAGTGCAGTGGCATGATTTCAGCTCACTGCAACCTCTGCCCTCCAAGTTCAAGTGATTATCCTGTCTCAGCCTCCTGAGTAGCTGTGATTACAGGCGCCTGCCACCATGCCCGGCTAATTTTTGTACTGTTAGTAGAGATGGGGTTTCACCATGTTGGCCAGGCTGGTCTCAAACTCCTGACTTCAAGTGATCTGCCCACCTTGGCATCCCAAAGTGCTGGGATTACAGGCATGAGTCACTGCGCCTGGTCAAAAATGTTTTCTTAATTTCATTTTCAAAATGTTAATGGATAGATTCTTGTATATTGTTCATGTATCTTGGGACCTTGCTGTCCTTGTTTATTAGTTCTAGTAGTTTTTGTGTGGCTTCTTTAGAATCTTCTACATATAGAATCATGTCATCTGTGAATAAACGCAGTTTCTCTCTCTTCTCCCTCACCATTCTGAATGCCTTTTATGTATTTTTCTTGCCTGACTGTCCTAACTACAATCTCCAGTGCACTGCTGAATAGAAGTGATAAGAAGAGACATCCTTTCCTAGTTATCAATACTAGAGGGGAAAGCATTTATTACCATGAAATATGGTTTGTCATCTAAAGGGTGTTCATAGGTGGTCTTTATCAGAAAGTTCTCTTCTATGCCCACTTTGTGGAGGGTTCTTTTCTAGGCCTACTATGTTCTCTTCCATGCCCATTCACTTTTTTTTTTTAAATTGTGAATGAGCACTGAATTCTGCCAAAGCTTTTTCTTCATATTTTCATATATTCATGTGGTTTTTGTTCTTTTTTCTATTACTATGTTGAATTACATTAATTGACTTTTGGATAATAAATCAACTCTATATCACTAGGATAAATCCCTTTTGGCTATGGTGTACAATCTTTTGCATATACTGTTGGATTCGATTCATTAATAGTTTGCTGAAGATGTCTGTGTGTATGTTCATGAGGAATATTGGTCTGTAGTTTTCTTTTCTTTTAATGTGTTTGTCTGACTTTGGCATGAGGGAAATACTGGTCTTATAGAATGAATTGGTGGGTATTCCCTTTCTCTTTCTAATCAAGGAATTTGAGAAACATTAGTGTTTCTTTTCTTAGGTTTAAAAGAATTCAAGAGTGAAGCCTAGGCTTTTCTTTGTGGGAAGATTTTTTCATTATCAATTCATTAATTCAACTTCTTTACTTATTATAGGTTTATTCAGATTTTTAGCTGTTTATGGATCAGTTTCTGCAATTTGTGGCTCTCCAGGAATTTATCCATGTCATCCATGTTGTTTAACTTTTTGGCATAGAATTGTTCATTGTATTCCAAAATAATTCCCCAAAGGGGAATTATACACTTTTAATGATAACTGTTCACCTGTATGTTCTCTCAACATATATTTTCAGCAGTGTCTCACTCTACTGGTATCAATTTACTGTATTAGTTCGTTTTCATGCTGTGATAAAGACATACTTGAGACTGGGAAGAAGAAGAGTTTTAATGGACTTATAGTTCCACATGACTGGGGAGGCCTCACAATCATGGTGGAAGGCATGATCTTTGAAATATGATACATATACTTAAAATTAAATGCAATATTTATCCACCAGATGAAGAAAAACCCTTAAGGAGGTTCTTGTCACCAAAGGAGTTTATAACATATTAGTAATTTATTCATATTCTGACTTGTACCTTCCATTATGACTAATATATCGTATTAGCCTAATTAGCCAAAGGTAATGTTGTTTTTAGCTTTCTATCTATTCCTAAATGTTATTTCCTAGTTTTTGTTTCTTTCTTTTATGTGTATGTACATGTTTTTACTTATCTTCAGGCTTACATATCATTAATAAATTATTTACTAGAGGTTAGTTGATAGTGACAAGACTGACATGGTACAACATGGAGTCATTATGTCACCCATGGGTAAGTTTAATACTATTACTGACTAAGTATCAGAAAGATCATTTGGGGATGTGAAAATATTAAAAGCTGCAAGATAAATTATAACAACTGCATGAAAATCCATGACACATACAGCTAACCAGTACTCTAATCTCATTTTTTCTCACATCCACTCTTCCTAAGTAGCATGGGGAAAAAAATGAAAAATGTTGATAGATTTAACTGTTTCAGGTATTGAGAGTCCTCAAGTCTACCAGTTATTGCAATAAAAACTGAAGGAAAGGTCAATCCCGAATGAAAAGAAGATGCTGGCTAGCGTTAGCAGCCTATAAACTTTAAGAATTAGTATATAAATTACATTAGGTTGGGACATATAGTAGTAATCATTATGTAGTAACCCGTCATCCCACACTGTAATTCAGAGAGAAAGTACTGAATAGATACAATGGTCACAAAGAATAAAATTAATTTACATACAGTTCATTGTAACATGATTATTACAACAAAAGATGTCGTAATGGCATTTGAAAATAGAAATGGATCAGTGTTTACTGTGTGGGGAGGCTGAAAGAAGTTGACGCTGTAGAATTAGTGTTCAATTAATACCATCCAAAGGTACAAGACTATATTAAGTGGAAATAAAATTCCAGTAGAGGGGTTATTTTAAAAAGGATTGAAAATAATTCTCTAGGTTTTCCTATGACTACTAAGTATCCCATAAGATCAATCCTTACCTCTAATTCTCTACTAATCAAGCAGTCTTCTAATATATATATGATGTATTCTTCTATTCAGCAGAAGTGTGTGATCCAGATAGACAATACTCATTTGTCAAACTCCCAGCTATACTTCCCATGATTAATAAATGACATGGCATTTGTGCTTATAAATTTATACTTCTAAAATTTGGTTAATGTCAATGAGTCCTGAAGCACTTGACAAAATGTTGCTAAAACTGGAGCATGCTGTCTCCATAAAGATATAACTACCCCATGAATACTATGCAAAACAGTATACATATACCTCAGTTTCCAATAGTAGATTGATTAGAAAAATAATGACCTGAGTTTTAGGGGCGAAGAGTTTAAAATGTCATTATTCAATCTGGAAAATATTTCTGAGTTTATTTTAAGCATCTATCGAATGATGTAATTGTATTTTACATTTCAGACTGTAAAATCCAGGGCAAAATGTAATGTTGATGATCATAATAACAATAATAACAATAACATCAGTTTATATTATTGAGACTAATTAATTCTTATAACTACCCTGTAATGCAGGTATTACTATTTCCCTTTTATGAACGAAGAAAGTGAGGCATAGAGAGAGGATCTGCCACAAAACATACAGTTCTAAAGTGTAAGAATTAATATTTAAACTCAGGGTAGTCTGAAATTAAAATTCATGGTTTCAACCACTATAGTATACTTGGTATACTACATATTCATAAAATACCTAGAGTAATAAAGGAGGAAATGATAATTTTGTGCATACAGCTATGTGGCTAAATTCATATTAGCCATCTTATTCCTATATTTAGGATTCTAAGCACTAAGATTTAAATGTAAATGTGCTTATTTGGTGTCATATCACCCAAAATACAAATATAAACCACTTCAACATTGTGATAGGTGATTGCTATGGGTACAACCTTATTTTAGTGTTTCAAACAATTCAAAAGCTTCAATAATAGCTATGGAAATACTAACAAATGATTATTAATATTTACAATGATATCTTCAAATTCTGTATCATACATATAACTCAAGATTAGGAAAATTCAATAAAAATATGAAAGAATTTTGGTAAAACTTACTTTGCAATCTCCGTGTTGGGCTCTCTCCATGGAGCTGTCTTCGTGGCATATATGGAGAAGGGTGGGGGAGTGGCAATGAAGAGACATCATGCGTCTGAAGTTTGTACCAATGTGGCTCATCATCTAATAATGCTGTTTCTAATTCAATTAAAATCTACAAACCCAAGAGACAAAGGACAGTTATAATATACCAATAATAAAGAAATTATGTTAAGTGGTCCTACAACTTTTGTAGTAATAATTATAATAGTAATGCTATTACATGAAAAACAAGGTCATTTAGACGTTGCAAAATTGTCAGTATGCTTTTGACAATAAATAAACTTTTATAACTTCTTTAGTGATTTAATAGTTTTAAATATCTAAGACATTTATTTTTTTGACCCTTGACTACCCGTTACAAAAGTAACACTTTTCATTTTAAATGACTGTAATAATAACTAATATTTGTATATCATTTTAGAATTTTAAAAGCGTTTTTATTTAGAGTCAACCTAAACCCCCCTCAGTGATGACTAAGTAAAGAAAATATGGTACATACACACCATGGAATACTAAGCAACCATAAAAAAGAACAAGATCATGTCCTTTGCAGGGACATGGATGGAGCAGGAGGCCATCATCCTTAGCAAACTAATGCATGAACAGAAAACCAAATACTGCATTCTCACTTTTAAGTGGGAGCTAAATGATGAGAATACATGGACCCACTGAGGCAAATAATACATACTGGGGCCTATCGGAGAGTAGAGGGTAGGAGGAGGGAGAGTATCAGGAAAAATACTAGTTGGTACTAGGCTTAATACCTCGGTAATGAAATAATCTGCACAACAAACCCCATTAAACATGTTTACCTATGTGACAAACCTCCACATGTATCCCTGAACTTAAAAGTTAAAAAAAATTAACTTTTATAAGAACTTTTAAATGGGAAGAGTAAAACAAATTTGAAGTGCCTACTGTGTATTATGAACCGTGCCATATTATCTGCCATAATTATTTTAAAAATTACTAGCTTTGTCTTATTGTTTAATTTTCATAAGCAAAAATACCAAGGCTAAGAAAGGTTAAAAGAACTTATCTAAGGTCACACCAGCTTTTAAGTGAAAGAGGTGTAAACTGAATCAGCCTGTCTAATTTAAAATTCTGAATTTATCATACCATCCTGCTAAAGATTTAAAACAAGAAAAGAAAAAAACAAGAATGGATTTTAAACATGAACTATATTATAATACAAATTTTATAACACAAATTTTTAAAAATTTACCCAAAATATAAGTCTGTAGAAATTAATGTCTACTTTTTTTTAGGAGGTTGTGCAAGTGACAGTGTTTGTGCTTTGTGTTTACAAGAATGGCCACATAAAGATAAATTACTATTTACCTAAGGGAGGTAAAGAAGCAACACAGCCAAGTTAATATTTCATTCTTTCTTTTTTGTTTTTGAGACAGGGTCTTGCTCTGTCACCCAGGGCGGGGTGCAGGGGTGCACTCATAGCTAACTGCAGCCTCAAACTCCTGGGGTAAGGCAATTCTCCCACCTCAGCCTCATGAGTAGCTACGACTACTGTATGCAGCACCATGCCTAGCTAATTTCTTTTTTTATTTTTTATTTTTAAACATGGGGGTCTTGCTATGTTACCTAGGCTGGTCTTGGACTCCTGGTCTCAAGCTATCCCCGTCTCCACTTCCCAAAGGATTGGTATTACAAGTGTGAGCCACCATGCCTGGAGTTATTTCACTCTTTCTAAATTTTCCCTAGTCATTTTCAAAATTATAGGTACTGTGTTCCAAAGTATTACAAACACACAATACAACACACTTATTTAATTCTCATATTAACCCTGAGTTGCATAAAGTATTATTCCCACTTGGTTGAAGAACAAACTGAAGCACAGATGGGCCAAATAACTTGTTCAAAGACCCAAGGCTAAGAAGTGGTAGTGCCAGGAATATAAACCCAGTCAGTTAGCTCCAGAATCTCTGCTCCTAACAACTGTATGACCCTTCTTCCCAAAGGTCACACAAGGGATTTTAGTTTAGTTTAGCTTTTTTTTTTTTTTTTTTGAGATGGAGTCTTGCTCTGTCGCCCAGACTGGAGTGCAGTGGCGTGATCTTGGCTCACTGCAAGCTCTGCCTCCCGGGCTCAAGCGATTCTCTTGCCTTAGACTCCTGAGTAGTTGGAATTACAGGAGCCCACCACCGTGCCCAGCTAATTTTTGTATTTTGGGTAGAGATGGGGTTTTGCCACATTGGCCAGGCTGGTCTTGAACTCCTGACTTCAGGTGATCTCCCCCCGCTTGGCCTCCCAAAGTGCTGGGAATACAGAAGCATTTTTAGTTTACCACTCTTTGGTTCCTCAGCTGACAACACTCACTTCAATATTTCTATAGACTTGTTTTTCCCGTGAGATTACCATTTAATTTACTCAGAAACAAACAAACAAACAAAAAAACCAAAAAACTGATATAGTTTGGCTGTGTTCCCACCCAAATCTCATCTTGAATTTTAACTCACACAATACCCTCATGTCATGAGAGAAACTCAGTGGGAGGTAATTGAATAATGAAGGTGGGTCTTTCTCATGTTATTCTCCTCATAATGAATAAATCTCGCAAGATCTAATTGTTTTATAAAGAGGAGTTCTCCTGCATAAGTTCTCTCTTTGCCTGCTTCCATCCATGTTAAGACATGACTTGCTCTTCCTTGCCTTCCACCATGATTGTGAGGCCTCCCCAGTCACGTGGAACTATAAGTCCATTAAAACTCTTCTTCTTCCCAGTCTCGAGTATGTCTTTATCAGCAGCATGAAAACGAACTAATATAGTAAATTGACACTAGTAGAGTGAGACACTGCTGAAAAGATACCTGAAAATGTGGAAGTGCTTTGGAACTGAGTAATGGACAGGGGTTGAAACAGTTTGGAGGGCTCAGAAGAAGACGCGAAAATGTGGGAAAGTTTGGAACTTCCTAGATCCTTGTTGAATGACTTTGCCCAAAATGCTGATAGCTATATGGACAATAAAGTCTACGCTGAGGTAGTCTCATATGGAAAGGAGGAATTTTTTTGGGAACTGCAGCAAAGGTGATTCTTATTATGTTTTAGCAAAGAGACTGGTGGCATTTTATCCCTGCCCCAGAGATTTGTGGAACTTTGAACTTGAGGGAGATGATTTAGACTATCTGGTGGAACAAATGTTGAAGCAGCAAAGCATTCAAGAGGTGACTTGGGTTCTGTTAAAGGCATTTCGTTTTATAAGGGAAGCAGAGCATAAAAGTTTGGAAAACTTGTATCCTGACTATATGATAGAAAAGAAAATATCATTTTCTGAGGAAAAGTTCAAGCCAGCTGCAGAAATTTGCATAAGTAATGAGGGGCCAAATGATAATCGTCTATGTGCAATGGGGAAAATGTCTCCAGGGCAATTCAGAGGTCTTCATAGCAGCCCCTCCCATCACAGGCCTGGAGCCCTAGGAGGAAGAAATGGTTTTGTGGGCCAGGCCCAGGGTCCCCATGCTGTGACACCAAGTCTGTGGACTTGGTGTCCTGCGTCCCAGCTGCTTCAGCTGTGACAAAAAGGAGCCAAGCTACAGCTTGGGCCATTGCTTCAGAGGGTGCAAGCCCAAGCCTTGGCAGCTTCCACATGGTGATGAGCCTGCAGGTGTACAGAAGTCAAGAATTGAGATTTGGGAACCTCTGCTTAGATTTCAGAGGATGTATGGAAATGCCTGGATGTCCAGGTAAAAGTTTGTTGCAGGGGTGGGGCTCTCATGGAGAACCTCTGCTAGGGCAGTGCAGAAGGGAAATGTGGGGTCAGAGCCCAAATACAGAGTTCCTACTGGGGCATGGCCTAGTGAAGCTGTGAGAAGATGGCCACCAACCAGAATGGTAGATCCACCTACAGCTTGCACTGTGCACCTGGAAAACCCAGAGACACTCAATGGCAGCCCATGAAAACAGCCAGAAGGGAGGCTATACACTGCAAAGCCACAGGGGCGGAGTTGCCCAAGATCATGGGAACCCACCTCTTGCATCAGCATGACCTGGATGTGAGACATGGAGTCAAAGGAGATTATTTTAGAGCTTTAAGATTTGATAGTATCACTGGATTTCAGACTTGCATGAGGCTTTGTTTTGGGCAATTTCTCCCATTTGGAATGGCTGTATTTACCCAATGCCTGTACTCCCATTGTATCTAGGGAGTAACTAACTTACTTTTGATTATATAGTCTCACAGGCAGAAGGGACTTACCTAGTCTCAGATGAGACTTTAGACTTTGGACTCTGGACTTTTGAGTTAATTCTGAGTTAAAACTTTGGAGACTATTGGGAAGGCATGATTGGTTTTGGAATGTGATGACATGAGATTTGGGAGGGGACAGATGGAATGATATGGTTTGGCTGTGTCCCCACCCAAATTTCCTCTTGAATTGTAACTTCCACAATTTCCATGTGCCGTGGGAAGGACCCAGTGGGAGGTAATCAAATAATGTGGGTGGGACTTTCTGATGCTGTTCTCCTCATAGTGAATAAATCTCACGAGATCTGACGGTTTTATAAAGAGGAGTTCCCCTGCACAATCTCTCTCTCTCTTTGCCCAGCACCATCCATGTAAGATGTGACTTGCTCCTCCTTGCCTTCTGCCATGTGGACTGTAAGTACACTAAATCCCTTTTTCTTCTCAGTCTCGGGTATGTCTTTATCAGCAGCATGAAAATGAACTAATATACCAACCACACTGAAAAAGGCTGAAAGTGAGTAACTTAACATGCTAATAGCTGGATAATTGCTTCCCATCTTGCCTTCTTCAATCATTCTCCACATTACAGTTGGAAATACTTTTCTCAAGTACAGTCAAACCATTTTCTTTTTAAAGAAAATATGAGACTGGGCAAGATGACGAGACCCATTCCTACAAAAAAAATAAAATTAGCTGGGCATGGTGGTGGGTGCCTATAGTCCCAGCTACTTGGGAAGCTGAGGCAGAAGAATTACTTGAGCCCAAGAGCTTGAGGCAGCAGTGAGCTATGACTGTGCCACTGTGACAAAGTGAGACTCCATAGAGATGGGAAAGAGAGAATTGGTTATTGGTTATTGGTTCCTATTATCAACCAGATAAATCCAAATTTGTTTATACATTAAGTGACATGCCCAGGTCTCAGTTTAAGCCTCAAACCTCATTTCTTACCATATTCCCTTCCAATTTCAGTGCAATTGACCAATATCTCCTCACCCTGATGTCTTCTTATTCCCTCTGCAGGAATTTCACTCCCCTTGAATTTGCTAAATTCCTCTCTCTCTGTGAAGACTTGCTTTGACCACCTGCCCTCCTCTGCATAGCAATTATGTATTCCTATTGCATTTTCCCCTCCATATCAATTGGCATGTTATATTCTAATTGCTATTCATGTGTCTGTATCACCAATGAATTGTAAATTCCTTGAAGTAAGTAACACTCCTTATTTACCTTTGAAGGCTCAATCTATAGCACAGTGCCTGTTACATTGTAGGGCTTGAAAATAATCCATAAATAAATGGTTTAACTACTTATTAGTGGTACAGTCTGTTCAGTAAACTACCAAAATATATACATATCACTATAAAACAAAGCAACGTATTTGTGAAATACAAATCTTTTATCATTCAACACTGAGAGTTCTAAAATAAGAAATGACATGTAAAAACTGTCAGAGTATGTACAACCACTGTTTTCTATAGTTTCAAGTTTTGTCCTAAAGCAGCAGCTGAAATACATTCCATTAAAGAAATTGTGCCTACCTTTGCAGATATTCTACATATAAAATCATACTGACAGTTATATAAATAAAAGCATTCAGGATAACATGAATAGCATAAACTTGAAAACAACTCCAGATACCTCGCCTAAGAATTCACTTTCTTCCTCTCGAACTCGAGCTTGATCCCAAAGGGTAATCTCTAGCATTCGTTCCCGAAATTCTCTTCGGTGGACTGGAGAATAAATGAATGTTTGGTTCCATTTGGGTTCCAATGTTTTCTTTACTGTTTTAGTTCTTCTCTTGTTTTTATCACTATGGAAAAAAACCAACAAATTATGAACTTACATAGAACCACAAGTTTTATCCTAAAATTTTTTCATTTAAAATTTCTCGGTAAACAAGTTAGGTGATATTTTACCATCAAATTATCATACATTGCAAGTGTTATAACCTTTAAAATTATTATGAAAAATTTAAGGTGTATGCTATATCACACTTTATAGATATGACAATAATGGCGAAGTTACAATAAATGTTAAATTTTTTCCATGACAAATTATTGAAAACTTAATCTTTCTCAAAATCTAAATAAAACCACACGTGAGAATCTTAACTCAATAATTTTTTAACACATCGCCCTACTGAAAACCTTCTAAATGATAATTAACCAGTAACATTACATATACTATTCATTTAAACTACAGAAGTCTCATTGTACAAAAAGAGGAGTAAATTGTGATATTCACAACTTCTTATCTACAAAGTTCTAGCTAATGACCAATTATAATCTATTTTTTATAAAGATACTTTTTTAAATATAAGAAATTCATATTTATTTGACATATATTTGGTATTTTAAAACACTGTAAATTTATTTCTATGTGAGGTAGTCACCACAACGTGAGTTGAAAATGCAAGATAACCATCCCAATAAATGGGATTGCCAGTTCAAAGGTTTTCATGTTCTTTTTGGTTGTATATCTCTGTACGTGTGTCACCATACTGTTATACTAACATATTGTCCATATTGGAAAATAGACAAAAACAGAAACTAAAAATAATAAAATAAAAATTTTTAAACATTCAAATATTTCTTCCTGATCATGAAAGGATTATCCTGTACATCACCTAGGGTACATCCAACCTATTTGGAGATCATTAATCTTGCTTATTAGACAGGATCACTGGCTGGATAGGAATACAATTTTCTAGGAAATACAATTTAAGCTACCTAAGAGAACTGTCTAAAATGACACACAAGCTCCAGTTAGAACAGTATCAACTGCTACAAATTATCTCAGCACAACACAGTCCCAAGAGTTTTGGGAAACAGGGAGGAGAGAGAACTAAGAAGGGGTAGAATTGTCTCTGAAATTGGGAAGTAATGCAACTTCTTCTCATTGGAATTTTAAGTTTAATATAGATTTTACTTGAATGATGAAGAGGTATTATATGTTTCCAAAGCACACATATATAATGTGGCAGAAAGATGACTTTAAATATACAAATTGATAATGAATTTTGTTAATACACATGGACAAGATAACATGCAAGGTAGCTTTATTAACCATGAAGGCATTGGCAGAAAAATGACATTGCAAACCCATGTAGGAGATTTTATTTCTATACCTGGAAAGAAGTGATAATGTGTATGGGAATAACTTATCTGAAACAAGGACTGTGATGTATGATCTTTCTCTCCCTCCTTTGCTTACAGCTTTAACAAATATTTATTTAACATCTACTCATATTTCATTGATGAAGAATGAATTTTGAGACCCTGTCAAGAGATAAAGGTCCTTCCAAGAAGCCCAGGATGAAAGTATTTAACAGGAGCCTTGCTATCTAATTCAAGAATGGTTTATATCTGGCCAGGCACAGTAGCTCACGCCTGTAATCCCAGCACTTCGGGAGGCCAAGGCAGGTGGATCACGAGGTCAAGAGATCGAGACCATCCTGGCCAACATGGTGAAACCCCATCTCTACTAAAAATACAAAAAATTAGCTGGGCATGGTGGCAGGCACCTGTAATCCCAGCTACTAGGGAGGCTGAGTCAGGAGAATTGCTTGAACCCGGGAGGTGGAGGTTGCAGTGAGCCGAGATCGTGCCTTTGCACTCCAGCCTGGGCAAAAAGAGCAAAACTCTGTCTCAAAAACAAACAAACAAACAAAAATGGTTTCTATCAAAATCTGAAAGGAAAAAGAAGAGGAAGTCATGAACTTCCTCTTAAGGACAGAAAAAACTTCTCAGATAAAGAATGAAAATTTTAGACAGGATTTCTATGTTGAATAGGAAGAGGAATAGACAATCTCTGAAGTTTCTTATAAACCTAACATATATGATTACAATTTAATAAGGCAATTTGGTACGTACCCAAGCACCAATTCACAAAAAGAACCATTAAAAATAACCTTATTTTCAGCAAGTTAAAAAAAAATGAGTTTTACTTTTTCTAGAAGTATAAATAAAGCCTTCAGAATCAAAGCATACTGCGTAAGTCAAACACTGAGAAGGTGCTAAAGATATTTAAACACTAAGATCAATAAGCATGCTATAGACATCATTTTAAAATAAAAGCCTAATTATAATAAAATAAATAATTGATCTTTTAATGAATCATCAAATTGCTGAGAAGGTAGTTAATTTTTAAAAACAATAAAATCCAACCTAATCCTTTTTAAAAATTTATTTTCATGTTACTAGAACTTTGGTTTCCATTAAATGTAATTCAGTAACAGCATGCAAACACTTGATGTTTTTACTTAAAATTAGAAGAAGAAATATATTTTAACTGGCGACTAACTTCAAGATATAAAAAGAGTATAAAACTTCAAAATATGTATCAAATAAAATGCAAAGCCTTTGTTCATTGTCTATTCTTTTGTCCTTTTCTTTGCTGAGATTGTTGTTCAGGTGACACTTTGGTACCGAACTTAACCTTGATGACTTTCTACTTGAACCAAATAACTAAATCAATGAGAATCCAAAAGTGTATAAACATGTTTAAGATCACATCTGTGCCTATCCACTTCCAACCTGAGAAAAAATAACGAGATCTTGAGAGCACTCTGCCGTGGGAGGCAGGGATGCAGACAGATAACTGGGGAAAGGTAACTGGTATCATTCCTTCTTTTTTTTTCATGATGCCTATTGAATAGTCTCTTTTATTTTTTACGTGCCTGAAATTCAGAGTGATTAGATTTGTTTTCAGATAAAGTATTTCTCCAATCAAATCAGGGTAGAACAAAAAGAAAAAAAATTAAGGGTAGAACAATACCATTTATATTGATTAGAATAAACACAAAACAAATAATGCTTGAGGAAGGTGATTCTGGGACTTGTGGTAAGTTTTCTTGATGATATAAGGTGATGAATACAAAACAACTTGTTAAATTTATAGAATAGAGAGAAATAATATCTTGGTAAGAGGAGGTAGAAATTGCAGAGAAATGAGCACTTTTTAGCAGTATTTTTAGCTTTTTGACTAAAAGAGCTAGTATTTTTGACTAAAAATTCTAGTATTTTAGCTTTTTGACTCTATAATTTGTGTTAAAAATTTGATTTTAGGAAGCATAACTTTTAATGATTTTGAATAATGAAAATATATACAAGAATACACACATGCCTAAAATTAATATTTAAAATCACATATACAACATTTAAGTTTTTAAAAATCTAACTTACTGTCACTATTTTGATTCCTAAGAACCATCACGTTTATGTTAAACTTCACATATCTCACTAGTATGATACCAATAAATGATACAGAATTGAAATACCCATTGCTATTAACATTTCCTCATTTATTTTCCAGAACATTTATTTTTGTTTTATATCCTTACCTTCTGTCTGGAAGAAAGTAAATTTTAACATAAGGATTCCTTGGCCTCCCATCTTCCCTGGAAGGGAGATCCTTTGCTCCCAAAATTGTAACTATTAATTGGTGACCAACCTTGTCAAACCATAGTTTTATCTGAAAAGCAAAAATATTATCAATTCAAACATTTACTACACAAACACAATGTTTACCTTTCCAATCTTCACCCCATTCTCTTACAGTATCATTAGCACAGAATATAAATTTTACTCAGTAAATTGTGGCTAGTTAAAAATAAAAGGATATACTATAATAACTTCAATGAATAAAAGAATGATTCAGACATTTCAGTTTGATCAAGCATGTGGGCTTTTTATTATCTTAATGTGATTGCTTATTAACATGTACATAATTACATTATCATAATTAAGGACTTTATATAAAATGACTGATCTGTATCTTTACTTATGCAAGAATCACTAGTTCATTTTGGTTCCCCTACAAAAAAAACTGAGTTCAGAATAAGTGCTCAAAATGAATTGAGTAGATAATATCCTGTTTATATAACATTCATAGGGAATTTTCAAGTAAATGTTTTATGTTGTTCCATAGTTAAAAACATTTAAAATATTATAAGCAAAAGGGATTTACTAGTAGCTTTAGTCAATAGATTCCTTCAGTTTGAACTTAAAATGATAATGAATTCATCTTTAAAATTTTTCCTTATTCAGACATTAAGTCTCATTCTTTTGTGAAGCTGATGAATAATATCCTTAGGATAATAAGAGTACATTTTATTATTTGAGATAAGAAAATGAGAACAATTTCCCTGCGCCATAATTAGGGAAGGGAACTTCATATCCAACTGCTGAATTCACTTGATTTAACAGTTATCACCTCCCACACACATACCTCACACTTGCACACCTAGCTGTCTGATTCTACTATGTCAGGATCTATGATAATTATGGCTCTGATCCACATCTTGGCCCAGAACTCAGCACATATCTAACCACTATGTTGAAACTGAAATGGAACCAAAATTTGGAACTTGAGAATAACAGTTACAAATCAGTACTGGTTATACATAAAACACTGGCAATTCAATTCCAATTCCAACATGGCTTTGTTGAGTCCCTCACTTCATATTCTAGAGAATGAGACACTGAGCAACTTTTGAGTCAGAAAAGGTAAACTGACAGTCTTAAAAAAGTATATAAAATTATTTCCATCTTTTTTTTTGCCAAATGGAATCAGCCCTTTTATAGGAATAAGAGTAAGAAATATCCAACTTGTTTAAATTATAGTTATCAATTTTTATGTTTTTACATTTAATGCAGGTATTATCTTGCTACTGAATAACAAGAAATTTTTCTAATGGAGCTGCTAAGTACAAAAATAGGCCCTAGACAAGTATTTTTTACATTGGGCTAATAAACTTTCCGTGTCAGTATTATCTCACTTATTTATTAAAAAGTTACAAATTCCTGGGCCCACCTCTCGCCTACTGAATCAGAACGAGGCCCTGGAAGTTGGATTTTAACAAGTCCCTAGGTGATCCTCAAGTGCATTAAAGTTTGAGAACCACTGCCTTACATTAAGAGATTAACAACTTGAAGAAAAAAGTCTCCAATATATGAAAACAGTTAAAATATTTGCTTTTCTAATAATATTAGAACATAGATACAGATAAGAAAAAGGGGCCAAAAGGAGACTATTCTTCTGACAAAAGATATGAGTGAAAAAGAGAGAAATGCAGGATTGTCTGATTGTATATGAGATCAAAGAGGTGTTATAGATAATATCATAAATGTGTGACAAAAACCCAACTGATTTCTATGGTAGTCTCTATTTTCATCAGTTTTAAAGAGTTTATGGCTTCATTTTTTCTAAGACATTAAAAAGCTTTCTCTGAGGTTCATGACATGAATATTAAGCACCTCAAAGGAAAAAAAAAAAGATTCTGTAAGGTTAAAAAGATTTATTTCCAATAAATGTTACATTTAAGAAACAATAATTATTATGAGACTAAGCTAAAAATTATTAGAGCAAATTATTGGTTTCTATGAGAACCTTTTGGGGGGTTAAACTAAGTACATGTGGCCATCTCCACCAGCAATATTTTTTCTCCTTTAAAATCATTAAAACTAGCATTTGAGATATATATTTCAAAAGTCTGATAGAGTATTCTTGTCAGATTTCCTTATGCCATGGAAAACCAAAACATTATCAGTTACTAATATTGTCCATTTCTCATACAGAGTAAACATATGGCTTATTTTTGGTATAATATTTTAGAGTTTACTAAATTATAAATTACAAATGTACAAATATTAAAATAATTTAAACAGCAAATAGGCACATTTTAACTTTACTAATTATTTGACCAAAATTATACCTTTTAATAGACTGCTTTAAACTGACTATTTGAATATAGCCCTAATTTTTATTTGTATTATAGGACTTGCATTGAAGTTTTTAATAGATATCCAGTTCACATAATCGAAACAGATTTTATTAGGTACATCACTTTATAACATTCTTAATTTCTTATCTGTGCTTTTTAAATAAGTGTTTAAAATATAGCTGTTGATTCCCCCAAATATAACAAACATATCTTCACAATTCTGGTCCTGACATAGTTCCTGTTCAGCCCCAATTTCATTAATAAAAATATTAGTATAATTTAAATTGTTTTAAAATATTTCTCATTCCAGCTTTAGCATGTAACTATTTTTAATTTTCCTAAGTAGGACCTAAGCAGCATAGGTAAATATTTTATATTGTATAATATTAACAAGAATAATTTAATTTTTAAAATTTAAACAAAATAAGTATTACTCAGAAGCAACAAATTTTTAAAAAAACAACATGCAGCAAAGCAAGGAAAGCATAATACTACTTAAAAAAAACTATATTGCCATTACTTTACCATATAAGGGGTTCCTAATGAAAAGAGGCAAACAACTTGTACCCAAGTATTACATAAAATTAAATAAAACTACAATGGCAAAATATTAACAAAATAAATCCAACTTATTTTATTTGGATTAGAATTTTGTTCTTTCAAAGTAAAATACTTTCCAAAAAATGAACATTATATATAATATGCATAAAATTCATATTTTAAATAAGGTACAAATTTATTTGCCAGTCTCCTCAAGGAGTTATTACTTGGAAAATGCAAGAGAATATAGATGTTAAGTGACATAATGAGTGATTTAAAGAGACAGCAACCTTAGTGTAACAAAGGAAAATATCAACAGTATAAAATTAGCTATTTCTGTAAATGTCATATATTATAAGTAGAATCTACATTAAATACCACTTTGAAATCTATAAGGTTTAGTATTTAGTTTATCATATAAAATCACTAACAAAGATTGTCTCTTTAAATTTTTATTCAATATTCTAATCCCCATGCAAATTTTTACAAGCTGGCTAATAAAATGATTTGAAAGTCAATAATATGGTTTGGAGCAACATACCAAAAAAAGTTTTCCTACTAACGCATTTTCCAAAAACATACAAATAAGGGTTAAACACAACTTTAGTTTCTATCAGGCAGACAAGGCCTTTACCTGAACCCTAGGAACAAAAGGCGTTGTTCTTCTACTAAGGCTTTGGCTCTGGTAAGCAAAATTAAAGAAAAAAGCAATAAAACAAAACCAAAAAGGACAACACACTGGAACTAAAAGACCAAAAGTAAAAACAAACACATACAACTATCCCTTAAATACAATTTTTCCATGACAATATTTATCGAAATTAAGTACTTCAGTGTAATGAATAAATTAATTTTGTCCAATGCCAAAAAACATTAAAAACTATACAAAATACTAGAATTTGTATAATCAAATTTTTCAAATGTAGTTCACAAAACAAGAATTAAGACTGGATATAAAATAATATATTTGGGCTCATGTATTTTGAAAGAATGATTAAAAGCATAACCCAAGAATCAATAAATTTCATATTTTATCCTTAAACATACTACACAGAAGATAGGACAGTGTAAAAAGAAGTTAGTTGAAAATGTATCACAGAGTTATTAGTGAAAACCCATCTGTGGAAGTAATTGTGTGACTTCTCCAAAGTATGTCTACCCAAAGTCCAAAAACTATTAGCCAAGTTGGCTTTAGAATTTCTTAAAAGAATAAACACATTAAAATAAAAGTGTGCAGAAATGCATTGGATTAATTACTTGATTCATACTTGATGGATCCCTATCAGGTTCTAGTATTGAAACACCATCATCAGACATTTATTATGTACCACTTAAGGTAACACTGTTTATTGCTAATCACACCTATTAATGACAATATCTTATCTCTTTTTGCTTATACAGTTTGTTGGACTTTTTCAAGGCTTTATTGACAGTTTATTGTAAGTTTATTGCCTCATGGTATTTCCAACAACCTTATGAGGTAGTTGCTTCTACTCACAATTTGTAGGTGAGGAAACACAGAAAAGGGCTAGACACACTTGCCCATACTCAAACAAAAAGCAAGGTAGTGTAAAGACAGAAAATAGAACCCAGTTCTAATTAAATCACTAAATCAAATTCTCAGAATCAAATCAAATTTCCTTTCTCTTACTGACTTTTGTTTTCATTTTGAAAGTTTCCAAAAGACACCACAATAATCAGAATGTTGTGCCTTTATTAGGCATTCCAACAGCTAAATCAGAACACGATCAGGTTTGGGAATGGATTTCAAGGCATTTAATTCTGCTTCTATCACCAAGATTCCATCCCATTCCTCACATTTCTTTGAAGTCTCTCTTGTCTACTTCAAAGTCATAAATAGTTAAAGGCTTCTCTCTTTCCACTGCTAACTGGAAACAGATAATGAGTACTAAGAGTACTTTTTCTCAGTCCAGTTGGCATTGATCAGACACGTTTATTTAAGACATAAATCTAAAACCCAAAGGAAAGCAGACTTAAAAGCAGACTGTCATTCAATCATGAGTCATCTTTCTCTCTCTCTCAATCTCTCTCTCTCTCTTTCTCTCTGTCTGTCTCTTTCAAAACCAAGGCAGTTTCAAATCTAAGCTGTCTTATTTTTTATGTGGAAATATTCCCAAAGGAAGAAAGAAATATTCAGATGTGGAGTGTGTTACTGATGTCTGTCGGCATAACCACAGGCTATTATAATGCTTTAGCAAATGACAGAGGGCATATATGAAATTCATAGAGAAATTTGGCATGCTGAAGAAAGGGACTAAAGAAGGTACTTTAGAAATACATTTTATTTCCCCTGTCCTCCTACCTGTTTTGTTTTAGACCAAAAATATTAAGGTTACAGAATGTTTTTACAAGTAAATATTATGTCATAAAATAAAAGATTCCCTTTAAAAGAAATAATACTTTCAAATAAATGAATCCTTTAAAGCAAACATTTTTCCATGTTCTAAAATGAACTCATACATGCATCTCACAGACTTCTGAAATCAACCTTCTGAAACCTATGGCAATTTACACCTAATCTTTACCCATGAGTTTATATTTTAAATATGGCTATAAAAATATATTTTTGTGTTGACAATATTTTTTAAATTAATGTAAAATTCACCAGACATACAACTGACTATTTTAAAGTATACAATTCAGTGGCAAATACTGTGTCCAGAATTCTGTGGAATTACCACCTCCTTCCAGTTTCAAAATATTTTCATCATCCCAGAACACTCTGTACTTTACATAATCACTCCCTACTTTTCCATCTCGCTGTCCATTAGTAACCACTGCTTTCTGTCTCTATGGATATTTCAGATAGGGATGGCAAACACTATGTGTCTCACTGTAATTTGTAATTACTATTAATTCATTTATTGTAAGCATGAGAGACCTGATGATATCTATAACAATTCAGGCTTCATACAAATGAAGAATTTGAATTTGTACACCACAATCCATTTTGCATTTTTAATATCACTTTCCACTATTAATTGCACTAGTATCTTTGGAACATTCTTTTCATACAATACTTTCAGAATAATAAAGTCATAACAATGAAGTGTAACAGATAAAAGCTCAAAAAAAACCTTTCATTTATAGAAAGTTTTAAAAAGGCTATGGAGTTTCCAGGGAGATAGAAAGGACATATACCGCTCCTTAAATTATGTATTCCTTTCAAATGGGCATATAAAATGGATATTTGTAATATTTACTTAAAATGGAGTCAAAAGATATTTTTTAAAGTAACTTGGAAAAACACTGCAACCATAAATCAACCACAGATCATGAAGTGAATGAAATAAAATATGATTATCAGTAGTATCAATTGTGTAATATGTTCCCACAGAAAGAGAATTCTGAGCCTTTTCTCACTTTGAAAAAAATTGAAAGCTATATTTTCTTTTAATGCCCTCTTATCAAAATAGTCAAAGACTATAAACTAATTGAAACTATTAAGAACCACAAAAGTAATCAACTGAAGGAGAAAAACTGCTAAATTCTGGAAGAACACATATTAAAAATAGGGTCCTAGTAAGGGAGTGCTGTCAGTGAAAATGCTAACATACAGCCTACATGGCATAAACCTGAATTCATGCTGATTTTCTTCACCAAATACATTAATGGCATTTTCACTGCTATGCCCTAGAATAATAAACAGCAGGACAATTCAAAAATGGAGAGAAAATAAATTGCATACATTTAAAAAAATCAACAGCCTTGAGCATGAAAATGTAAACAACAAATTTACTTTTTTTTTTAATAATCATCTCCTTTGAGAATGATATTATATGTATATATTTTCTATTTGAGACATGAACAGACAGAATATTAGGAAGGCCAACTCACATACTATAAAAATTATCATTGTTCTCAGGCATTAGCAATATCATAATTTTGTAAGTAAAGTACGGGCCCAAGTAAAAACTAACCAAAAGCAAAAACGTCCAAAGGTAGAAAAGAAGGAAAAAGGAATTGTAATGTTGGTTTATGACTTCCTAGTTTTCCTTAGGGTTGATATATGTAGATATATTTTTCCAACCTCTACATCATTAGAGCAAACCAAAATTATCTCCAGGCTAATAGAGACAGGATTAAATATAAAGGGAATTATTATATATCAGATAGCATCTTAGTTATATTTTCCTGGATGCAAAAATATAAGAATAAAATTCATAAGTTACATGAAGGTAAAAACTTGTATTTGCAGTGACTAGTACTATACCTGATGTGGGGGTCAGAACTTAACACAGATTTCTTAAGTAGATGATTGGAATTTAATTAGGTAAAATCATTTCTGAAGGAAAAATTTGAAAAAAGATTTCAAGAATCCTAAAATTTTCCTTTGCCTTTTATATTGTAATTTTATTTCTGGAAAGTTATTCTGACAATAGAATTTTGTCCTAACAAAAATATTCAAGATTTATATTCAAGGATTTCCACAGTATCATTATTCATAAAAATTAGTTAGAAACAAGCAAGGTACCCTAAAATAGTGATTTAGGTTACAATGAAGTATTAAAATGGACATTAAAACAACTTTAAGAGGAATTTTTAAAGACAGGAAAAAGTCCACAATATTACTAAGAGAAAAATCAGGATTCAAAATAGTATTTTTTTTTCAGTTTTGTTTAAAAATTTATATGTAGTGAATGGTTATATTTCAGTGTTAGGATTATAGGTGATTTTTACGTCTTATTAATTTTCTGTGCTTTCCAGATTTCCCACAATAAATGTGCAGTATATTTATAACCAACATTTTTTATATATAGGGTAGGGTATGGGTATATGTGTGAACAATTTCAAAACATATACAGCTAAAAGTTTTACTAATAATATCATACTGGAACATATTCCTTCGAAGTCATAAGAAAAGGAGAAAATAGTACACATTTTTAATTACAAAATCACTTATAAATCTAAATACTATAACTTTACATTGTTACACATAAATTTAGAAGTGAAACTTTTAAGTTTATATTTCCCCCAAATATTTAACAGTTGTACCTTTTACTGTATTAATTTTGAACCATGAAGAAAAATATTGAATTTGAAATTTGTCTAAATCCCTGAACTATGCTTCTCGTCCTCCCTTCCTAGTCCAATCTGTAGTAAGACCTTGGGATTCAAATGAGAAAACAAAGTGATACTTACTTATTATAGAAAATCTAACTTCCACTCCTTCTTTATGAACTCAAGCAAACTATACATACACACAGACACAGACAGACAGACAGACAGACACACACACCCCCCACAAACACAGTTTTATTTATGGACTGGGATCATCCAGCCCCAAAAACATTATTTAAGGATGAACTACTGAAATGGATCCATAATAAGAAACAACATTTATTAGCATTTTATAGCATAGTAGAAGAAAACATACATTTGTAACTATAAATGACAACATGTGCTGTCGATATATGTAAGAATAAGTAGAAAGATGCTACTTATTTTGCAGACTTGAAAAAAGACCACTAGCCTCAAATGAAAAAGTTCACTCTGTTTATGAAATAGAAAGGAAAAAAAATAATAAGGGAAGAAATTTATTTTAGTGGAACATTTACAATCTCCTAATAGCATCACATATTCTTTCTTACATAACTTTTCTGTTATTGTCACCTTTATGGTCAAAATCATTCTAAAAAAGACATGTCTAATGACTTTTTTAATGACTGCAAATGAACTTTTTTCCTTTTTGCATATACTTCCTATAACTCCTTTTAATTAATGAAAATACTTCAGAAAAAACAAATACTACCCTTTCCCACTCTCCCCCCAAAAAAAATCAAAGGAAAAATTTCATAGCTAATTTAACAAAAAGCTATCTTTTTTGGGCTTAAAATATCAGCCTCAAATAATTTAGTTTTTAACTGTAACTTTTTGTTAATCCAAAATTCAATGTCTGAATCTTGACAACCTAAATATCTTTTTAATACTCGTGAAATTTCAAGTTTTGTAATCCCCAACAATACTGGTAATATTAACCGGTATTTTTCTAATGTATAAGAATAAATTTATTTTGTTACTACTTTTAAATGGTTTAATAAGGTAATGACAACAGAACAAATGAATAAAAAGTAAAGACTTACATTTGTAAAGCTCCTCTGATATCAACACAATATAAAATGCATAAATGAATATTTAAGTTTTATTTTAAAATGTTCAAATCAGGGATCACTTAATGTGCAAAATTATCTGAAGTAGTCAGCAATCCATTATATATTTCTCTGTTTATTTCATTTTGTCTATTGACAAAAAATCTCAAGTATCATTATATTTCATAGCAATATTGAACTCCAATGATGACTATAAACTGACACCAAAATCCTTAAAGTTGAAAAGCAGTGAAGAATTCATATTTACTTTTATCTGAAATATCATCTTTACATAGTGCAACATTTTTATTTCTCTTAAAAATCTATGACAAATTATAGTCATCTTAAGGTATAGGGCAAAAATTATGAACTTGAATTTTCTTATAATTACTAACTTAAAAAAGAGTTTAGGTACCTTCACAAAATATAACTGTTATTAAATTCCAGAAAATCTAACTCTAATAAATGAAGCAGTATGATAAAGAGTCAAAATTGGATTTCAAAACTAAAAGAATGATAAAGTGGGAGGTTAAAAGCACAATTATGTTCTAGTAATAACTTGGTTTGTAGAAAACTAGCATCGTATTTTAAAAGCACTATTTGATATTCTGAAAAGGAGAGTAAATGTAATGACTACATACTGAAAGTTGTCCTGATAAGAACTGTGGAACATCCCTCAACATTCCAGGACTCATAGGAGAGGTAACAGAAATAGAAGGACGATCCATTTTTTGAGATTCAAATGAGCTAGAACCTGCAACGATAATTACACATAACAAATAACAATGGCTCTTCACAAGTATTTAGTAAGTTTTGCCATATAACTTTTAAATTATTTATTTTTTTTATGTCCACAAAATGTCATTATATAGGCCATTTTCTTAGACACAACATTGAAATATTCTTAAAGCGTTTTTTTTGGAAGCAAAAGTGCAGTATAGGGATTCTCTTAAGACCAACAGTGAACCATTTTCTGTGCCAATTATAGTAGAGACAGGCCTCTACCTCAGGACTTAGTTACTATCTGTTAAGTGTACTATATTTATATCTTACGATGACATATTAAGAAAAATTTAAAAATAGAAACAAGGAGTAATCAAAACATAAATCAATAAAGCAACTGAAAGACTACATTTGCAAATAATAAGAAAATAAGTACAAAATTATTAAATTTTTAAAATGATGTATAGAACAATATAACAAATTATACTGGCAGAAAGAAGTGAGGGGCATAAAAAATGAATAAAATATTAAATATTTATTGTCACTATTTTCATTCTTGGGGATAAGAATATTCCCTGTATGTCTGTCATGTTCTCTGGACAGAACATTGCTGATATTCATTGGGATTCAGAACACTGGGGAAGACCTGTTTTTTGTTTTTTTTTTGTTTTTGAGATGGAGTCTCACTCTGTCACCCAGGCTGGAGTGCAGTGGCTGATCTTGGCTCACTGCAACCTCCGCCTCCCGGGTTCACGCCATTCTCCTGCCTCAGCCTCCCAAGTAGATGGTACTACAGGCGCCCGCCAACACGCCCGGCTAATTTTTTGTTTTTTGTTTTTTTCTAGTAGAGACAGGGTTTCACCGTGTTAGCCAGGATGGTCTTGATCTCCTGACCTCGTGATCCACCTGCCTCGGCCTCCCAAAGTGCTGGGATTACAGGTGTGAGCCACCGCGCTTGGCCAGGGAGACCTGTGTTTAAGGGAATGGATGTATAAAAACTTAATTGGGAACACAGTGAACCTACAACACCTCTGAGACATCCAATGGGAGATGTAAAGCAGGTAAGTGGAAGTACAGATGGGACCAAATGTCCAAGTAGAGACTAGTGTTGGAAATTAACCTGTAGAGTTGTATGCCTAATTGGAAATGAAGGTAGATAAAACTCACCTCTAGAGAGAATACGGTGTAAAATGAAAGGGAAACTGCAAGGCTTAGGATTAGAAGTAACAGTGATATCTTTTATATTACTAGCAAGTAGGACGAATGAAACCTTTCTACTAAGAAAGAAGCCGGGTTTTTTGTTGTTGTTGTTGTTGTTGTTGTCGTTGTTGTTTTTACAATAAAGGTTGTTAAACTTCAGGCAGCAGAAGACACAACAGAATGTATTCTTTGAACATCCAGGCATGTAGGGACAATGATACCTACTTTTGATAATGTAAACTTAGAAGTCATACAGCTGGCAATTACAACCATAAGAAGAAAAGAATTTATTGAGGAACCAGGAATAAAGATGGTTAAGGACAGGGGCTTGGAAAAACATCAATGTTTAAAGAATAAAAGATTGGATCTAATCTGAGAAAGGACCCCTGTCTCCTCAGAAACTATTTTGGAATTATAGCCTAGGGTCTTTTTAAATAGCTAAAATAAGATAAAGGTTTCCTTGTTGCTCATACAATATCTGAGAGATGTAATAAAGGTGAATAAAAATTTTAACCTACCCCATAGCATTGTTGTAAAAATTAAATGTGATGGTATAGGTACAACATCAAGCACAGTTATAAGTACTAAATACAATGGTAGCAATAAGGATAATGATGATAATATCATTTTATAATAATTATAATTTGATTATTTATGTTACAGTTTTATGTGATCATGATATTCTTTGGATAAAATCATTTAGCACGTAGTCAAAGATACTAAATCAAATAAGTCATGGGACCATATTTTAAAGTATAGAGCTATGGCATTCAAAGGACTACTCTGATAAAGACTTTAAAGAAACTTGTAATTGTAAATATGAAAGTTAAAAAACATCTATTTTAATAGTGCATTCTCAATTATTGTGGTATATAGAGAATCTGACCACTTCTCACCATCCTCATTGCTACCACCATGGTTTACGTCACCACTGTCTTACCACTAGATTAGCCTTCTCACTAGTCTCTTTGCTTTTACCCTCGACTCTATTAATCTATTTGCAGCCTAGTAGCCAGATTTTAACACTAAGTATCTAAGTATCAACCTAGTAGCCAGTATTTAACACTAAGTATCAAAACCATCCTAGATAGCTCCCAATTTTCCTGAAAGTAAAAGCCAATGTCCTTACAGTGGGTTACACGGCCTATGCAATTTGCCCATTATTCCTCTATCCTCATTCATACCATTCTTCCTCTTGCTCATTCCATTCAGCTACACTGGCCTCCTTGAATTTCCTTAAATGCACCTTAGGCTTTCTTGCCATTGCATCCACACATCCTGTACCTGGAAAGATTTCCCCCCAGGCAGCCACTCCAAATGTTTCCTTCAATCCTTCCTTCTCAGTGTGGTCTATCCTGATCAACATATTTCAAACTGCAATCCTTTTTTTCCTCTCTCCCAGTATCCCTTACTGTACTCTCAATCAATAAAGAAACTTACTTCATTGAAAAAAAATAATTTAACATCTGAAATACCACTAAAAATAATGTTTAAAATTATAGATAAATTTGACTTTAAACTTATGTATTTATTGTTCCACTACTCCTCTGATGTTAAATCAGAACTGTTATCCCATTTTCCAAAAACATAAATTAGAATAAATGTAATTATTCACTAGTGTATTCTAAGCATCTTCCCCTACTTAATGAGGATGAGGTTACAAACAGTAAATCTTAAAACTAGGGGAAGTTTTGGGGGTGAATTTTTGGGAGCAGTGACTATGTTCATGATTTTTTGTTGGGATAATGGTTTCACAGGTATATATGTATGTCAAAACTTACCTAATTGTGTACTTTAAGTATGTGCAGTTTATTGCAGTATACCTTAATCATGCTATCTAAAAATCTGTAATAAGACAATATGTTTAAAAAAAACTTAAAATATTCTACATTTTTGTATTTTTTCCCACAGTGACATGAAATAATACTAAATTTTCCATCTTTATATGCTTACATACTTGATAGTAATGGTATCATATTTCTTACTTCACATTACTAGCTAAATACTTCATCTGACCTCTGATGAATGCAATTATAAATAACATTTTCTTCTAGAATAAATAAAACTTACTGGACTCCAGTTGTGCATGTGTGCTATCAGGTATTCTAGGTATATCTCTGAAATGATAAAAAGAAAAAGAAAGAAAAAGAAAGAGAAAGAAAGAAAGAGAAACTGTTTCAACAATTAATACAACTCATATTTTTTATCATTATCAACCTATTAATAGGACAGTGTAAAATGAAGAAAACTGTGTATAATAGTGGTATTATATAAATAAGAAACAAGCCTTAGTACTTATTGCTCATAAAAGTATTCTGGGCCAACCTCAACTATTTAAAAGGAAATAAAATTCATATGCATCCATAGCATACTTTTAAAAACAGACTTTATTTTCTATGTGTCTCACTGCACAATTATCCATTATAAAAAATTTGTATTAAACAAGATAAGTTTTACAGATAGGTTTTTATTCTCTTCTGCTCTTTGGTTTTACCTGCTGTTCTAAATCAGTAACATTAAAGTACAAATAAAATATCACCAAAATAAAAAGCAAAATATTCATGTTGTGATTAAAACTTTCATTTTATTTTATTTTATTTATTTTTATTTTTTAAAGATGGAGTCTCACTCTGTCACCAGGCTGGAGTGCAGTGGCGCGATCTCAGCTCACAGCAACCTCCACTTTCTGGGTTCAAGCAGTTTTCCTGCCTCACTCTAATTTTTGTATTTTTAGCAGAGACAAGGTTTCACCATGTTGGCCAGGTTGGTTTTGAACTGCTGACTTCAAGGGATCCACCCGCCTCACCCTCCCAAAATGCTGGGATAACAGGCATGAGCCAACGGAAACTTTTAAAATGTAGTAACATCACTGAGAAAAGACAAACACGTTTCTTATGGGGAAATCTCAAATTACCATGGAACTATATTTACACCAAAAATAAGTGTATATTTTTATTTGAGATTTGACACAAGGATTAAATATTAATGGTTACATTCATTCAGTAAATTACATAAAGGACTATAAATTATTTAAAATATTAAACAAAAACAAGACTTGAAGATCCTTTAATACCAAGAAATATATTTGATCAATACACTAATCTTAAACACTGCAGTTTTATCATAATACAAAACTATGAAAAGACAAAATAAAAAATGAATACAATTTCAAGTACCAGATTTAATACTTTAAAAGGAACATTTCAATAAAAGCTACCACCCTAAGTCGTTTTCTTCAGCATTTTTAAAAAAGAGATAAAAATAATACAGGCCCATCATTTCCTAAATGAATTAACACTGGACATTACTATTCTACAACAAATGATTTCTGTAGGCTTTACCCTAGAATGCTCTTACCCTAAATCTGCATTTAATAATTCACTAACAGTAATATTTTTCTGTTACTTTTACTCTGATACAAGTATATATTTTGCCTTGGCATATAATGTAATTCAGTTGCCTCTTTAACATTTATTGCCAATGTTTGGAAATTGTCAATTTTAATCTATAGGCATTACATTTAATGCATAGGCATTATAAAACAGAGGTATAAATTACAAAGCCAAAGAGTACTTTGATGTTTGCTTATTTTGGGTCTGTTTGTTCACCTTGTTAAAAAAGATGTCATGTTTTTCCATAAACTATTACCTCTATCTAGGAATAGTATGTCCTTTGGCCCTTTCTTTCCTATGTTGAAATCTCTATTTTGAAAAATGTAAAATGTGTAGACTATAGATGATTTATAGTCTCCTTCCCCTACTAAATCCTATAACCACCGTCTAAGGTGTTACAATAAAATGAATAAACACGTAAACATTTCTTCTTTTGTAAGTAACTGTATATTCTACCATCTATATGATTAGATAAAGAGATATTATTTTTGGTGTGATGCTTTTGGTAAGGAAAGAGAAAAAGTTACTGTCTACAAAATAATTTATTTCCATAAAGCAATCAGAAATTATTAAATGGCACATTACAAATAGTTTAACAGTATTCAACTTCACACACATATAAAATACTGAAACCAACTTACCCAATAGGCCTTGAAACTACAAGCTCTACTTGTGGTTCAGGTTTGGATTCTAGAATGATGTTGTATACTTCCTCAAATGTGGCTCCTTGCAATAGCCTTCCATTCCATTCTAATACTTCATCACCTATAGTGTGTGTCAGTAATAATAATCTCATAAAGAAAATTTGATCCAATAAATTACACTTAACAGCATCTTAAACTTCAATAAACTCCATAGGATAAAATAACTATTATACAATATGAAACATACTCAGAACAGTTCCAGTGACACAAAATTTGATGACCATGGTGATTAGTGTATTTCACAGAAAAGGACAATGATTAGAAGAAAAAATTACATAACATTATTTCTATGTGATTTCTTAATAGAAATTCAAATTCTAAGCAACAATCAAAATCAGTTGCCTCTTTAAAGATTTTATGACTTTATACTCTAGGTTTCTCAATATATGTGCAACTGAGCACCTTGTTTTTTTGTAAAGGGTTTCCACTGTCTAAACTCTCTTGTAAAAATCTTAATAATTAGTATATTATCAAATCCTCTTTAAGGTACTCAAGGATTTCTCCAATAGTATCCATTGCCGAAGAGATAAGGGGTGACACATGGTAGGAAATATGCCTTTGTCCATAAAGTTTGTTCTAAACTACGTTAGAATTTTCTCAAAAGAAAAAGGTCTTATGGGAAACAAAATAGGTTAATATTATATACAGATTAGAATACCCATCAGAAAAAAATAAGATATAGTCAACATAAAAATGATTTTGATCTACTATGACTCAAGAAATAATAGTTTTGACTTTCCATTAATGAATAGAGATTTATATCTAAGTTAAATGAGCTCTTTGTTATTGTCAAATCACTTCTAAATAAATGAAAATAACTCATAACTACTAAAGTTGGACAGTTTAAATGTAAATAATCAAAGGTAAAACCCTACCTGGTCTAAGATGTCCTACAGTATCAGCTAAACTTCCTTTTTTTACTTTAGTAATAAATGCACAAAGCCGGCCTGATTCAGTCATCTTTCCTCCTACAACCTGTTTAAAAGAGGAAAGTATTAACACAGGAATATTGTTAAAATGAGCATAGTTGAAGATTCAGGTAAAAAATACCTAGAACAATTTGCAACATCTAAAACGCTAATTTAATGTACAGAAAATGATTTCTTAAATAATTTATTGTCTCTATTAGGTTAGTACGTGCCCTAAAAGCTAGTTCTTTTTCACATATTCCAACTGTTTTGCCATTTAATACCCATTATTTGCTGAAATGTTGCATAACTTAGAAAGAACATAACAATTGGTAATTTTTGTCCTTATTCTAAAATTCTTGCTTTTGTCATTTCCAAAAACATATTTTACAGTATCATATTAATTATACAAACATTTCTAGTTATAGATGTAAATACTTTAATACAAAATTTTTGTTTCTTTTACTATAATTAGGATACACCACCAAACTTTCATTGGTAATCTTTTAGAAACACTGATAATGTGCATAATGATGATGGATCTTACTTGAAAAAAATTACAAAATTTACTTAATCGCATTAGAAGTAATGTAAACTTCAGACCATCTGAATCTCAATTTTTCATTTTTATGTTTCTATTAAAATATAACTTTTAGAAAATGAATAAAAATGTTAAGAATAATGCTGTGGAGTCATATGTATACTTGTATATCTTACAAAATTAATGCTTTGATTCTAATCAACTACCATTCAGTCAAATATCTCAATTTGATGGCAAGTGAAGCAAATAATAGCAACTAACTTCACTGACTGAAATGAATTGGTTTTTCTCTTCTAAACAGAGTGAAAGTTATTTGAATTCAAAAATCATGGGGTGTATCTTATTCCATGCATTTTTTTCATAATTACAGTGAATTACACATAGCTGCAATTCAGTTAATAAACTAATTAGTCCTATGTTTGAATCTGAAAATTAAATGTATAGCTCTTATTGACTTATATCCTTAAGTAAATATTTAAAAACTTTCTTGGCTTAACAAACATTAATAATAATTAATTAATTACACTAGCTATAATGATTATTGATATCTTAAAGCTTGCCAGGCACTTTACTAAATGTCTGTATGTTTGTTTATTTAATCATATTACAACAATTCAATTATCCTCATTGAATAGATAAGAAATCTAAAGCTAAGAGAAGTTTATTTGTCCAGTTTCATGTAACGAGTAACTCCTGTATTTGGAATTGAAGCCAAGACTTCCTAATCTTTATTCTAACACTATAATAGGCATCTCTGGATTAAAAAATTGTTTTTAAGACAAAGGGTCTCACTATTTTGCTCAGGCTGGACTTGAAACCCTAGGCTCAAGCAATCCTCCTGCCTTAGCCTTCCAAGTAGCTGGGACTATAGACACATCTCACTGTTCCTGGAAATGGGTCAAATCTGAATTTAAATTCCACCATCATCACCATCTTGTGACCACGGGGAAGTTAAACACCTCTCTAAGCCTATTTCTCATCTATTTTGAGTGTTAACTAGGATAACAGATATAAAATGCTCAGGTGAGTGCAAGTACATGGATGCCACCCAATAAATGTTCTTCCAAGATCTGGTCATTTAAACCTATGTGGCACCTTGCTTCCCACTCCCACTCTCTCATGCTCCTGCTTTTGCCATGTGACATGTGTACTCTCCCTTCACCTTTGACCATAATTGTAAGCTTCCTGAGGCCTCCCCAGAAGCCAAGCAGATGTTGGCACCATGCTTCCTTTAAAGCTTGCAAAACTATGAGCTGATTAAACCTCTTTTCTTTATAAATTATCCAGTCTCAGGTATTTCTTTAAAGCAATGCAAGAAAGACCTAATACATAGCCCATTTCCACCTACATCCAAAGTTTCCTAATATCTCTTATATTCTACAGGACAATTTTTATAGGAATGACTTAGCTCTAAAACATTTACTTTATTTAGAGAGAGACAGAGTCTCACGCTGTTGCCCAGGCTGGAGTGCAGTGGTGTGATCACAGCCCACTCTAACCTCAAACTCCTGGGCTTAAGCAGTCCTCCTGCCTCAGCCTTCTCAGTAGCTAAGACTCCAGGCATGTGCTGCTATGTCCAGCTATTTAAAAATTTTTTGGGCTGAGCGCAGTGGTTCAATCCCAGCACGTTGGGAGGGCAAGGTGGGTGGATCACGAGGTCAAGAGATAAAGATGATCCTGGCCAACATAGTGAAATCCCATCACTACTAAGAATACAAAATAAATAAATAAATAAATAGCTGGGAGTGGTGGTACACGCCTATAGTCACAGCTACTCGGGAGGCTGAGGCAGGAGAATCACTTGAATCCAGGAGGCAGAGGTTGCAGTGAGCCGAGATCACAACACTGCACTCCAGCCTGGGCCACAGAGCGAGACTCCATCTCAAAAAAAAAAAAAAAAAAAATTGGTAGAGACAGGACTTCACTATGTTGTCTAGGTAGGTCCAAAGCAATATTCTCCTGGTCCAAAGCAATATTCCCACCTGGGCCTTTCAAAGTGCTGTAATTACAGGCATGAACCATGACACCCAGCATATTCCTTTTTCATTTCAGGTTTTAATTGGGTATACTAGATGCACAAAAACCAAACAAAGCTCTATTTAATGTATTTACCAAATAATTTCCTGGTATTTTACAGTAAAACATAAATCAATATTTGTATTTAATTTCCCAGCATAATTATTTTTGTTTTTAGAATTCAAACAGTACTCTCTTAAGTGCACATATGCACATACACATACATACACACATTTTACAGCATTTATACAAAATTATATATATACATATGTAATATACATATTACATTTCCCAAGTTTTCATTTTGAGTAATTATAAAAAACTATCACTTTAATAAAATATAAACACAGATTTAGACTTAAAGAATAAACTGTATAGTTAAAATGAGTTTGACCACTGTATTTCAGATTCAGGTAGATTCTAATGAGGTTACTTTTAATGTCTTCCAAATTTATATATACACAAGTATTACTGTGGAATTATGGCAACTTCTTAAATAATAGTGGGAAAATGAAATGTTTTAGATAATGAGTGCAAATCTTCACAAATTATTGAAAATGGAAAAATACACTACTAAATTGGTACAGGTTGAAAGTTATCGTTTGCTTTCCGGGTAAACCTATAAGAGTATAGAGCCAAAATATCATACATTTTATTACATACCTTCAAGCCAAGCATTGCTCCTGAATCTCGAGGTACACTTCCATCTTTTAGACGCTTATTTAATAAAATGCGACCAATTAAACGATCTCCATCTTTAGATGGTTGCCAGGTTACAGGGTGCTGACATTTTGCATCAACAAACAAAATAAATAAATACAAAATAAATAAATGATTTTGTCAATTTATGACAAATGGTCTCTGATTGTATGACCTCTCTAAACTTCAGATTTCCAGTGTTATGATTACACAAACCAGCTTTCATTTCAAAGCACTGCTCATAAGGGTGTACTATATTATGCTTATAACCTCAGTATAATCTCAAAGTTTTTTTCAAACTCCAGTTAATTCCAGTTCTTACAGTTCTCTAACACAATAATGAATAGCTCTACAAAATCTGAGAAATTTTGAAAATGCGTGCAACTAATTATCTACATGCTGAAAAATAAAAATTCACAGGTAGAAAAGATACACTGAAATTCTATGCAAGTGAATTAATTTAAAAATGAAAATTTCCTCTTCAAACACATTTGGAAGATTTTGAAAGACTGTATTACAGTAATAATTAAAAATCAAATCATATTAAAACATTAAATTTGACCCTATGATGAGGGCTTTTTTGAAGAGGTTTCTAGATTAAAATAATGAAGTGTACATAAACCCCAATAAATTTCCAACTGAATCTGCATGGGAGAGAAACAGGCTTCATTTACAGGTGGGAATAGATTACATTTCTCACTTCTCAGAGGTTCTTTCATGATTCTTTCAGGTTTCTGATCTATTTAGTAAATTACCTTTACTAGATAATTCAATGATATCTATTGTTAAATAACCTTGAAAACATTAGTAGTTTCTTTGTTTCTCAGGGCTGAACCAAGGCCTCTGTAAATAATGACACTATTCTATTATGAATGATATGCTTAATAGGAAAGTAAATGATTTGTGTAATCATAGTTTCATAGTTATCAAAAAGTAACAGGCATATCTTCATGCAAAATTTAGCAGGCAAAATGCAAGTTCCAGTCAATCGCATCTATATGGTAAAAAGATTTCAAAAGTCCCACTATCCTAAAAGCAAAAATAATAAATATCAAAGCAGATGGCAAGGGCTCTAATACTAATTAATACTACATTAAAATGCTATGACAATAAAACAAAAGACCAAAATGACAGTGAAAGGGAAAAAAGAAAAACAACTTTTTCTGTGCAAACAGTCCCAATTATCTCCCTTTTGTCTGGGATTCAAACTATTAATAATTTAATTTTCATCCCAAGGAAAACATATGCAAGCAATCAAATAAGCCAATCCAAAAATTATTTATTATTTGTGGTTTTTAATAACACTACAAAGTTCTCTCATGCAACGAAAGACAAAACATTCCTTTGTTCCTAAGATTTATTTTTATATATTTATTTTTTGGTATGCCGTCAAATAATAAAAACAGCAAAGTAAGCAAGAGTTTTTTTGGTTTGTTGTTTGTTTAGTTTGGTTTTGTTTTTCTTTTCTGCACCTTAAGAAATGCTACAGTGACCCTTGAGATGCCCTGTCCTTTTATTATGTTCTGTTTTAATGAGTGACAGAGAGCAAACGAAGACCGAATGAGCAGGTTAAAAGGCAGGCTCCACAATCTCAGTACCTTATCACTATGGCTATGCTCCTCGTTAAGGGTTGTGCTACTACACGTATCTACCCCAGAGTCCTTAATCTGAGGTTCAGACCATTCCAAATCCTCTTCCAAAGAGTGGCCACCAAAGTGCATCATTTTCTTTTGTCTTTCAGACCTGGTGTTAGAGTCCGACAAAACTGCCTGCTCACTAGTTTTTCTTTTTCCCTTTTGACTGTCCCCTACAGGTATGGGATAAAAAAAAAAAAAGAAAGAAACAAAAAAGAAACATGCAAAGGTGTAAATAAAAAAGGAAAAGTGAAATGATAACGAAAATTAAATAGTAAGGCTCCACATGTCTCACCAAAGACATTGGGGATGCCTCACTGCTATGCCAAGACGTATGATCCAACCAGTTGTAATCCATGTCTCCTGTGAGAGTCAGACAAAAGAGTGCAGTAAAGGAGATGGTGAAAAAAGGGACAGACAGAGACATTATAAACATTTTAAACTGTGTGATCCTGTCTGGTCTCAAGAACTTTGTCTGTATAAATATATATATATATTTATGCCAAAAGAAAGCTAATATTTAAAATGAGTAAAATTTATAGAAAGTATAATATAAGGTTTATATCTCTAGACAGATCCTACAGAACAAAAGTCCTGCGAAAAGAGAAATAATAATAAACAGAAATAGAAACAAAAAAATGTATATGCTGAAAAAGACTATCAGCTATGACTGTTATTCATGCTATTTTTTTTACTCCCATGTTGGTCTAAAGACATGAGTTTGTTCTCCAAAGATTAAGGGACATTTAAAAAGTTTACATTGGTTTGCCAATAACCAGTATTTTAAAAAGCCAAATAATTAAATGCCATTTCTGAAATGCAGTATGATATTCTTCATCATGCTAAAACCTCCTAAGAAATTTGGGTGGTTAAAAAAATTGTTTCCACAAAATAGTAATTTGTATGAAAATTATAAAACAGATTCATTCAATATAGTAAAAATAAACTTTACTTAAACATCATGAATCACTTAATATTTTGAAATAATTTTTCAAATTTTTTCAGAAATCACATTCTTATAAAAAGTAAATTAAAAAAATTTTGTCAGATAATTTATGTAACTGGCAACTAAGAATGTATATCCACCATTTCCCAAACTTATATGCATCTTATTTGCTCAGTATTTCAAAATATAAAATATTTGTTATCTTTAATATCTTTTTAGTCTATATATTCACATATATCTTTTAAAATTCTATTTATAATTTTATTTTCTAAAAATACATACTGAACACCTTCCATTTGCTATGTATTGTGCTGAGCTCTACTGTAAAGGGTAAAACAATGAAATATGCTTACAACAGAGTAGGGATAGAGAAACAGAACAAATCATCAGTATCATATAGGAAAATACAAGACACTATGAAAGAGTACAATAAGATCTAATTTAGACTTTGGGGTCAGCAAACACCCCTAAAGTAATAATGTTTAAGATGAGAACTGAAAGATGTGATATGGTGCTATAAAAGAACTGAAGGAACACAATGGTTTCTGAACCAAAAAGAATGAAGAAGAATATGGTACTAAGTGAAACTGGTAAGGCAGCACAGAACAACTTAGATAAGTCTTTTATTTCATATTAAAGATTTTAAATTTCAACCATTGAGGGATTTTAAGTGTAATGGTGACATAATCTGATTAACATTTTAAAATGATGAATATAAGTACTACATAGAGACTAGGCTGTATGACACCAAAAGTTAAAAGACATTTACAATAACCCTTGGAAAAGGTAGTTATGGCTTGAATAAAGATAATAGCAATAGACATGGTAAGAAAAAAGGGACTGAGATGTTTTTGAGTGTTAAGAAAGACTAAAGAGTCAAGGTTAACTCCCCAGTTTCTGGCATTAATAACTGAATGGAAGAAAAAATTTATGAGATGGAGAAGATTGGAGGAAGAGCACTTCTTGTTAGGGAAGGGTAAGAGGGAATCTATTTCATAAAACATATGACACCATTGACTATAGGATTCATAACTTTCAGGATATAAAAATGTTCGTCTTAGAATTTATTAAATATGGTGGTTGAATTTTGATATATTATTTGAACCTAGTGCACATACAAGAAGGAAACTGGCGAGGGTGTAATAAAACTTAAAGTTTTGGCCGGACATGGTGGCTCATGCCTGTAATCGCAGCACTTTGGGAGGCTGAGGTGGATGGATCATGAGGTCAAGAGATGGAGATCATCCTGGCCAACGTGGTGAAGCTCCATCTCTACTAAAAATACAAAAAATTAGCTGGGTGCGGTGGTGCACACCTGTAGTCCAAGCTACTCAGGAGGCTGAGGCAGGAGGATTGCTTGAAACCTGGAGGCGAAGGTTGCAGTGAGCTGAGATCACACCACTGCACTCCAGCCTGGAGACAGAGCAAGACTGTCTCAAAAAACAAAACAAACAAACAAAAAACTTAAAGTTTTGATCTGGAGACATAAATTGGCAATTATTAACATATAGACAGGAGTAAGTGAGATCATTTAGGTATAGAGGGTAAAATAAGGTATGAAGAGAACCCAAACTGAATTCTGACATTTAGGGTTTGATTTGAGAAAAAAAAAAGGGGGGAGAGAGAGAAGATTCAAAAACAGCATGCAGAGAAAAAAAGGAAGGAGGGAGACAGAGGGAGGTCTCCAAATCAAATAGAGTTGCCTAAAACAAAGAAGAAATAAACTATCCTGAAGGATTTTTACATATCAAATAAGATGAGGAGGTTAAAAATATGCATTGGATTTGGCAACCATGAAGATTAGAAAAGATGTCAGGAAGAACAATTGGATAGAATGATGAAAATTAAAATCAGGTTGAAGAAACCAAAAAACCAAGGGAAGTGAAAAGTAGAAAAAGTTGTGTGTAAATGAATGGTTCTCAAATTGCAGTTCTCAAAATAGCATCAACGGCAACACCTGGGAACATGTTAGAAATGTAAATTCTGGGTGTCACCCTAGATTTAATGAATCAGAAACTGTTAGTGGGCCTAGCAATCTGTATTTTAACAAGCCTTCCAGATGATTATGGTCAGATGTTTGAGAATTACTGGAGACAATTCTTTTAAGAAACTCATTTATGAAAGAGAATAGGCTTTATTATCTAACACACACAATATGCAATTTGTAGAAAGAATCCCATTCTTTAACTTACGGGCCAGAGAAGTGCTTCCCAAGCTTTTTCATAATTACAATATTAGTAAAACACACTGGAGTATATGGAGATGACCAGTTCCTAGGATACTTATGCCCATGCCTGGATGGCTACCCAAAAAGCTAAGAGTATCTGTGTCTCAGAAAACCTGTAGCCCTTTCAAAATACAGTTGTGTCCCACAACAAAGCATTGACAAATCTGTGCAGTAGAGAAAAAGCAGTATGAAGCCTGTAAATAAAAATTCTTAACTGGTTTATGTGACAGTAAGAAAATTCAACTCAAAATTTCTCTTCTCCTCTGTGCTTGCAATCTACCAAAAAGGCAGACATGTAATTTCTTTTGTTCTGAAAATAAAAAACATAAGCTGTTTAACCATTTGAAACTAAAGTTAAAACCTCTGATTGACAAAAAAAAAAAAAAAAAAAAAAAAAAAATTGTCCTATATTCTGGGCACAGTGGCTCACGCCTGTAATCCCAGCACTTTGTGAGGCCGAGGCGGGTAGATCACCTGAGGTCAGGAGTTTGAGATCAGCCTGGTCAACATGATGAAACTCCGTCTCTAATAAAAATACAAAAACTAGCCGGGCATGGTGGCATGTAGCTCCCAGTCCCAGTTACTTGGAAGGCTGAGGCAAGAGAATCATTTGAACCCAGAAGGCGGAGGTTGCAGTGAGCTGAGACAGTGCCATTGCACTCCAGCCTGGGCAACAACAAAGCGAGACTTCATCTCCAAAAACAAAAACAAAAGCAAAACAAAACAAAAAACTGTCATGTATAAGTACTAAATAAAAACTTGTTGAATGAGTAAAATTAGTGTCCCTGTAAGAATAAGATAATTAATGGTAAATCATATAGAAAATAGTCTTAAAAACTATTAAGACTATTATTATAGACCTAATAATACTTACCACTGGATATTCTTATTTTTTGCAGCTTAATAGTATAGAACTAAGATAATAAAATTTTCTCTTTTTTTTTGCTGTGCAGAAGCTCTTTAGTTTAATGAGATCCCATTTGTCAATTTTGGCTTTTGCTGCCGTTGCTTTTGGTGTTTTAGACATGAAGTCTTTGCCCATGCGTATGTCCTGAATGGTACTACCTAGGTTTTCCTCTAGGGTTTTTATGGTATTAGGTCTAACATTTAAGTCTCTGATCCATCTTGAATTAATTTTCGTATAAGGAGTAAGGAAAGGATCCAGTTTCAGCTTTCTACTTATGGCTAGCCAATTTTCCCAGCACCATTTATTAAATAGGGAATCCTTTCCCCATTTCTTGTTTTTGTCAGGTTTGTCAAAGATCAGATGGCTGTAGATGTGTGGTATTATTTCTGAGGACTCTGTTCTGTTCCATTGGTCTATATCTCTGTTTTGGTACCAGTACCATGCTGTTTTGGTTACTGTAGCCTTGTAGTATAGTTTGAAGTCAGGTAGCGTGATGCCTCCAGCTTTGTTCTTTTGACTTAGGATTGTCTTAGAGATGCGGGCTCTTTTTTGGTTCCATATGAACTTTAAAGCAATTTTTTACAATTCTGTGAAGAAACTCATTGGTAGCTTGATGGGGATGGCATTGAATCTATAAATAATCTTGGGCAGTATGGCCATTTTCATGATATTGATTCTTCCTATCCATGAGCATGGTATGTTCTTCCATTTGTTTGTGTCCTCTTTTATTTCACTGAGCAGTGGTTTGTAGTTCTCCTTGAAGAGGTCCTTTACATCCCTTGTAAGCTGGATTCCTAGGTATTTTATTCTCTTTGAAGCAATTGTGAATGGAAGTTCATTCATGATTTGGCTCTCTGTTTGTCTGTTACTGGTGTATAAGAATGCTTGTGATTTTTGCACATTAATTTTGTATCCTGAGACTTTGCTGAAGTTGCTTATCAGCTTAAGGAGATTTTGGGCTGAGACAATGGGGTTTTCTAAATATACAATCATGTCATCTGCAAACAGGGACAATTTGACTTCTTCTTTTCCTAACTGAATACCCTTGATTTCTTTCTCTTGCCTGATTGCCCTAGCCAGAACTTCCAACACTATGTTGAATAGGAGTGGTGAGAGAGGGCATCCCTGTCCTACCATCAGTGTGAACAGGCAACCTATAGAATGGGAGAAAATTTTTGCAATCTACTCATCTGACAAAGGGCTAATATCCAGAACCTACAAAGAACACAAACAAATATACAAGAAAAAAACAAACAACCCCATCAAAAAGTGGGCAAAGGATACGAACAGACAGTTCTCAAAAGAAGACATTCATACAGCCAACAGACACATGAAAAAATGCTCATTATCACTGGCCATCAGAGAAATGCAAATCAAAACCACAATGAGATACCATCTCACACCAGTTAGAATGGCGATCATTGAAAAGTCAGGAAACAATAGGTGCTGGAGAGGATGTGGAGAAATAGGAACACTTTTACACTGTTGGTGGGATTGTAAACTAGTTCAACCATTATGGAAAACAGTATGGCGATTCCTCAAGGATCTAGAACTAGATGTACCATATGACCCAGCCATCCCATTACTGGGTATATACCCAAAGGATTATAAATCATGCTGCTATAAAGACACATGCACACGTATGTTTATTGCGGGACTATTGACAATAGCAAAGACTTGGAATCAACCCAAATGTCCATCAGTGACAGACTGGATTAAGAAAATGTGGCACATATACACCATGGAATACTATGCAGCCATAAAAAAGGATGAGTTTGTGTCCTTTGTAGGGACATGGATGCAGCTGGAAACCATCATTCTTAGCAAACTATCACAAGAACAGAAAACCAAACACCGCATGTTCTCACTCATAGGTGGGAACTGAACAATGAGATCACTTGGACTTGGGAAGGGGAACATCACACACTGGGGCCTATCATGGGGAGGGGGGAGGGGGGAGGGATTGCATTGGGAGTTATACCTGATGTAAATGACGAGTTGATGGGAGCTGACGAGTTGATGGGTGCAGCACACCAACATGGCACAAGTATACATATGTAACAAACCTGCACGTTATGCACATGTACCCTAGAACTTCAAGTATAATAATAATAAAAAATAAATTAAAAAAAATAAAAATAAAAATAAAATAAAATTTTTTTTTTAGTAACAGTACAAAAATGTATTAGCGTGCTTTCCAGTTCTAGAACAAGAACTAGAAAGCACATGAAGAACCAAATGGAAATTTTAGAACTGAAAAATAACTGAAATACAAAATACAAAATACAAAAATAACTGAAATACAAAAAGCAACCACAGAATGGAGAGGACAGAGGAATGACTCAGTGAACTTGAAGACAGAACAATAAAAATGACCCAATCTGAAAAACAGACAGAAAATAGAATAAAGAAAAAAAAAAAGAAGAAAAGAAAATGAACAGAGCCTCAAGGGCCAAGAAACTATAGCAAAAAGTCTAACACTCATATCATTGTAAGTCCAGGAGAAAAGAAAGTGAATGGGTTTAAAAAAAAAAAAGTATTCAAAGAAATAAAGACAGAAAATTCCCCAAATTTGGCCAAAGGTATAAGCCTATAGATTCAAGAAACTATGTAAAACCCTAAACAAACAATACCCAAAGATATCTGTTACAAGATACACCATAATCAAACTAAAACTAACAACGAAATATCTTAAAAGCAGCAAGAAAAAGCAACACCTTACCTAAAAGGGAAAAACAATTCAAATGATAGCGGACCTCTCATCAGAAACGTGAGAGGCCAGAAGGAAGTGGCACAATATTTTTCAATTGCTAAAATAAAAGAAATGTCAACCTGAATTCTAAATATGATGAAATTATCTCTTAGAAATGAATGAGAAATACATTCTCAGGCAAAAGAAAACAAAGAGATTCTGTCACCAGCAGATCTACCCTAAAAAAATAACTAACGGAAGTTCTTGAAGCAAAAGAGAAAGAAAGAAAGAAGGGACCTGAAAGTATGAAGAAGGAATAAAGAACATACTAAGCAAAAATGTGGGGTTTCTTTCTCCTCTTGAGTTTTCTAAATTATGTTTTTGATATTTAAAGGCAGAACATACATTGTCTGATGTGGTTTTCAACATATATAAAGAAAATATTTAAGACAAGTCCATTATGAGATAAAGGAGAAAATAAAGGAATTTAAGTGACTTAAGGTTTCTACATTCCAGTCTAGTTAAACTCAACACCAATACAATGTGATACGTTGTGTACATGTAACATATTGCCTAAAGCAACCACACAAAAAAACTACAAAAAGAAATACACTTAAACACTCTAGGTCAATCAAAACACAATTCACAAAGCGTTTCAAATAAAAAAAAAGTTCAAATAACCCGTAGGAAGGCAAGGAAAAGAAAACAACAAAATTAGCAATAGAAGGAACAAACAGAAAACAAAAAAGAAAATGACAAACTATAAATGAGCTGTAGACCAATACTCCTCATGATTATAAACACAGAAATCCTTAACAAAATATTAGCAAAGAGAATTCAGTGATATGTAAAAAGAATTACACACTATGACCAAATGAGGTTTACTCCTGGAATGCAAGACTGGTCAAATATTTGAAAATCAATGTGATCCACATTTTAAAAAGTTAAAGGAAAAAAAATTACATGATCTTATCCATTAAGTGCTAATGCAGAAAAAGTATTCATGATTTTTAAAAACTCTAAAAAATAACCAAGGAGAACTGGCTCAAACTAACATAGAACAACAATAAAAATCCAACATCTAAGATCATACTTAATGATAAAAGGTTGAATGCTTTATATAAACAGAAATTTCACCAAAGAAGATATCTTCATTTATAACAGCCAAAAAGTGGAAACAACCAAAATATCCATTAATAACTGTAGCATATCTATACTATGGAATGCTACTTAGAAATAAAAAGGAAAAAACTATACACACAACATGGATAGACCTCAAGGGCATTATATGAATTGGGAAAAAAACTCAAAATGTCACATACTGTATGATTTCGTTCATATATCATTCTCTAAATGATAAAAATATAGACACAAAAAACAAATTAGTGGTTGGCAGATGTCAGGGATGGTGGAGAGGGAGTAGGATGTCATTAGAAAGAGGAAGTGTAATAATGATCTTTGCTGTAATACAGTAGTTCTTCATCGTTATAGAAGTGGTGGTTATATGAATCCATATATGTGATAAGATGTCCTAGAACTATAAAAACATTGTTCCAGTATTAGTTTCTTAATTACAGCTATGCAAGATAAAACCACTAAGGAAACTGGGTGAAGCATATATAGGATCTCACTGAACTATCTTTCCAACTTCCTACAAATCTATAAATACTTCAAAGTAAAAATCTAAAAGTAATGTTTTGCTGCCTTCATAGACTGTCACCACGCCGTCACAACAGGTGTTCAAAGAAAAGGCTAAAGTATCACTTGTCAGCATGATGTAGAGAAGGTCAATGCTTCAGATAGGAAGTTACACAAAAAGCACACTAAATCCTGTCTAACTCTGGTATTCAGTTATTCTACTAGCACAAGTTAAACATACTTAAATACGAGGACCTGACAAAAAATAATTTAAAAATTTGAACCTTTGACTAAAATTTCCCCTTCACCTACCTCTATTGTAAAATACAAACTAACCTAATTATGTGTGTATGTGTGTTCTACACACAGAGAAAAAATGTTCATATATTGTATTTACAACATTTTTTCATACAGTCATTACATTAAGACAAGAGATTATTAACTGTTTTATATCATTGCTTTTCATTTTTGGGTTAATAAATATTTAAAAATTAAATCACATAGTACATAAAGGCATTCTTCAACAACTTCAACAACTTCATCATGATTATAAAGTAATAGCATGTTGTAACAGAAAGAGTTTTATAGTTGAAGCTAGAAAAGCTATATTAAAATACTGACTTCACTTCTTATCAATTTTATGACTTGTGCAAGTCATAGGCCTCATTTTCTCATCTGTTTTGAAAAAAATTAGTTGTGATATCTAACAGACTGCTGAGAGTTTTAAATAAGATAGTAATGGAAGCTCTTTGCAAAGTGTAGTCACACCAAGTTCATGATATCATCATCATTTAAAAAAAATATTAACTTTCATTCTAATTAGGTAGGGAATATTTAACTATGGCCCTTTTATGTTTTCGTTTTCGTTTTGTTTTTTTTTGTTTTTTTCTCTTCTTGGTATTCTGTCCTCCTTTTCAACTTGTCAAGTTATATATGTGGGCATTTCCCAATGTGTAGTCCATGGAATACTGGTTCTACAAAATGTTAAAGGGCATTGAGTAATTTAAAAGTTCTCTAATCAAATAACTTTGGAAAACTTTGGTTTAAGTACAATTAAATAGATTTCTTGAGTGTAGGCCTTTTTTCAAATAATAATGACACCATGCTTCACTAAGAGGATTATATAATATATTGTTTCCACAAACTTAATTGAAACACAGAAGCTTTCTCAGAGGAGAAGTGTCCCAGGAACTATATTTTGAGATATAATGCTGAAACCTTCCTAGAGGGTCATTTCCCCTCATAAGATAGTCACTAAAACTGAGAATAAGTCTTAAGTCTTTCCCATTCCAAAGAAAATGTTCTAGTAAACTATTAAAGTAAACACAAAGTCCAACTCAAAAAGGTTTTATTTAGGGTATATTATGTAAGACAATGGTTTGCAAACTATGTTCCATTGAGTTGCTTCAGAGACAACTGTTGGACACTGTGCAGAGGACTGATTCTAAGACGGTAGCCCATAATGCCCACCTCATGGTATTCATGCCTTTGTGGGACCTGTGACTTGCTCATAAACAAGGTAGGGGGATGGCAAGGTAATGGGATCTTACTCCCATGACACTGTTAAGTTTCATAAGACTTTGCCTTGCTAGTCGGCTTGTTTTAGATACTCTCTTTGCTGGTTTAATGAAGTAAGAAGCCATGATGTAAAGTCCATGTTACAAAGGAACTTCAGGCAGCCTTTAGGAACCGTGGATACCTTCTAGGAACTGCTAACAGACTTTAGGAGATGTGGGGGAGCTGATGGTAGCTTCTTGTCAAAAGGAAATAAATTCTGCCAACAATCTTATTAAACTTGGAATCAGATTCTTCCCTGCATCAAATGTTCAGAGAGAAATGCAGCACAGATGACAACTTGATTGTAGCTCCAGGAAACCTAGCTTAGCCATGCTAAGACTCCTAACCAACAGAAACTGTGAGATAATAAACATGTGTTGTTGTTTTAAGCCGCTAAGTGTCTGGTAATTTGCTCTTAATTCATTGCCAGTTCTGAAAGCAGCAGATTTTAGAATATGAACCAAACCAAAATGTCAGTAGATCTAGAGGCCCCATGTGCTTAGACCAAGTCTTAAGTTCCAATACAAAAGCATGGCTGGATAAAGTACAGTAGAATTTGAAATAGGATGATAAACATTATCCATAATTAGCTTATTTTTTAAAATCTTACTCTTTTGGTATTACCAACATATTCTTACTTAATAACATGTAATTGATGAAATGATTGTATATATGGCATCTATTAGAATTTATCTTAATAATTACACAATTTGAAACTGTTCTAGTTCCACAGGTACAAATAGGAGCTTAAGAAATTAACATTCTAGAAAGATAGACAGGTAAAATACATAATTTAAATATGTATATAGATTTTCTTGGAAGCATATAGTCTCATTTCCTGTAACTAGTGGGCACAAACAGCTAAGTATCAAGCTCAAATGTTAATTATAAAGGTACGTGCTCTAAAGAAAGTAAAATTCTCCATGTCAGCAAGTTTGCTATACTAAGGGCAGATTCCTGATAGTAGGGAAACCTGAGGCATGAGATGGGAACATCTTAGCTCCATGTACTTGAAATTCCTAAAACTAGATCCCCTGAACCCTCTGAATCTGAGGATTCAGATGCCCCTCCATTTGCTAAAGAAATAAGAAACACACTGCAGAGGCAGACACCAGCATCATTGAGAATACCAGTGTTGGCTTTCCTCTGACTGATAGGACTGACAGTAAGAGATACTGTTATTTAACTGGGGTCCCCAAAAACAATCAGATAAAGAGGAGCCTGAAATAGAGGCCAGGTGACAGCTATTAGCAATCAAATACATAGTGAGTGCCATTATTATAATGAGTGTCAAGGCAGGAGTGGTAGCCACAGAGTATTGATACACAAAGCTAAGGAGAAGATCATTGAGTATAGCATCCCTAGGGGCAAGACAGATGGGCAACCAATGAGGATATGCCCAATCTATATAATCAAAACAAACAATTATGGATGATCAGGAGGCTAAGGGAAACCACCCCAATAAAAAGACAAAACTCCTTGCATAGTTTCTGGATCTAAACCAGTTTTCAGACATGGAATTTTGTGACTGAAAGAAAGGATGAGTTGCCAGGAGGAAGAACTCTAACACCACAGAAAGTGAATTCAGCTATTTTCTCAGGTAACAGTAAACACAGGAAAGGAAATAACTCACACATTTTAAGAACCACTGGACACAATGAACCAAGTTGACAGTGACACTGAAAATCCCAGTGTCATCATAACCCCACTTTTAAATTAGAGGTATATAGAAAATAAGTAATAAATTGAGTCCTGGCCCAGGTCTGGCCCATGGTGGGCTCAATAATTCCACAGATGCCATTTAGTGGTAATTACAGCAGTCTCCAAATGGACATACTTGGTATTCAGAATAACCCCTACATTAGTTCCTTGGCCTGTGGAATTAAGAACTACGATAATGGACTTGCCAACACGGTGAAACTTTGTCTCTACTAAAAATATAAAAATTAACTGGGCGTGGTGGTGGGCACCTGTAATCCGAGCTACTGGGGAGGCTGAGGCAGGAGAATCGCTTGAACCCGGGAGGTGGAGGTTGTAGTGAGCTGAGATCACACCATTGCACTCCAGTCTGGGAGACAAGAGTGAGACTCCACCTCAAACAAACAAACAAAAAGAACTACCATAATGGGGAAAATCAAGCCTAAGCCTATGAAAATTCCATCTCCCACTGGTGAAAATTACACATAAAAAAAGGACACAAAGGTGATGGCCCACATTATATTCCTTTTTTAATTCACTAGTCTGCCCCCCTGAAAAAACAAGTGCATTGATACATCCTGAAAAATGACAGTGGACTACTATAAACTCAATCAAGTAGTAGCCCCATCTCAGGTTAACTTGCCAGATGTTGCATCTTCCCTAAATAATTAATACCACCCCAAGTACAAGATACGCAGACACTGAATCGGTAAATGTGTTTTTTTCCATTCCTATCAAGAACGACCAGAACTACTCATATACACCTGGGATGGAAAAAAGACATACTGATAGTTCTTTCTAGGGTTATGCTAATTCTGTTGCCTTCTACCATAATACAGTCCAAAAAGACTGAGACCATAGGGACATTCCACAGAACATCATATTGATTCACTACATGGTGAGAAAGTAGTAATTATATTTGAAGTCTTGTTTAGTCATATACTCTTTAGAGGGTAGGAGGTAAATCCTACAAAGATTTAGGGGCCTATAACACCAGAGAAATTTTTAGAGACCTAGTGGTCATGGGAATGGTCAGATCATCCCCTCTGAGACAAAGGATAAATTATTACTTCTTGTGCCTACCACCAATGAGAAGGAAGCACACTGCGTGGTAGGTTATCTATTTGGATTCTGAAGGTAGCATATTCCACACTATGGAATATTGCTTGGACTCAATTGCCAAGAATCACAGAAGGCTTCCAGCTCAAAATGGAACACAGAGCGGGAAGATGCTTTAGATAAAGTCCAACCCTGTCACTTGGGCCACATGATGTAACAGACTGTATGGTATTAGATGCATCTATGGCGGGAAAAGAAGCCATATACAACTTATGGCAAGTCTCACTAGGGCAATCACAATGTACACACTTGTTTCTGGAACAAGGCCATGTAGTCTGCAGTGGAAACCTATATACTACTTGGAAAACAGTTCTTGGTATGCTCCTAGCCCCTTCAGAGGGCAAAGAGCTAGTCATAAATCATCAATGACCAAACAAGTAGAAGTGCCCATTATAAGCTAGCATCTGCTAGGTCTGCAAACTGAAAGGCTGGACAAGCCAAACAATGATTCATTATAAGACAGAAGTAGTGATCCATGTTTGAGCATCAGTAGGGTCAAAGGGCATAAGTAAAACACATATGAAGGTAACCCAGACTTCCATACCATCTACTAATATTGTGTTGTCATCTCTCCCTCAGCTCACATCTATGGCCACACAAGGGGCCACTTATGGCTACCTGACAAAGGAGGACAAACATCATGCCTGGTTCACTGATGGGATAGCTCAGCATGTGCATAAAAGCCAAAAGTAGACTGGTGCTGTACCACAGCCCTATTCAAGAGTGGCCCTGAAAGAAAGCAATGAAGAAAATAGGGCAGGGCTTCAGATGGCCATCCACTTTGTATAGAAAAAGAAGGTGCCATGAAGTAAGAATATATACAAACACATAGGCAGGGCAAATGGCTTGGCTAATTAATAGGCCAACAAGGAAAAAGAAATTGACAAGATTGAAGACAAGGATGTCTGGAGAAGTGGTTTGTGAAAATATCCATGGGAATAAGGAAAAAAAAAAAGATGTATGTATCATGCTTTAAAGCCCTTTGGGTAACTGGGCTCTTTGGATGGTCCTTGAACAAACCATGTCTTCCAGTATTCATGCCCTTCTGTATTTTCTGTGACTTTTCTTTAATACCAAATAGAATATGGTAGGAATGATGCCACATGAGTCCAAAGCTAGGACAGAATAAGTGGTGTCTCAGAATTATAGCTCTGCGAGCCCTGAGCCATCATATAAGAAGTCCTGCTAACTAGAAACTGCTATGTTAGGGAGACCAAAAATAGGTGCACTGGTTCAGAATCCCATCTAACCATCCCTGCTAAGGTATCAGATGTGCAAAAGAAGTCATCTTGGACACTCTAGATGAGCTCATACCACCAACTAAATTCCACCAGTGTTAACCTTTATAGCATCATATGAAGAAGAAAAACTACACAGTTGAACCTTGCCTGAATTCCAGACTCACAAAATCATGCAAAAGGTGGTATTTCTAGGCAGTGGCACAAAGTGTTAACTACTTCTCTTCACAAAAATCAAGTATAAGTCTTGAAAAATTGGTCACAACAATTGCATGGCTGTGGAAACCAAACAAAAGCAGATACCAAATTGAGAAAAACTTCTAGAGCTTCAGATAATAACAACAGATATATGTTACCTTCTTACCTAGGGTTGCTTCCATAACTTTCTTCTACCAGAGTACAAACATGGAAGGGGTCTACTGAAAGGATCAATAAATCTATCAGTGTGATGATGGCTGGGAAAACCAGCAGCTTTTTTGCTACCAGAAGACATAAACTTGATTTGGAGTGGAGCTGAAAACCCAAGGTTTTTTCAGCTAAAAGAGGCAAACCCAGTAAGAACAGAAAACCAGCAATTTTTCTAGCCTAAGGTTGTGGTCCAACAAAGGGTGAAACAGATCAGTCAGAAATTTAACAGGAAGACCATGGAAATAAGAGACCCTCAGAAAAGCTAAATACACTCTCCACATATATCAGGCTAAGAAATTATATCACTTCTTAGTCACAGGGGAGATCCTGAGACAGCATGGTAGAAAGTAAAACCCAAGAGTTACTTGAGAACTGGCTGAACTTTAAATGTGTCCATATACCATACAAAAATTAAATGGCATAAGGTGGGGGCTTTCAAATTCAAGATATTTGAGCACAACTTCTGCCCCAATCTTTGGCTAACAATTTGGATCATGACCCAAAGAGTAGAGACTTCAGAGGGACACATACCACAGGGAGGCAAATTATATACTTTAAGTCCAAGAAAGTTACTGAAAAAGGGAAAAGAAAAAAGAAACATAATCCTCAGGAAAATCTGTAAGAATCCAGAGTTATTACATGATCATCATTTAAAATGCCCAATTTTCAACCAAAAATTATAAGACATTCAAAGAAATAGGAAAACATTACTCATAACTAGGAAAAAAAATCATTCAAAGAAACTGACTGCTATGTACTAAATGTTTGCATGCCCCTCCTGCCAAATTCATGTGTTGAAGCCTTAATCCCCAATATAATAGTTTCTGAGGTGAAGTCTTAGGGAAGTCATGAGAGTAGAGCCCTCATGATAGAATTAGTCCATTTATAAGAAGAAACACAAGAGAGATTATCTCTCCCACATCATGTAAGAATACAGCAAAAAGAGCTATTTGCAACTTGGGAAGAGGGCTTCCACTAGACACTGAATCTGCCAGTACCTTAATCTCAAACTTCCCAACCTCCAGAACTGTAAAAAATAAACATCTGCTTTATAAGCTATCCAGTCTATGGTAATTTGGTATAGTAGTCTGAGCTAAGACACTGACTCTCAGTGGGATAGATATTGGATTTAGCAGACAAAGATTTTAAAGCAGCTATTAAAAGTATGTTCAAAAATGAAAAAAAAAAAAAAAACCCTTGTCAAGGAATTAAAGGAAAATACGATAACAACTCAGTAAGTACACCTAATTTTATTTCCTAAAATAAATTATATTGCTTAAAAAGTGAAGCAAAGTAATTTAAATTCTGAAAAAAATAAATGTCCAGCAGAAAAAGGCATAATAAATTATAACAATGTTTAATTTTTAAAACTTAATTTTTTTAGCTTTTAAAAGTTAAAAAAGTATTAATGATTATTTGCTCATTTTTAGAAAATATCATCAACTGATCTCAAGATAACTATCGAAAATTAACAATGCATGTAATCCAGGGATCGGCAAACTTTTTCTCTGACGAGCCAAATAACAAATATTTTAGGAGCAAAAGAGCAAAATTGAGGCTATTATGTAGGTCTTAAGTAATAACAGTGAAGACAAATTTCTACAATTTTTATTGATGAAACTTAAAATATAAATAGTTGACTGTAATTTTTGAAATATAGACCTATACATTTTGAGGATAATATTTCACGTAACTGGGGTTCAATGTTAGTGTTTCCTGTCATCAAAATTTCATCTGCTACCACTGATCTGTAATAAGAGGTATTTGATCTTCAAAAATTTTCTTTTCATACAGATAGGTACTGCCAAACACTGATATCAATTGATAAACATATAATCTAACTATGCATATTTATCCCTTGTAATACATTTCTAGGTTTTTACTAGATTCTTCTACTAAAAGCTTAGCATGTTATTATATTGCAGATTAGCCATTTCTAGTTGAAGGTCCTCAACTGCACAATTAAACAAATTTTGAAATATGCAGGTTTCTTTGTATTCACACTGAAGTCTGATAAACATTGCTGGAACTGTAGTTTGAGCTTAGAAGATATTTCTACTGCAAAATTCTGCAGGGATAGAGATCTTGCTATTTTGTTTTAACTTTTGACACCAAGTCAAGTATATAAAACAGCTTGACATTAGTTAAGATTCAAACATTAATTGTTGAAATAACTTTACCACAGTATAAATTTCTCTTAAAAATAGTTATTTTTTGTCTCATAATTTTGGGTTAAGTTCATTAAGAAAAGTCACCAAATCTGGTGACTTAAATTTTCAAATTTTTCTGGACTTTGCTTTCCTGTGAGTTGATAATATTGTGATGGGTGTTTAATCTGGTAACATGTGATCCACATTCCACGGTGCCTTAAAGCTGTAACATTCAAAGTCCACTTTCCTTATCCTTTCTTGATATGACATAATGTGTGCACAGTTAATAAAAAATAAATGAAATGTCACAGCATGGTTGTGTGCATGCTACTCAAAACACTGTGGAGTCATAAACATGTCACTGTAATTTGCAGTTGCTGAGCAGCACTGCAAAGCAATGACAGCAAACATGTAATCTGTCTCGACCACTCAACTCTGTCATAAAAAAAGTATTGATGAAAGAATTGATAGGCAATACATAAATGACTGGGTTGGCATGTGTAAATAAAACTTAGTTTATATACACTAAAATTTAACAGTGTGGCGATTCCTCAAGGATCTAGAACTAGAAATACCATTTGACTCAGCCATCCCATTACTGGGTAAATACCCAGAGGATTATAAATCATGCTGCTATAAAGACATATGCACACATATGTTTACTGTGGCACTATTCACAATAGCAAAGACTTGGAACCAACCCAAATGTCCATCAGTGACAGACTGGATTAAGAAAATGTGGCACATATACACGATGGAATACTATGCAGCCATAAAAAAGGATGAGTTCATATCCTTTGTAGGGACAGGATGAAGCTGGGAACCATCATTCGCAGCAAACTATCACAAGAACAGAAAACCAAACACCACATGTTCTCACTCATAGATGGGAATTGAACAATGAGAACACTTGGACACAGGAAGGGGAACATCACACACCGGGGCCTGTTGTGGGGTCGGGGGAGGTGGGAGGGATAGCATTAGGAGATATACCTAATGTAAATGATGAGTTAATGGGTTCAGCACATCAACATGGCACATGTATACATATGTAACAAATCTGCACGTTTTGCACATGTACCCTAGAACATAAAGTATAATAAAAAATAAATAAATTTCATGTGATTTTTATATCACAAAATATTTAAGTTTTTTTAACCATTCAAAAATGTAAAAAACATTCCAAGCTCAAAAACAAGAGATACAGAGAAAAGTGATGGGTTGAATTGGGCACACAAACCATAGTTTAACTATCCCTAATCTAGACTGCGTTATCTGATCATTTTCTCAAGTGAGACTTCATAATAAATGGATAATCTCCCACATGCAGTAAAATTACATTGTATATCCAAAAGGTTGAGGCTTAAATAAGAAGTCAAGTTGTTTTGCTGCTAAATCAACTCTAAAATCCTTTCACTTGTGTAATATTTCTAGCACAGGCTAACAAAAATAAAAGCCTATCCCAGATACAATTTTCTAGGATAAGTCAACCATATATGCAGTTAAATTTACAGTCTAAGATTTTACTCCTGTACCCCAAAGGTGGAATTCTAGAGCAAGAAAAAATGCTATCTTATTTCATGTTTCATACTCTAGTACTACATATTATTGACATTTGATATATTTTAATTGAAAGAAATAATCAATAAATGAATGAATGAATCTACTCTATACCTCTTGAAATACTGAATTAGTCTTAGACCCAACTTATCTGCTATTTCAATGCTTTTCAGCTCAATTATAAATGCCCTATACACCATTTGTAATACCATAAGGGCATTTACTCTTTTATGTCTCTCATCGATTAATAATAATAATAATATAATAACAATATATCCTCCTTAAAAGTATACATTTTTCTGTCCATTGAAGAAATTTAATCATCAAATGTTTAAAGCTCTACTAAATATTAAAATCTAGGCATCCTCTACTGAATTCTAATCCAACATAACAGCTTTCACTTTCAATTAAAATTTGCGCCAGGCGCAGTGGCTCACTCCTGTAATCCCAGCACTTTGGGAGGCTGAGGCGGGCGGATTACCTGAGGTCAGGAGTTACAATGATGCCTAATACAGCAACAGAGTAATTTATTATATCCAAGTAACATCAATGTGATTGGGTCCTTTTTATTCAAGGGTAAAGTCCTAAGACTCACATTAAAATTGGAATAATTATTTAGCATAAGATTATTTTACCCATAGGTGGAGTGAATACATAAAAGAATAATCAATCTTTGACTTTTTAAAAATTTTACTTGTGAAAGTCTTAGTAAATTTTATTGCAAGTCAGGAGTGGTGGCTCACAACTGTAATCCCAGCACTTTGGGAGGCTGAGGCAGGAGGATTGCTGGAGCCCACATGTTCAAGACCAGCCTGGGCAACACAGTAAGACCTCATCTCTAATAAAAATTTAAAAATTAGCTGGGCTTGGTGGTGAAAGCCTGTGGTCCCAGCTACTTGGGGAGCTGAGACAGAAGGATTTCTTGAGCCCAAGAGGTCAAGGCTGCAGTAAGCTATGACCATGCCACTGCTCTCCAGCCTGGATAACAGAGTGAGACCCTGTCTCAAATTAAAAAAAAAAAAAATTGTTATCTAGCCATCTAATAATTTTTAACATATTCTTATTATTAGAACTTGTCCTAAAAATTTTTGAGTCCAGTTGGTTTCGAATTCCTCAGATGTTTAATTGGTCTCAGATACCATAAATTAATATTTTTCTCATACTGCTAATGTACATTGTCTTCAATAGCCTATTTTCTTTACAAACGTATAGTAAATTCATTACTTAAAAATTATAAAAAATTATGAGACTATGTAAGGCAGTAAATTTCACTAATGATACTGACAACATCTAAATTCAGACAAATACAAAGCCGACATTTTTTGGGTTTGTTTTTAAAGCTTAAAGGATCATGCTTCTATCTGAAAGGTGTAGTCTATTTTTCCTTCCTCCTATGCTAGGTCTTTTCTCCAAATTAATCCACCACCATCTCCATTCACCTTCTCATCTTACAAAATAAGTAAAAGTGTGTTGTGCTAATTTCACATGTAAGAATTGATTCAAACATTTCATAATTTACAGCAAGAAAACTACCATATACATGTATTCTTGCATTTGCTAGGCCACTTTTTACACAAAATTTTATACAGAAAAAATAAAGGCCTGCAACTACCAGGTAAAAATAGTCAAATTAGGCCATGGAACACAGAAGAAACTAAAACTCCCCACAACAGATTGTAACTTAAAGAAGATCAAATGGGGCATCTTTTGTGCAGTTGGTCAAATGGTTAACAACATGGCTATTTAATTAAAGTGAAAAATTACACTGGATTATAATATTAAGATTAAAATATATCTAAGGAAAAGTTCAGAATCTATTATACGAGATATTAACTCGCCACTGAAGCTAATTTCTAGACGTTTCTCTGGGTCTAAACGCGAAACACGAGCATCAAGTGAGTCACAAAATTCTAATATAAGTGAGTAACTTTAAAACATTTTTGGTCATAATCTACAGAAAGAAATATATATTTTACATTGTAACAAAGCAAAAATTTACTGAACACAATTACCCTTACTCTGTGAACTTGACTTTGATATTTTCTACTCTATTCTAGTCTACTCTTTTTAAAAAAATGATAGTTATGATCCTCTCAATTGGTTCTGAAAGTGAAGTGGGGAGGAGACCCAATGAAGGGGATAAGGATGAGGACGAGGGTTGGAGATGGTGAACTTTGCCCCACAAGAGATATTTTGTAATGTCTGGGGATATTTTTGGCTGTCACAACTGTGATTAGGGATGCTACTGGCATCTAGTAGGTAGAGGCCAGGGATGCTGTTAAATACCTTACAATGCATGAGATAGTGCAACACAACAATTATCCAGCCTCAAATGTTAGTAGTGCTGAAGTTGAGAAACCTGCTATAGACTACTCAATAAGAAAATAATAGATAAAATTAGAAATCCAATATTATTTTTAAAGGCTACAAAGAAATACATTTTAAACTTTGAGAAGAATGTTCGAAATATTTAAATTCAGAAATACTATGCCATTAGCAATCTAAGACTTACCTCCTTCTATAACCCAAAGGCAAAAAACAAACAGACAAACAAAAAAAATGAAAAAAAATCAGTTTGCAATTTCCTAACCCAACACAAAGTATGGGAAAGCGATCAATTTAGTGTTGTAAAAAGCAAACTATATCATACTGAGTAAAGAAAAGTGTTACAAGACATACAGAGCACGCAAAATCAGTAAATACAACTAATGCTTCTTTCCTCTGAAGTCCTATGGTACCTGTTTAGTACAATGGCCTTATATTGCTAGTTATTTTAGATTCTCAATTTCTAGGATAGAAAAAATGTGTAACTCATTTCTGCATTTTCCACTGGATCCAATCCAACACCTTGCAAATGATAGGTATTGAAAGAGTTCTTGGCAGAAAAATGAGTAAATAGGTGTTCAGTATTCAGTAAGACATTGAATTACATCTTAAAATTACATCTCAACAAGTAAAGCATATTCTTTCTACCCTGAAAACAAGCTTCATTCAATTTAGGACAGATCTTGGAAGAGGCGAAACCAACACAAATGACCACATCCATATGACCACAATTATACTTTCATTCAGAGCTCTTTAGAGTTGTCCTATAGAAGTCTTAACTATCACAGAACATTAAGTAATCCAAAAATGATTTGAATACTGTATGATGAGTATTGTGTATACACAGTCTCATCTGATCCTTACAATGACTGAACAATAGAGATACTATTATCCCGATTTACAGATTTATAGGTAAAGAAACAGACCTAGAGTGGTTAAAAAGGTAGAACTAAATGACAGAGTTAGTGAAGGGTTTGATCATCTTCTTTTACTCCAAAACTGATACTTTTCCCATGAAACCTCTGTTTTTGTTACACAAACAATGGCCCAGTTATTGTAATTAGCAGCATCATTTAACAGAATATACTGAATGAAATGACATCTATTATAAATTTGAGTGAAACTCTGTATATTTAAAATAATGAAATCCATCTGAAGTGACAAGTAAGAGACGAGCCAAAACTTAAAGATAGAAGAAGAAAAGAAACAGACTATCCAAAAGGACAGCAGAGAAAAAAAAATTAGGTAGAGTAAATTATAAACTTGCTACCAACTGCCAAGGAATTTTATTATTTATAGACCAGGAAAGATTCTGCTACGTAGTAGAAGCTATGATGTACTAGGACCTAGAAAAAAATTATTTTGCAATGATAATGTTGCTTGGTGCTATCTATAAAGTGTTGTTAACATTTTAAAATTAGATAACTTGATGAAAATTTGCCTTGCATATTTTTGAAAGATTATGCACAAAATTGAAAAGAAACAGAAAAGTAAAGACAAGGAGAAAGATATCGGAGTTGTAAAACACATTCTTTGCAGTTATTTAGTGTAGGGATAATAAAACAAAGTGGTGATTATTTTTTAAAAGTTGGTTGGTTCTTAGAATGATGTCTCTACATATAAAAATACAGAAAAACATGTTTAAAATTCACTAGCGAAATTTCTTTAACTATTAGGAAGAATTTTCAAACATTAGTTAACTATCAAAGATGAACCACAATGTTAGATACTTCTAAAGGTAATTTATTCCCAAATCAAATTGCCAATTTTCCACAAATAATTAAAAAAATGCTACTTTAATGATGAAAAGCCAAGACATGATATAACTCAATCTCTTTCCCATAATATCCCAGTGTCTCGACAGCTACAATTTATCCTCACTGAATTCAATTATTGGGGAAATACTAAACATAAAAAAGATTACTTCATTCAAGTTTATTCCTCCAAATTCAAATTAAAGTGTAGTTTTCTGCCGAATACATGTTAGCAGAAACTGTCCTCTGTGAAACAAATGATTAAATACATGAGAAAGAGGACTATTTTCAACAGTGTCTACTAGAAGTTCAAGTTTGGGAATAAAAAAAATGTGAGAGTCATTTTTTTTCTATATTTTCTAAGTGTTTTAGCTTTGCTAATTTGTTTCAAATAGGATTTTAATTTAACTCATATATACCTTTTTATTTATATGAGATTTTTATAAGTGGATACTTCAGAATACTAAAATAAAGATATCACATATAAAAAAGCTTTCAAGCACTGAATTGATACATTTCTGGGTTTTTTACATTTTTATGTGGTACAAGTGAAGGCATTACTTTAGCAAAGGATAACAGAAATACCTACCAGATAGAATCTAAACCAAACCACCAAAGATAACAAAACTATCCTTTTTCTTATTTTTTAGTATCATGATATACTCTGGCAAATGTGAAAAATGACCAAACTAAAGATGATTAAATATACTTAAGGAAGTACTACAGCTTAGGGAAAATAAAATTTGTATATACTCCACAAAAAATTAATTAAGATTGACAGTTGCTCTTTATAGATAATTATATTTTAATAAGCAAGTTTTTCTTAGTATTTATCATTTGAATGCAACAAATATGAAATACCCCTAACTTGATTTTTTAAAACTGCATATGCATTTCCCCAATCCTATTTGTTGAATAGTTTATCTCTTCCCTCTTGGATTGTTGTGCATTTTATATTTTATCATTTATTAGTTTTAATATATTAAAATTTCACTGATATGTCCAAATTATCTATCAGTACCACATTTTCAATTATTGTCATTTTATACTATCTGGTCAAGTGAGTTCTCCCTCACTACTCTTAACTATTCTTACAAGTGTTATTTCTTCCAGATTAACTTTAGAAATAAAATACTTCAAGGGTCCAATTGGTATTATGTCTAGAATGTTATTAACTCCAAGAGATTATCTGCAAAGAGCTTGCATCTTTATACTACTTAGCCTTCCTAATTAGGAACCGCTACTCACATCTTCCTTATGCTACTCAGTAAAATTTTACGGCTCTTCCTGTAGGCCCCTCATTTCTTGTTAGTTATTTTTATATCACAGTTTTTATTTTTAATTCAGAATGGAAACTCTCAATTTATGTGTTCTAGCTAATTATTTTGGTACAGTATAAAATGATTCCATAATCATTTCATACCTAGCTCTGTTCTTGAATATCCCTTGTGATTCCTGTTGATTCTATAAAGAAAAAATTGACTATTCATCAAATGGTATAAGGAAATTGGGAGTAGGAGGTTGGTATGATACTCATCAATCTGGGATATTTTTCTCATATTCCAAAATAAATTCCAGAATGTTTAAAAAGTTAATGGTTAAAAAATAATTTAAAAATGACATAATATACAGTTAAATACTTAATTGATTTGGAAGTGAATAAAGAGCTTTTAAAGATGAAAATAGGCCGGGCGCGGTGGCTCAAGCCTGTAATCCCAGCACTTTGGGAGGCCGAGACGGGCGGATCACGAGGTCAGGAGATCGAGACCATCCTGGCGAACACGGTGAAACCCCGTCTCTACTAAAAAAATACAAAAAAACTAGCCGGGCGAGGTGGCGGGCGCCTGTAGTCCCAGCTACACAGGAGGCTGAGGCAGGAGAATGGCGTAAACCCGGGAGGCGGAGCTTGCAGTGAGCTGAGATCCGGCCACTGCGCTCCAGCCTGGGCGACAGAGCGAGACTCCGTCTCAAAAAAAAAAAAAAAAAAAGATGAAAATAATGGAAAAAAATCACCAAATACAAAGGTTTAGCTACATTAAATTCAATAGTTTCAAATAAACAAAGTAAAATACTAGGTAAACATTAAAATGAGAAATGTATTTGGCAAATAACAGTTAAATGGGGTGAAATCCTAACTATATAAAAAGCGCTTTTAAATCAATAAGAGAAAAACTAATACCCAGAGAAAGAAGGGCAGAAAGAATTAAAGGAATGAACAGATAATTCACAGAAGATATCAAATGCAGATAAACGTATAAAACATTCAACTTTACAATCAAATTCAAATTAAAATGACAAAGAGAGCATTTTTGTGGCTATTCAATTGGCAAAGATTTGGTGAATTGAGACTGAAAACTCAAGTACATCTGACAAGAGTAAAGCATGTTACAACCTTTTTGGAAAGCAATTTGGTAATCTGAATTAAAGCTTAAAATAATCCAAAGTACGAATATATATTTTTGAAATACTCAAGAGATGTAGGCAAAAAGTATGTATAAAGATAACCATTATAATTTACATTGGCAAATGGAAGCCACGGCAATGCCCCAAATAAAGAAATATTTAGTTTGTGGTATAATCTTATGATAGAATGTTAGTGTAGCTATTTAAAATGTATTACTAAAGAACATCTAATGGTTTGGGGAAAAACCACTTATGATGTGATAACAATTGAAAGCATCAGTATACAAAATTATACATAGCAAGATACCAATTTTATAAATCTATAAACCATACATGCATAGGAAAAAAAAAGAAGGAAAATACAATAAAAGGTTAACAATGGTTATATCGGGGGAAAGAAATACGGATAACTTGCATTTCATTCTTTATGCTTTGAAGACTTTTTCAGATGTTTTATAGTGAACATATTGTTACTTTTATAAGGAGACAAAAAATTAATGTTATTTTTAAAACTACAGTTAATGGATATTTTTGAAATATGCTGCCAAGTGATACAAGAAAACTTTCAGAAACAAAGCAAGAAAGCAATTTTTAAAAATCAATAGAACATCATTCTGTTGTTCTTATACCTGAACAACAGAAGATACTTTTTATAACATGAAGTTTTCTTCACACGTTCGATACCATCAAAAGACTTTTAAAATAAAGCTAGTAATACCTATTACATTTTCACTCAGAAATACAACCTATAAAAAAACGCTTATCTAATCAATTACAGCAAAATGTGTAATTAGAAAGCTTACCTTTTTCACTTACACTCTCACTTTCAATCTCAACATCATCACAACTTGTATATTCGGGCGTGGAAGCCAATTCCTCCTCTGAACTGCTCAACGAAACCTGGCGCATTTTACCTCCTTTCTTCGATTTATGAGGCTTTGGTGGGGGAGGTCTCACTGACTCTGACTGGTCTGAACTGAGAGAATCATTCCTTAACATTGTTTCCATTTTTTCCCGTTTCGTTTTTCTTACAGCAGAGCTAGGATCTAAGTGGTGCTGTTTCCGTAGTGAGTCAGTACGCCTCAAGTCTGGTCTATCTATGGGTAGCGGACTCCTCCTAGGGGTAGGAGGACTATGGTTTGTGGTCCTTTGTGCATAAGAACTTGGTCCCTGAGCCTCTCGAGTTCTTTCCATTGAATAAGATCGCTGATTTTCCATGGCAGCTCTACGTTCAGATATAGATCTTTGCCTTGATGGTCGGTCCATCCTTAGCATAGAAATCCTGGAATCTTCCAGGTCAGCATTTGCCAAAGAAACATCACTATGCCTTCTCTCATGCCGTGCCCGGGACACTTCAGCATGGATCCGCATTTGTTCTTCATAGGGTTGTGGCTTTACTGGATAACGGGCCAAATTCGGATCACTTCGGTAGCGTGACTGGTACTCTTCCTCTCTCCTTTGTCTTTCGTATTCATCTCTGCTTTCCACATCCTCATCATCTACAATATATTCTTTGGAATGCCTATGACTTCTCCTGTTGGAGTCCCTATAACTTAAATGATCAGAGTCTTCATAAAACTGAGGTTCATGTTGAGATCGCCTATCAGCATAATCTGATGGAGATCTAGGCATTGCGCTATCCGAAGTAGCATACTGTGAATATTCCTCTCTTTCTTCCCTTTGGTCGTATCTTCTATTCTGATCTCTGGACACAGATGGGCTTCTTTTCCTAAGTAACCAAAGGAAAAGAACAATGAGAAGAGCAAAAATTTATCAATTTTACATTTCATTGATTTGCTGGCAGGTTGATGGATAACTAAGTAGTCCTTTTGCCTTTTTAAAATTTCATTTTAAAGGCATACCAAAACAATGGTTTTAGTAGTATTCATTATATTAAGTTCAAATAAGTACTTTGTTGTGGTTATTAAGTGCCTGCAACACTATATCTGGAATATGCTTATGCTCCAAAATTAGATAATATGATATTCCACTGCTATAAAATAGCCTTTATTCTAATTTCCTTGCTTGGCTTGCTACATACACTTCCACTATCCACCAACTATTATTCAGCAGCTTAGAAAAATATTTTCTTCCATCTGCTCTATACCTAACATATTATGAAAGTTACCTGAAAATGTAATGAAGCCAAACTGATTTGGCTCAAGAGTTGAATACTTTCTGACTAAAACTAAGTGCTGGCTCTTAAAAATCGTTTTCATTCATCATCTGTCTAGTTCATTCCTCGTATTGGTTCACCTAAATTTTCATTTTATCATCATGTCTCCAACATTTTTTAATCGATCTAACTTGAGATAAGCAATTTAAATAGATAAATAATAATGATCCACTCATTACAAAAATCCTAGAAATCAGAAAAACTGCTATTTTTATTCCATCTTCATTTAGATTAAGGCCAGCTTGGTGATATTATTCTACTAAGTCTCTACATCTGACCCCTCATATTTCCTTATAGTCTCAGAAGAAGAAACTGCCTATTACGTTCTCAACTTACCCTTCTAACACTGGTAAAACCTAGTGAACCTTGCAATCACACATAATACCCTGTTAACAAAATATTCACACCAACCTTTTCTCTGGAATAAACTCAGATAATATCAACTATTAGTCATGAAAAGCAATAGGATTAGAATCCTGAAGATAACAGAAAAGGTTTAGAAAACTATTATGGGGATTTTGCCAGGACATGAACAGCAGATAATGAAAGAGTGAAGTCAGTTGAAGTTAAAGATGACTAAGATTCAACAGTCCAGTTGTGAATTTCTTAGTCAATGGTTTATTAGTCCAAAAGCAAGAACAGAGAAAGGACAGAGTAGAATGACCCAACCTGGAAAAATCAGCACTCTTCTCTAATATCTCCCCTGGGTCACAGAATCTTTTTCCCTCATATTTGGAATACAGTCTGCCAATCTATCAATTAGGTTCACTAACAAAAACAGAAGTTATTCTAGGTTTTCCAGGTAGGAAGGGTTTTAATTCAGGAACCAGAAGCTACACAACGGTTGAATGGGCTACAGGAATGAAAGCCAGGAAAGTTAATGCTGATGATCTTAGCCTGAAGATGCAGAGACAAGGGTTCTCAAAATGGACATTAGAAAGCTGCTATGAATGCCAAGAGTCTATGGACATCTGCCAGCAATTATTTCAACCACCTAAAGCATCAGGGTGGCCAATTAACAGGAGTTTGCCCAGGAGCCACTAAGACTTTTATATCTGCCCATCTGCTAGCCAACAACTAACGCATGACAATAATGGCTTCTGTATATCCTCCACCTTTCAAATCTCATGTAAGTACAAAGCCAGGATAAACTCTAACCTGGAACTATAAAGGAATAACTACTGTAGAAAGTGAAAAAATTAGTCTATCCCTTAAATGTTTCATAATTAAGAAAGTGGATATGACATTTTTTAGCATTTACATTTATATATAAAACATTTAGGACTTAATTACAAATCTTTTAGATTACAATTGTTACATAAAACCATAGATTCCTACAGTTTAAAATTTACAATCAAAACAAAACATTCAAAAAAATTTATAGTAACACCCTATGTTTGTGTGTATATGTGTGTGCACACTGTGCATCATTCATTTTACTTTTGTCATTACTTTTATACATTTGACTAAAAAAAAAAATACTCTGGCATGATAGTAGTCTATCAAAAGAACACCAGATTTAAGGAATCTACAGTTCTTAGTCATACTTTTGCAATTAGCCAGTTATTTCAAACTATATAACCATTAAATCCTTAGGAGTTTGTGCTTTAAATCGAGAGACATAGATTTTACATGTTAACTCATATATTACTTTAACAAACATATATTAGGTAAGAAATAAATGCCACACACTATCATATAAATTAGGAATACAGAAATGATTAAGACACATTTCTTGTTCTTAAGAGGGTGAATGATTCTGAAACCATCTTCCATTTCATAGGTAGTATGATTTTATTGATACCACAAATTCATCAAGTTAATAAGCCTACATGAAAGCTTAATGCATTAAGGATTTCCCATAATATATTTAATGCAAACTGAGTATAGAAGTACGAAAAAAAAGGAACACTTCATTCCTATCTTAAAGAATTAACATGAATTTTTGAAAGTAGAGTATAAAGTGAATACAGTATATTTTATCTTACTGATAAATATTTATTTCCTATTAAGGACTTCAGTTCCAAGAGAAAGGTTATTAATAATTAGTTCCTAGCAAGCCATCTAGGTACTTTTAAAAAATCATACCTTAGGAAAATTGAATTCATTGTTAAATCTAGCAATCACATTGTTCTAGAGATTATGAAATTTGCCAGAAATATGTGAATCATACTGTAGATGTCGATTTGTACTGGATTTAAGATTATAACCACTATAAAAAATAGAACAGTGGTTATAATTGGAAATTGGGATGACTACTGTCACTGTTACAAAGACTTAGGTTTTCAAAAATACACTTTAAGGTATAGTACTTTACAGTATGTTAACACTATGCGAGAAACAAGGCACGATTTCATTCTAACAATATATGTATCAAACAATGAAGAACCTGCAATCAATTATTTCTAAATAATAAATATTCTATCAAATAATTTTTACCAACTATATTATGAATTACTTCATATATACTGTCCTTTAAATTTTAAACTTCTATATTTCATGATACTATATTCCTTTCAGGAACTAAATAAAATCAATGTAAATTCAAGTAATGTGTTTCTAGTCTATATCTTTGCTACCAGCCTTTATAAACAAGACTTAGCATTTATCATCATCAGGTGGAAAACATTTAATAGATAAAACAATATCATTGATAATTTATACATTTCTCTAAAGAACCATAAGGCATTTAGCAGTATTTAATTCATCTATTATAATACAAAGGAAAAGGAACGATTCATCTAGGATTTTACATTTCACTTAATCCTTCAAAGACCCTGAGAAATTAAGAGGCAGAATCCAAAATTATGCCTTTCTTTAGCATAAAATGTGTTTGTGGCATCATATAGTGCCTTAATCTTTAATCCTATGCATTCTATCAATCCCTATTTCTGTTATAACAATATCAGTATATATTTATATTCACTTTATATTTATCTAATATCGATTCACTTCTCTTTACTGACACCTGCATTGTTAGAATTGTTTTCTCTTTCACCATAGTATTCTCTCCTTAATTAGAAACAGTTTATAGAAAACCACATTTTAAACATCCTAAATCTACTGTAATAAGTATCATTTCTACTCCTTGCTTACAGTTGTTTGTCATGTGGACTATTCAATCTATTTCTAAATATTCTAGCTTGTATAACACATCTGATGCTCCATTATAAATGTTATTCTAACTATGCAAAATAGTATGCATAGGTAATCCTACCAATTAGACTCCTTAAATTCCATGTCCAAAAAGCATACTGACTGATGGGAAAACTCCAATGAAGCTTCTTTCCCAATTAAAATCACTTCCAGATTTCCCAAAGGCATCCAGGGTTTATATACCATAAATTAATTCATCATGTTTTTACCATAACTTCCATTTTAATATTTACAGGCTTTACCATCTTAAGTGATTTGTGTTACTAATACCACCTATAATACTGACCATATTGATAAAATAATAATCAAATCTCTGAAAATATAGTCTAATGAACATTTGAAAACATTTATAAACGTTGAAAAATTACATGGAAACCTACATTGTAATATTTACATATTTTAACTCAACTGAAGAAATATGCAATTTTTAAAAATTATAACACTGGAAATACAGTGCAGAATTTGAAGATTACTAATTTTTGTAAATTCAAATTTTACATTAAATTAAGTACTACCTATATGAAAATTTTTGTGACTCATAAGCATTAATAGTAGAGATCATTAAAAAATTGTTACTTTATAAATAAAAAGATGTAAATCACACTTGAAAAATCAATAACCTGAAAAAAATACCTACTTGTTTTTAAAAATCTTTATAAAGCACGGATATTGCTAAATAAACTAATATAATACTTCATGAATACAATTACACAATGCTAACTAACCATACAGTTTAAATGTAACATTGCAACAAAATTCTAAAATTTTAAGCTGTTAAAACACATTAAATCAAGGATTTAACAGAAGTATATGATCCTGTAAAACATGAAAACAAAGGCCCATTTCTATAATTCCTACAAAAAGCTTTTAATAAATCAATTTATATTTATAAAAAATCAAAAATATAGAAATTTTTACATATCACAATTAATATTTAATCTATTTTTATTGTTTTACCTTTGTTCAACCAATGCACATCTGTCGAGCATGAAGCATCATGTTGACAAAAATACATCAACAGTGTGCCAGGCAGTGCTTTCATTTAATCCTTCTAGCCCTGGCAAAATCATAGAAGCCATCCTTAATCAGACGATTTGAAAGTCTCTACTTGCTAACAATTGTTTTATTTCAAAACTCAGTTACTAAAAAATTACACAAAAACAACACTCATTCAAGGATGGAGTCATAGAATCCTCTAGTGATGGGTCTGTTAAGAAAAAGGTTATTCTTTAATGCTGTTACTATGTGGCTGTATATAGCTCCAGATCAAGTAAGAATGTACCCTGTAAGGAGGATTATGGTACTTAGCTGATTAGTGCCTCATAATACTGAACGCCAAATGCAAGCTACATCCAAGGCATTTCTGGGCACTATGAAACTCAGAAGTTGGTTAGACACTAAGTTTAAATCAAATTTTGCTCATTTTGTCAATTAACATCTCAATGCTCATTCAGTGATTTAAAAAAAAATTAAAAAGAGAATAAGGCCACACAAATTCCTTCCTAGCAAAAGCCAGTTATCTGGATATTAATATTACAACTCTGAAAGTTATATTTAAATGATTCCAAATAATTTTATATAAAAACCTGAGAAAAGGCCAGTGTTAGATGAGTAGAAAAAGATTAAAAAGGGCTGTGCTGTTTTTAGGTCTCACAAATAGCAAGTTTAAATGAGGGTCTAGGAATATATGGTAGCACCATTCAACTATTTGTATAGGTATTCACCTCTATAATTTTATTTTAGAATTAAATGTAGGTCTTGAAAAGATTGGAGGGAAAATGTGGATAGAAAATGTGATTTTTTTACCTCTCAGATTTCTAATAAAGACTGGCAGATTATTCAGAGAGAAATGTAATAAAATTTCAAAATAATTCATTTTCATAGGAATGTAAAACCAGTAATAAATTTCAACCATACAGACCCCACAGTTCATATTAAACTGAAAAAAAAATCCATTTGCCCACAGTTTATTTTTATTAAGTCAAGAAAATTTCAGAAACACTGCAGTTAATAGCAATCCTTCTTCCTCTTTACTTTTCCTTCCATTCACTTTACCACCTCAGTGAGTTCTCTTGGTGATGTTCCTCTAACTGTAATGCACACTCTGGTGCCAATGCCCTTCTCTATCAATCGTCTTGTTTCTAGCTCCTCTTATTCATCTACCCCAGACTTTCATTTGTATCACCTTTAATACCACTATTGTTTTCCCTTCACTCTCTACTGATCTTTCTAGGGCTCCAATTTCTTTCTCCTTTTCTCTTTAGAATGTTTATTCTCCTTTCAGGACTAGTTTCCCCATTTTTAACTCTTTACTCTTAACATGTTTTCTTTTGTTTATTGCTTTTGTAACTACTTCCCATGCATTCAAATTTTTGAGGACCCAAATTGGGATCTAAGAGGTTTTCATGAGAATAATTGTAATCTTATTATCCAGTTAAGATTACAATTGGATCTTAAACTACAAAACAACAAAAAGATTATATGAATCAGATGCTAGTTAAATTAATTTTTATTTTATTTTATTCATGAAAGTTTTTTCAACTTGTATTTAAAAGATGAAGGTTCTTAAATATTCAAATCTCTAGAAAATGCTGCACAATTGATGATCCCTTCAGGAGATCAATAATGAGTAGTGAGATTGAATCAGCAATAAAAAATCTTCAAACAAAAAAATAAAGCTCTAGACCAGGTGAATTCACACAGGAAATCTACTAAACATTCAAAGAAGATCTGGTACCAATACTACTGAAACCATCAAAAGATTAAGAAGGAGGGAATCCTACCTGACTCATGCTATGAAGTATCACTCTGATACCAGAAAAGGACACAACAAAAAGAGAGAGATAGAGATCAATATCTCTGATGAACTGAGATGCAAAAATCCTCAACAAATACTAGCAAACCAAACCCAACAGCATATCAAAAAGATAACTCACCACAACCAAGTAGGTTCCATTCCAGGCGTGAAAGGATGATTCAACATACCCAAGTCAATAAGTGGGATTCTCCACACATAAAATACCTAGGAATATACTTAACCAAGGAGGTTGCATTACTCTGTTCTCACACTGCTAGAAAGAAATACCCAAAACTGGGTAATTTAAAAAGGAAAGAGGCTTAATTGACTCACAGTTCTCCATGGCTGGGGAAGCCTCAGGAAACTTACAATCATGGCAAAAGGAGAAGAAAAGACACGTCTTACATGGCAGCATGCAAGAGTGAGTGTGTATCAGTACAGGAAAAACTACCATTTATAAAACCATCAGATATCGTGAGAATTCACTCACTACCAAGAGAACAGCATAGGAGAAACCACCCCCATAAATCCAATCATGTCCCAACAGGTCTCTCCCTAAACATCAGGGGATTACAATTCAAGATAAGATTTTGCGGGGGAACAAAGGTTAACCATATTAGAGGTGAAAGATCTCCACAAGTAGAACTACAAAACATTGATGAAAGAAATCACAGATGACACAAACAAATGAATAAACATCCCATGCTCATGGATTGGAAGAATCAATATCATTAAAATGATCATACTGCTCAAAGCAATCTACAGACTCAACACAATTCCTACTAAAATATCAGCATCATTTTTTCACAGAGTTAAAAAAAAATCCTTAAGTTCATATAGAACCAAAAATAGAGCCCCGAATAGAAAAAGTAATTCTAAGCAAAATGAACAAAGCTGGAGGCATCACATTACCTGACTTCAAATTAAACTATAAGGCTACAGTAAATAAAACAGAATGGTATTTGTATAAAAGTAGACATATAGACCAATGGAACAGAACAGGTAACTTAGAAATAACAGCCAAATACCTATAACCAACAAAACATACACCTAGCAGCAGAGTAAACAGACAATCCACAAAGTGGGAGAAAATCTTTACAATCTATACATCTGACAAATGACTAATATCCAGAATCTACAAGGAACTCAAACAATTAAGAAAAAAAAACCCATCAAAAAGTGGGCTAAGGACATGAATAAACAATTCTCAAAAGAAGATATACAAATGGCCAACAGACATATGAAAAAATACTCAACATCACTAATAATCAGGGAAATGCAAATCAAACCCACTATGTGATACCACCTTACTCCTGCAAGAATGGCCATAATCAAAATGTGAAAAAATAATAAATGTTGGTGTAGATTCAGTGAAAAGAGAACACTTCTACACTACTGGTGGAAATGTAAACTAGTACAACCACTATGGAAAACATGAGATTCCTTAAAGAACTAAAAGTAGAATGATCATTTGATCCAGCAATCTCACTACTAGGTATCTACTCAAGGGAAAAGAAGTCATTATACGAAAAAGGTACTTGCACATGCATGTTTATAGCAGCATAATTCACAATTACAAAAATATGGAACCAGCCCAAATGCCCATCAATCAATGAGTGGATAAAGAAACTGATATGTATATGTGTGTGTGTGTGTGTGTGTGTGTGTGTGTGTGTGTGTGTGTATGCATTTCTATAATTCCCACAAAAAGCTTTTAATAAACCAATTTCTATTCATAAAAGCACAAAATATATAAATAAAACAAAATATATAAATATATAAACAAATTTTTTGCATATATACTGTATATATACATATATATATACACACAGTCCACACACAATGGACTACTACTAAGCCACAAAAAGGAACGTAATAATGGCATTCACAGCAACCTGGATAGGAATGGAGACTATCATTCCAAATGAAGTAACTTAGGAATGGAAAACCAAACATTGTATGTTCTCATTCATAAGTGTAAGCTAAGCTATGAGGATGAAAGGCATAAGGATGATGGACTTTGGGGACTCAGGGAGAAAGGGTGGGAAGGGGGTGAGGAATGAAAGGCTACAAATTAGGTTCAGTGTATACTGCTTGGGTGCACCAAAATCTCACAAATCACCACTAAAGAACGTACTCATGTAACCAAATACCACCTGTTCCTCCAAAAACCTATGGAAACAAAAATTTAAAAAGAATCAGACCACCCTACTTCTTCATAAGGTGTTTTTTAAAAAATACAAGTTTGGATTAAAAAAAAAATACACTGGGGAAGGGATACCTTGTTCAATAAATGGTGCTTGGAAAATTGGATAGCCACATTCAGAGTAATAAAACTGGACCCCTATCTCTCTCCATTGTCAAAAATTAACTCCAGAGGGATTAAAGACTTAAATATACGATCTAAAACCATAAAAATTCTAGAAGAAAACTTAGGAAAACCTCTTCTGGACATTGACTTGGCAAATAATTTATGACTAATATCCCAAAAGCAAATGCAACAGAAGCAAAAATAAATAAGACTTAATTAAACTAAAAAGCTTCTGCACAGCAAAAGAAATAATCAACAGAGCAGACAGACAACCTAGAGAACAGGAGAAAATATTCACAAACTGTGTATGCAACAAAGGACGAATATCTAGATTGTACAAAGAAGTCAAACAAATCAGCAAAAAAACCCAAATAATTACACGAAAAGTAGACAAAAAACATGAATAGACATTTCTCAAAAGAAGATATAGAGGTTGCCAACAAACATGAAAAAATTATTAACATCTCTAACGACAAGGAAAATGCAAATTAAAATCACAGTGAGTACTATATTACCCTAGTCAAGAATGGCCATTATTAAAAAGTCAGAAAACAATAGATGTTGGCACAAGTGTGCTGAAAATTGAACACTTATACGCCACTGATGGAACTGTAAATTAGTACAGCCTCTGTGGAAAGCAGTATAGACATTTCTCAAAGAACTAAAACTAGATCTACCATTCAATTCACCAAACCCATTACTGAGAGTATCCATCCAAAGAAAAAGAAGTCATTATATTAAAAAGACACCTGCCCACATTTATCACGGTACAATTTACGATGGCAAAGATGAGGAATCAACCTAAGTGCCCATGATGTGATGAGTGGATAAAGAAAATGTGGTACATACATACCATGGAATACTACTCAGCAATAAAAAATAATGAAATCATATCCTTTGCAGCAACTTGGAAGGAACTGGAGGCCATTATCCTACATGAAGTAACTCAGGAATGGAAAACCAAATATTGTATGTTCTTACTCATAAGTGGGAGCTAAACCATGGGTATAAAAGGTACACGGAGTATAAAATGGACATTGGAGATTCAGAATTGGGGAAAGTGAGATGGCAGTGAGAGATAAAACATCACCTATTGGGTACAATATACACTATGTAGGGGACAGGTATACTAAAAGCTCAGGCTTCACTATTACACAATTCATCAATGTAACCAAAAACCACTTGTACCCCTAAAGCTATAGAAATAAAAAAATTTAATCTTTTTTTAATAATTCTGCTCTTGAAGTAAATCTATCTTCAATAAAGCTCTCTTATCTTCTTTCCAGTTTCTTTCCCAATACTCCTATAGAAATTTCCTCTCCCAGTGATGCATTAGAGCCAGCAAAAAACCAAAAGAAAGAAAGAAACAAACAAAAGAGTGTGGTGCTTGCTGGAGCTAGGCCCCAAATAAGATGAAGAAGCAGATGCAACCAAAGACGCTGGTGAGGCTGAGCTTTGTGAAAGAAGGTTGTTAAATTTCAACAAGTGTTTGTATGTGATCTGATCATATTTTAAACATGGTGTTCTTTATTAAACACCACATTAAAAGGGGGATATCAACTAAGAGGCATGTCTGAGACTATGAGAATGATGAGTCACCAGATTAGACAACACAGTTAGAATTCTCTTTTAAATTCTAAAAATTTTAAACATATTTTTAGACATGTTTTTAACATAAATTCCTCTAAATTATGTGTTTTTAAACTTTTATAGAAAAGTTTCTTTAGCAATTTTTAAAGTAACTGATAGAAAATAATTTCACACTGTGAAATTACTTGTTTAGCCTTTAATTTATATATATTCTCTAAAAACGTGTTAGATTACAAGGTAAAAGTAGGTGACTTTTAGGGTTACTAAGTCTTCTGAATGAAGAAAATAGGAAATGTACTCTGGAAGCAACTGTAATGAATATTTGTTGTTGGCTTTCTGTCATCTATTTCTCTTTCTTCTTGAAACAGAAAGAATGTCTCCTCCCTTCTAAGCTTTGTGGTTTTGATTGAACTGGCTTCAACTGTTTCAGGGTTGAGCCATGATTAGCAGAGCTAATGAGAATGTACCATTCCTGTTCAAAATGACTAGCACAATGACCTAAGCTGGTCCAACCACAGTGCCTCTTAAGGACATTGGTCTGACAGTACTGAGACATAGACTTATTGTTTCACGATTTAGAGTTCATGTAACTCTCACAGTTACTAGAAGACAATTTAAGGGTATAAGTCAGAGAGCCTTCCCCAAATGGAGTCAATATCCACATAGTGACAATTAAAAATAGAAATAAAGAAATTAGGTTCTAAGTCACTTTACCGGAGATTCAGGATCAATCCCCACCTGAATCAACTCATGTACTTCTCAAGTTTCAATGAGTTAACAAATAAATTATCTTTAAGTTTAAAGCCAGCCTCATTTGGGGTTTCTATTACTTGAACCTAAACTTTTCTTTGCTGACACAGAATCTGTGACATAGACAGACCCCAAAATCTGTATGTTGCTTTCTCATCAGCTGTCATGATGCTTCTGAGCTCTGTTTCTATGAAAATTGTTTTTTTTTCCTTTCTAAAATATAGGCACTTTGGCACCTTTACATATGCCGTAGTCATATGGTTTCTTTAAAGTATTTCCAGTTTTACAGTAAAAATAGTCACTTAATGAGATGAAAATCTTTCCTGAGATTAAAAATCAAAAGATTGCATATTTAATATTGAATTTTACATGATAATTCTGACATTGGGCTTGTTCTATTTAAGGCTAGAAAGAGATAACAACAAACCACACACAACATGTTTCAAGCGACAGCAACAAGCTGCCTTTTTAAAGTAATTCTCAGTAAACTATCCCTCGGCCAACTGCTAACCTAATTCAGAAACAGAAAAAAGAGGCAGATGACATGAAATATTACCTCCATTACTGATAAAACAGAAATTGTAGAACGGGTCTCCAGTAAAAAGTGAGATTCCTAATACAAAAACTCAGAATCATACAGACACACCCATCCAGGCACAGACTACATTGGTCTGAGACTATTTTACAGCCTGTTTCTATAAAACTTGTGGCAGGCAACAGGAGAGAATGTAAGTTCTCTGTGAGCATCTTGTTCCCAAGAGAAAGAGGAAAAACAAAGAAACTGCTACTTAGGCTCACTTCCTTATCCCAAGGGGCAGAACAGAAGAGGGAGTAGGAGGAAGCCAGGAATATTATTTTAAAGCAGCTCCATCCATGAGGGAGGGAATATATGAGAAAAAAGGAGGATATCCTATCTACCAAAACATTTTAAGTCTAGAATTGTGTTCGGTTAAAGCAGCTCTAGTGCACGCAGAACTTCATGATTTAGGGTTCAAATAATACTTTTCTTAAACTGAAAGCTGATAAGATAGCAGTAAGAATTAATAGCTTTATAAAATCCATAAAAGGACCAAAGGCAAAGAGAATGTGGCAAATATAGTTGGTTGCCTACTGAATATCTAATCTCTCTACTTTCTTACAAATAGAATCCAAATTTTATTCTGGACAGCAGTGTGCCTGGTCTAACAAATTTCTTTTCTGGGTTTTCTCATGGCTGTGACTCAGGCCAATAAGATTTAGATAGAAGTTTATTAGGTACAGTTTCTACAAAGCTACGTATTCTTAGTGAAAAGACATAAGCACAATAGGCTGACACCTTTCATACTTTATTCTTCCAACGTCGTAACTGTAATGTGGTCCTACTACCTATAACACAATAGCCCTCTTTTAATCTTGAGTTTTAGAGCCACACATTGTAGTAGCAGGGCATTAAGCAAGAGGAACATAGGTCTCTGTTAACTTCCTTGAGTAGTAGTATCATCCTTGTGCTGTCTACCTCCAGACTTCTTTTTACATGAGAAAAACATAAACTTCTTTATTTAAGCATGTGGTTATGAGATCTATGTTACATATAGTTAAACATAATGTCAACTAAAGCCGACTCGTCTCAACTGAGAACTCTCTAAGACATCTAGGCTCATCAGTAAATAAACAACACACTTGTTATAAACAAGTAAATAAAAGGCTACAATAGATACAAATGGTCTAGGAACAAAAATATGTGCAGGTTGTCTGATGAAATACAAGCCAAGGAGAGAGTGACTTCAAATAAGAGATAGAACAGTACAACATACGTCATAATTCCTTAATCAGTGGCTGCTGGAGCCAAGAGTCTATCATGAGCATCTCCTCCTAATTCTGTGTTCTGTGATGTCACATTGGTAGCTTAAACTCAGCCATGGATACTGACACCATGGAAATAGGCTAATGCTGTAAATCAGGTCTTTTTTCTTTGGCGAGCTTGTTGTCAAGTATTTACCAGCACATCACTGCTTACACACTCCTGTACAGTTAGGCAAGAGTCTAGAAAAAAATGTGCAATGGGTAGCCAAACTGCTAATGCTGTTCATCCAGAGACTTTATTAAAGAATACCTAACGTAGGGTCTGACTCAGTCACTGTTTGAGAAAACAAGACAGTAGGAGAGAAAGAAAGAATTCGTTCTTGGCATTATAACTACAGAGTTAATTTTACTTTCCAAAACAACTAAATGTAAAAAAAACCAAACACCTTTGGTTTTAATTTAAAGACACCCAAAAATCAATACAATTCTTTGAATATGCCATTCTACCCCGATCCTACAGTCTTTTGAGTTGCATGTTGTGACAGAGTTTAAGTGTGTTTATGAAATCAGAACATGTCAGAGCATTTTAAAAAACCATTGTAAATATGGTTTCCAAAGATCTAATGGCTAATGTAATGACAGTAAGCAGGAAGAGTGTCAGACTGCATTTAAAGTAGTAGATAATATGGAAAATAAAAAACCTGAAAGTAGTTACCACTAGATGGCACTAGAATGTATAACTGAATCTACACATTTGTATCCACAAAAAAAAAAAAAAAAATATATACTAGATTTTTATATTATACAAAATCCCTTTGACTTTATTTATTTATTTATTTATTTATTTATTTATTTATTTAGACGGAGTCTTGCTCTGCCGCTCAGGCTGGAGTGCAGTGGTGCAATATCAGCTCACTGCAACCTCTGCCTCCCAGGTTCAAGCTATTCTCTTGCCTCAGCCTCCCAAGTAGCTGGGATTACAGGCGCTGTCCACCGCTTATTTTTAGTACAGATGGGGTTTCACCATGTTGGCCAGGCTGGTCTTGAACTCTTGACCTTAGGTGATCCATCCACCTCGGCCTCCCAAAGTGCTGGGATTACAGGCATGAGCCACCGCGCCTGGCCCTTTTACATTATTTTCTATTGGAATTATTTACATCATACTTCTTTGCACAAAGAGTTTGAAATGGCACAAAAATAAGATGCAGAAAATAGTTAAGTAGAAATTGAAATTGGGATCAAAATCAGAAGTGGCAGCAGAGACCATAAATGAAAATTGGGTAAAAATTGAAAAAGGCTTATAAAACATCACAAGCATTCTGAACTTTCATCCTGTAGACAAAAGCGATATCATCAGATGTTTTGTATTGGCAGATATTCTGGTTGTAATCCTATGGTTAAACCTGGGGACCAGGAACAAATCTAGTGTCATAAAGATCAATTGGATTATTCCAATAATCCAAGTAGGAAACTATGAGGTCCTGAATCAAAGCAGTGGAAGAGAATGAAACAAAATATATTTAGGAGGTTAATTCTGTGGAACTTTAGATGCAGGAAGTAAGAAAAAATAAACGTTGACTAAGTTTTTCTTTTCTTGAGGGGCAAAATGATTAAGATTTGGAATAGAGGAAAAAGAAAGTTTGTAGAAAAAATATGTTCTATTGACCAATAAATAAATATATTTAATAAACAACATTGAACAGAAAGAATTTGACAGTGTTTTCCCATCACTAATAAAAGTCTACATGGCAGAGTCTATTTCTATAATGGGTATGAAGACTTGAAGACATTATGCCATTAGTTAATGTGTGTGATAAAGAATGTTATAATTTTTTTTTTATTATTGCAGTGGTGTAGTGGTGGTGGTGGTGGTGGTAAGAGTGGTTTAGTTAACTTAGCACTGAGTTGTGGGCACTTTACATGTATCCACTAATTCGTTTTTCAAAATAATCCTGTGCAGTACTATTATTATCATCCCGATTTTTCAGATGTGTAAACTGAGCCCAAAGTTATTTACTTTGCCTAAAATCACACGACTGGTAAATAGTAGAAAAGGAATTTAAAACTAGTGGAAAAAAAAAAAAAAAGCTGTCCTTATTGCTATCAGCTGTTAGCTGACATAGTTGCTACCAGTTGGGCTCTGATTCCCCCCAGTACACATAAACAATTTCACAGAATATCAACATCAGCCAAAGGCTCACTGTAACTGTTGTAGAACAAAGGAAAAACAATACTATTCCATCATCCTGCCTGAACAGAGATAAACGCAAAGATGCCGTGCAACCAAAAATAACCAAACATGCCCCTCCCCTAACTGCCACAAGTGACTATTACTTCTTCTCCAGTAGAAACTCTACCACTGTTCTGTTTATTCCATCTCCAAGATTAAAATTAAGACCCTCAAACTGCCCCCACTCTCTAACAGCATCAAATTCAACAAAGACCCCATTTTTAAAATCCTCCCTCAAATCACCTAATGCAAAAGTCCAACTTGTATAAGTGCCCCTTAACGCCTTCTTATTGAGATAACTCACAGTTTCACAAGGTTTGTGTCCTGCCTTGCTGTAGCCAACTTTTTTTTTTTTATTAGAAATGTGTTCCTTGTTGGGCGTGGTGGCTCATGCCTGTAACCCCAGCACTTTGGGAGGCTGAGGAGGGCAGATCACCTGAGGTCAGGAATTGGAGACCAGCCTGGCCAAAATGGTGAAGCCCGGTCTCTACGAAAAATTAGCTGGGTGTGGTGGTGGACACCTGTAGTCCCAGCACTTTGGGAGATCAAGATGGGCAGATCACTTGAAGTCAGGAGTTCAAGACCAGCTTGACCAACATGGTGAAACCCCATCTCTTACTAAAAATAAAAAACTTAGCCAGGCATGGTGGTGGGCGCCTGTAATCCCAGCTACTCAGGAGGCTGAGGCAGGAGACTAGCTTGAACTCAGGAGGCAGAGATTGCAGTGAGCAGAGATCATGCCATTGCACTCCAGCCTGGGCGAAAGAGTGAAACTCCATCTCAAAAAAAAAAAAAACACTGTTCCTGGTTGTCTTTGGCTGGTGGACATCAACAGTAGCTCTTCAGGCTCCCTCCAAGGCTTACGTTCTTAAACACAATGTGAACACTCCTCATACATGAAATGCACATATCAGGGAAACAATCAATCTTAAAGCTAATTAAAGAGCTGGAAAAATAATACAAAAAGAGAAACTAAAAAATAATCAAATTTGTCATAAAATAAGTACTTGCAGTTAAATAGTTATGATGAATTTTGGTATAAAATAAGTATTTGCAGTTAAATACTTAACATACATGCCAAATTAACAATGATAATGCTTATATTTATATTAGTTTTTTCTATGTCTTATTCCACAATAGGACTACATTTGTAGCTATTTACAGATCGTCACTTCAACAAAATATAGGGAAACATGGTCACAAGTTCCTCATGAATTATATCAAGTGAACATATTTAATAGGTTCAAATACATGTTTTTGATATTCTATTAAGTGATAAAAGTTTTACAAAAAAAAACTAAAATTCACATAAAACTGTAACTTTTTACTTAATTTGGATAATACTGTCTGAAAAACCATGAAAAAAATTTAATCAAACTTGTTTAATCTTAACACATGGGAATTTACTCATGGTATTATTATTAATAATGACTACTAAACACATTCCCAATACAAGAAGAGATTCTTTAAAAAGATACTGCACAGATTCATGACCTTTTTAGAACTTAAATAAAAAACACACAAAAAATTTATAGTTCAGGAACCATAAAGGAGAAAAAATCCAGAGAGTAAAGTCTATAATGTATTTTATTTTTTTAATAATAAAACAGAAGTAGGAACAAGAATGTATTCACTTACATTCATTCTGGGCTAGTCAAAAGAATCCAAGTTCAAGGAAAACTAAGATGATTTCTAGGTTTTCACCTTGTAGTTTCCCATCATCACTAATGAGTTAAGACAATGTTTCAAATAAAAAATTTATAATACTAGAACCTTATCTAATCAATTTATGTATATGTACCCAACCAAGACTGCTAAAAAATTAAGAATTACTTCGTTGTTACAATCTCTGTGATCCCGACTGTTGAAAATTATCCCTAGCACTACCAAAGATGTCTAGTAAATGTTGGCTATATGATGAACAAAGAATGAATAAACAAATTAAGCCAAAAACAAATTTGTAACGGAACATTATTACGCATCATGGGTTTAAAATTATAATCTTCAGTATAAAAGTTATTAGAAAGACATAATACCAATGGTAATTATTATTTTGGTATGTAAATTTTCAGTAGCAGGCATCTCCAGAAAGTGTTTTATACTGACTAAAGTAAGTAGCAGGCACCTCTGACCTTCCCAGTGAATCATTCCAATCTCTTAACTTCATAGCCTAACTCTAATTATTAAAGTTCTTTGTTTTGCAGAAAAATGGAATTTTATTTTTTATTTAATTTTATTTTTTCACAGATTTTTCTAATATTAGAAGTACAAGCTATCTTTGTCAAGGTTATCATCATAATTATTATTATCTCACAGCATAGAAGCATAAGTAGAACAACTAATTTTGTAATTCCTCTCAATTGCTACTTTGGCATTTATTATTGCATTTATATATTCATTATTAGCTTTTTACCTTAACTATTAATCAAAGACTAACTCCTTACATTGTTTTATAATGAGTTATTTGCCTTAGAAAACTTAAAAGGTTAGTTCTGATGACAAAGAGTAACTGAATATAATTTATTTAAGCCAATTTTTAAAATGGATTAAAAACATTTATGTTTTCAGAATAGATTTTTCAAAATATTTGTATCATAATGAGAATACATAATAATTGTATTTTGTGAATATTTCAGAATATTAATTATTAAATTAAATGAATGTTATTTCAGAATTTTCAATTTTGCTTATTATTTGCTTATTTTTCAGTTGACACAATTTATAAAACCTTAAGAATGTTGACAATCTTAATGATATTTAGAAAATCCGATTTTCTGAAACTGTAACTGGCTAGCATCTCCTTAAATACTTCCTTTTAAAACAGATTTAATTTTTATTAAACTGAAATTTTGAAGTTTAGTTAAGTAAAAACTTCTTTTAATCATAATTTCAAATTTTTATATTAAACATTTAGTAAGGATTATATCACAGTTTTAAAAATGTATATGCAATAATTCTTCCTTTCCGTAACCTAAATGTATTTCCAGTTAATTGGTGTTGCTAAGTAAATGACACAGAACCTTATGACAAGATATTCATCCTATATGAACCTAGCTCTGCCATTCTAAATATTTTAAAACACCTGAAAATGCAAAAAAAAAAAAAAAAAAAAGTCACAAAAGTGTGAGATTAAGTTCAAAAAATGTGGTTATAAGATTGTGTAATTAATAGTAAAAGCCAAAATACTTTCTACAATTACAGATTCACTTGTCATCTTGTTCAGTAATATCCAATGTTAAGAGGTCTCTCTTTTGAATAGCATTAGTAAACATATTACCATGTCAGATTATACAAAGACAACATTAATCCAAAAGTTTATGAAAGCACAAATCTTTGACAGATGATGCATCTACTGACATTAGTACCTGTGCTTAGGTAAGTAGCAAAATTGGAGTCTCTGAAGAGAAATGACTGTTCACACATACTTTGTTATGCAAAGAAGTACCAAAATAAGTTTCCAAAAAGGGGGAAAAAATTAGGTTTTAAGCAAATACAGCATGACTCTGTATACTTGTGCAATGACAGGAGGTGTAAAGACAAAGATTCATTCTGAAGACCTTGAGATTCAAGTAATTGTTTTATTCTGAGAAAAGCCATTACATGTAGATATGAATTCCACATTAAATGATATTACCAAAATATTGTCTAAATAAAATCTAAGACATTGTAGTTCTGTTATTGTCAGCTTTATACAAAGAAGTAGCATCAGCATATCACTCACTTTCTGCTGTTACATTATGAATGTGGTCCCTGTTCACAAAAAGTGCTCTGAAGAATTTAGGGGACAAAACAAGTAATCTGAAAATATTTTGTTGATGATACACATAAACATGGCATTTTGGAGCACCAGAATGAACTTCTTAGACAATTTTAAGGACTGCATTTTAAAAATATTACTGTTTTCTAAGAAAGTTTATAAATTCAGAATAAAAAACCTAATCTGGAAAAGTGAAACTAAAATTATGAAATTTGTCATTTAAGTCCTAAAGAGCAACATCCATATGTACTGAAGAGCAAGTGAAATAATTGAAACACTTGTAGAAATAAGTTGAAATGATACTAAATCCAATTGCATTATCATAATAATACAATTTTCCATTGTTAGAAAATGAAGAGGTGTTAAAGACTAAAATATCATACTTTAATCAATTTTTTAAAAATATTATCCAAATTCTCAATAATAGAAAAAAAATAGTGCTTCTGTTAATCAGAGAAAAGGCAGTAATCTTCTATTTCTGTCACCTTTTAAGTAAAGTTTTTTTCTGATAATGAACATAAAGAATTTAAAGACATCATATTTAAATATATTAAGTTATCAGGAAATGAAGGTAGCCATTTGAAACATAAAAACTGATATTGATGCTAGGCGTGGTGGCTCATACCTGTAATTCCAGCACTTTGGGAGGCTGAGGTGGACATATCGCCCGAGGTCAGGAGTTCAAGACCAGCCTTGCCAACATGGCAAAACCCCATCTCTACTAAAAATACAGAAATTAGCTGGGTGTGGTGGTGTGCACCTGTAATCCCAGTTACTTGGGAGGCTGAGGTAGGAGAATCGTTTGAACCCAGGAGGCGGAGGTTGCAATGAGCTGAGATCGTGCCACTGCACTCCAGCCTGGGAGACAGAGCAAGACTCCATCTCAAAAAACAAAACAAAAAAGAAAAAAAAAGAAAAAAAAACCTGATATTGAAAAGTTATATTCACAGAGAAACTCAAATTTCTCATTAAAAATTTTAATGGTAGTTGGAAAGTTATAATAATTCGTGAGACTTTGTATTTATTTTTATTTTATAATTATGATAAAATTATAATAAAATTATTACCAAACCTCATATAAACATCTCCAAATCCCATATGTTTATTCAAGTATACAATGTATATTAACATTTTCTATGTTTGCTATGAAGGGAAATAGTTTGGGAAACACTGTTATTTGGTCTTGTTTAGAAAGTATAGTATGGTTAGCATTAATCCATTCTGAATATAAAGCTCAACTCATTTGCCTTACTGATGATGAGAGATAATAATAATTAATTAAGTTCTCTTAAGGAGTTTATTTTGCTTTTCCAAAATAACTTTTAAATAATAAATGGTGTGACAGAATACTTCGGTGCACAAGCACAAGCCATAAGCCACAAGCTCGAGTCAGGCACACTTGATGCTCTGTGATTGTTAGTGCTGTAACTCTGTGACTGTTAGTTGTATGACCTCAGTTTACTGATCTATTAGTGGGAATAAGAAATTTTCTTAAGAATAATTAATAAAATTAAATGAGATAATATATGTCCAGTGCTTAACACAATACCTAGCACACAGCAAGTGCTCGATAGTGAAAACCGTTTATTTTTTTTTTACCATATGTCAGGTTATAAATTTAGCATAAAGTAAGTCTCAGGAAATTTTTTAAAATCAAAATCATAACAAGCATTTTCTCAGACCATAGTGGAAGAAAATTAGAATCAATATATAGAAGAACTTTCAAAACCACACAAGTACCTGGAAACTAATCAATTTGCTCCTAAATGACTTTTGGGTAAACAATAAAATTAACACAGAAATCAAACAATTTTTTGAAACAAATGAAGAGAAACCCCTACCAAACTAACATACCAAACCCCCTGTGATACAGCAAAAAGAATGTTAAGAGGAAAGTGTATAGTATTAAATGCCTACATCAAAAAGACAGAAAGGGCCAGGTGCAGTGGCTCATGCCTGTAATCCCAGTACTCTGGGAGGCCGAGGCAGTCAGATCACTAGGTCAGGAGATTGAGACCATCCTGGCTAACACAGTGAAACTCCGTCTCTACCAAAAAGTACAAAAAATTAGCCAGGCATGGTGGCGGGCGCCTGTAGTCCCAGCTACTCGGGAGGCTGAGGCAGGAGAATGGCATGAACCTGGGAGGAGGAGCTTGTAGTGAGCAGAGATCAGGCCACTGCACACCAGCATGCCTGGGCAACAAAGCAAGACTGCCTCAAAGAAAAAAAAAAAAAAAAAAAGAAAGATCTCAAACTAACAACCTAATGTGACACCTGAACTTGAGAAATAAGAATAAACCAAACCCAAAAGTAGCAGAAGAAAAAAAAATAATGAAGAACTAAATGAAACTGAGACAAAAAACAAATCATACAAGGAATCAGTAATATGAAAAGTTGGTTCTCAGCCTGGCCAACATAGTGAAACCCTGTCTCTATTAAAAACACAAAAATTAGCCTGGCATGGTGGCACACACCTGCAGTCCCAGCTGCTCGGGGGGCTGACGCAGGAGAATGGCATGAACCTAGAAGGCGAGGTTGCAGTGAGCCAAGATCGCGACACTGCACTCCAGCCTGGACCACAGAGCAAGACTCCATCAAAAAAAAAAAAAAAAAAAAAAACAACAACAACAACAACAACCAAAAAAACTTCGTTCTTTGAAAATATAAACAAAATTGATACACTGCTAGTTAGATTAACCAGGACAAACAAAAAGAAGATTCAAATCAGAACAATCGGAAACAATAAAGGTAACATTACAACTGATACTAAAGAAACAGAAAAGATCCTCAAAGACTACTATGAACATCTCTACAAACACAAACTAGAAAATCTAGGATATATTTCTGGAAACATACAACTTCCTAAGAACCCAGAAGAAATTAAATCCTGAACAGACCAGTAATGAATAATGAAATTGAATCATTAACAAAAAGACTTCCAACAATAAAAAAAAGCCCAGGATCAGATGGATTCATACCCAAATTCTACCAGACATACAAGGAAGAACTTACACCAATCCTACTGCATATATTCCAAAAAATTAAGGAGAGGCACCTCCCTAACTCATTCTATGAAGCCAGCATCAGCCTAATACCAAAATCTGGCAGACATACCACAAGAAAACTCTGGGTCAATATACTTGATGAACATAGAGGCAAAAATCTTCAACAAAATACTAGCAAACCAAATCCAACATCAAATAAAAAAATTAATACACCACAATCAGGTTGGCTTTATTCCTGGGATGCAAGAATGGTTCAATATAAGCAAATCAGAAAATGCGATTCACCACCGTGTAAAGAGAATTAAAAACAAAAAGCATGTGGTTATCTCAACAGATGCCAAAAAAATCTTCTGAAAAAATCCAACATCCCTTCATGATAAAAATCCTCAACAAACCAGGCATCGAAGAAACATACCTCAAAATAATAAGAGCCATCTATGACAAACTCACAGCCAATATTACAGTGAATGGGGAAAAGTTGAAAGCATTCTCCCTAAGAACCAGAACAAGATAAGGATGTCCACTATCACCATTTATATTCAATACAGTACTGGAACTCTCAGTCAGAGCAATCAGGCAAGAGGAAGATAAATAAATAAAACACATCCAAATAGGAAAAGGGGAAGTCAAATTATCTCTGATCACTGATGACACGATTTTACACACAGAAAACTCAAAAGATTCTTAGACTTAACAAATGACTTCAGTAAAGTTTCAGGATGCAAAATCAATCTACACAAAATCAGTAGCTTTTTTATACACAAATATCACCTCAAGCTGAGAACCAAATAAAGAAATCAATCCCATTTACAATAGCCACAACAAAATAAAATACCTAGGAATACATTTAACAAAGAAGGTGAAAGATCTCTACAAGGAGAACTACAAAACACTGATAAAATAAATTATAGATGACATCCACAAATGGAAAAACATCCCATGTTCATGGATTGCAGGAGGTAATATCATGGAGATGTCCAAACTTCCCAAATCAAGCTACAGACTCAAAGTAATTCTTATTAAAATACCAACATAATTCTTCACAAAATTAAAAAAAATTCTAAAGGCCATATGGAAGCAAAAAAGAGCCTGAAAACCAAAGCAATCCAAGGAAAATGAAAGCTGGAGGCATCACATTACCTGATTTCAAATTATACGACAAGAATAGGGTAAATAAAAGAGCAGGGAATTCATACAAAAACAGACACATAGATCAATGGAACAGAATAGAGAACCCAGAAATAAAATCGAGCAACTACAAACATGTTGTAATGGTTGTAATGTTCATCAACAAAATCAATAAAAATAAACAATGGGTAAATGACACTATATTAAATAACTGGTGCTGTGAAAATTGGATAACCACATTAAGAAGAGTGAACTGAATCCATCTCTCTCACCATATATGAAAATTAACTCAAGATAGATTTTTTTAAATATTTTTTTTTTTATACTTTAAGTTCTAGGGTACATGTGGATAACGTGCAGGTTTGTTACATATGTATACTTGTGCCATGTTGGCGTGCTGCACCCATCAACTCGTCAGCACCCATCAACTCGTCATTTACATCAGGTATAACTCCCAATGCAATCCCTCCCCGCTCCCCGCTCCCCGTGATAGGCCCCGGTGTGTGATGTTCCCCTTCCCGAGTCCAAGTGATCTCATTGTTCAGTTCCCACCTATGAGTGAGAACATGTGCTGTTTGGTTTTCTGTTCTTGCGATAGTTTGCTGAGAATGATGGTTTCCAGCTGCATCCATGTCCCTACAAAGGGCACAAACTCATCCTTTTTTATGGCTGCATAGTATTCCATGGTGTATATGTGCCACGTTTTCTTAATCCAGTCTGTCACTGATGGACATTTGGGTTGATTCCAAGTCTTTGCTATTGTGAACAGTCCCGCAATAAACATACGTGTGCATGTGTCTTTATAGCAGCATGATTTATAATCCTTTGGGTATATACCCAGTAATGGGATGGCTGGGTCATATGGTACTTCTAGTTCTAGATCCTTGAGGGATCGCCATACTGTTTTCCATAATGGTTGAACTAGTTTACAATCCCACCAACAGTGTAAAAGTGTTCCTATTTCTCCACATCCTCTCCAGCACCTGTTGTTTCCTGACTTTTGAATGATTGCCATTCTAACTGGTATCTCATTGTGGTTTTGATTTGCATTTCTCTGATGGCCAGTGACGATGAGCATTTTTTCATGTGTCTGTTGGCTGTATGAATGTCTTCTTTTGAGAAATGTCTAGTCATATCCTTTGCCCACTTTTCGATGGGGTTGTTTGTTTTTTTCTTGTAAATTTGTTTGAGTACTTGGTAGGTTCTGGATATTAGCGCTTTGTCAGATGAGTAGATTGCAAAAATTTTCTCCCATTTTATAGGTTGCCTGTTCACTCTGATGGTACTTTCTTTTGCTGTGCAGAAGCTCTTTAGTTTAATTAGATCCCATTTGTCAATTTTGGCTTTTGTTGCCATTGCTTTTGGTGTTTTAGACATGAAGTCCTTGCCCATGCCTATGTCCTGAATGGTATTACCTAGGTTTTCTTCTAGGGTTTTTATGGTATTAGGTCTGACATTTAAGTCTCTAATCCATCTTGAATTAATTTTCATATAAGGAGTAAAGAAAGGATCCAGTTTCAGCTTTCTACTTATGGCTAGCCAATTTTCCCAGCACCATTTATTAAATAGGGAATACTTTCCCCATTTCTTGTTTTTGTCAGGTTTGTCAAAGATCAGATGGCTGTAGATGTGTGGTATTATTTCTGAGGACTCTGTTCTGTTCCATTGGTCTATATCTCTGTTTTGGTACCAGTACCATGCTGTTTTGGTTACTGTAGCCTTGTAGTATAGTTTGAAGTCAGGTAGTGTGATGCCTCCAGCTTTGTTCTTTTGACTTAGGATTGTCTTGGCAATGCGGGCTCTTTTTTGGTTCCATATGAACTTTAAAGCAGTTTTTTCCAATTCTGTGAAGAAACTCATTGGTAGCTTGATGGGGATGGCATTAAATCTATAAATTACCTTGGGCAGTATGGCCATTTTCACGATATTGATTCTTCTTATCCATGAGCATGGAATGTTCTTCCATTTGTTTGTGTCCTCTTTTATTTCACTGAGCAGTGGTTTGTAGTTCTCCTTGAAGAGGTCTTTTACATCCCTTGTAAGTTGGATTCCTAGGTATTTTATTCTCTTTGAAGCAATTGTGAATGGAAATTCATTCATGATTTGGCTCTCTGTTTGTCTGTTACTGGTGTATAAGAATGCTTGTGATTTTTGCACATTAATTTTGTATCCTGAGACTTTGCTGAAGTTTCTTATCAGCTTAAGGAGATTTTGGGCTGAGGCAATGGGGTTTTCTAAATATACAATCACGTCATCTGCAAACAGGGACAATTTGACTTCTTCTTTTCCTAACTGAATACCCTTGATTTCTTTCTCTTGCCTGATTGCCCTAGCCAGAACTTCCAACACTATGTTGAATAGGAGTGGTGAGAGAGGGCATCCCTGTCTTGTGCCAGTTTTCAAAGGGAATGTTTCCAGTTTTTGCCCATTCAGTATGATATTGGCTGTGGGTTTGTCATAAATAGCTCTTATGATTTTGAGATACGTTCCATCAATACCGAATTTATTGAGAGTTTTTAGCATGAAGGGCTGTTGAATTTTGTCAAAGGCCTTTTCTGCATCTATTGAGATAATCATGTGGTTTTTGTCTTTGGTTCTGTTTATATGCCGGATTACGTTTATTGACTTGTGTATGTTGAACCAGCCTTGCATCCCAGGGATGAAGCCCACTTGATCATGGTGGATAAGCTTTTTGATGTGCTGCTGGATCCGGTTTGCCAGTATTTTATTGAGGATTTTTGCATCGATGTTCATCAGGGATATTGGTCTAAAATTATCTTTTTTTGTTGTGTCTCTGCCAGGCTTTGGTATCAGGATAATGTTGGCCTCATGAAATGAGTTAGGGAGGATTCCCTCTTTTTCTATTGATTGGAATAGTTTCAGAAGGAATGGTACCAGCTCCTCCTTGTACTTCTGGTAGAATTCAGCTGTGAATCCATCTGGTCCTGGACTTTCAAAATAAAGGGATGGAGGAAGGTCTACCGAGCAAATGGAGAACAAAAAAAAGCAGGGGTTGCAATACTAGTCTCTGATAAAACAGACTTTAAACCATCAAAGATCAAAAGAGACAAAGAAGGCCATTACATAATGGTAAAGGGATCAATTCAACAGGAAGAGCTAACTATCCTAAATATATATGCACCCAATACAGGAGCACCAAGATTCATAAAGCAAGTCCTTAAAGACTTACAAAGAGAGTTAGACTCCCATACAATAATAATGGGAGACTTCACCACCCCACTGTCAACATTCGACAGATCAACAAGACAGAAAGTTAACAAGGATATCCAGGAATTGAACTCATCTCTGCAGCAAGCAGACCTAATAGACATCTACAGAACTCTCCACCCCAAATCAACAGAATATACATTCTACTCAGCACCACATCACACTTATTCCAAATTTGACCACATAATTGGAAGTAAAGCACTCCTCAGCAAATGTACAAGAAGAGAAATTATAACAAACTGTCTCTCAGACCACAGTGCAATCAAACTAGAACTCAGGACTAAGAAACTCACTCAAAACCACTCAACTACATGGAAACTGAACAACCTGCTCCTGAATGACTACTGGGTACATAATGAAATGAAGGCAGAAATAAAGATGTTCTTTGAAACCAATAAGAACAAAGATATAACATACCAAAATCTCTGGTACACATTTAAAGCAGTGTGTAGAGGGAAATTTATAGCACTAAATGCCCACAAGAGAAAGCAGGAAAGATCTAAAATTGACACTCTAACATCACAATTAAAAGAACTAGAGAAGCAAGAGCAAACACATTCGAAAGCTAGCAGAAGGCAAGAAATAACTAAGATCAGAGCAGAACTGAAGGAGATAGAGACACAAAAAACCCTCCAAAAAATCAATGAATCCAGGAGTTCGTTTTTGGAAAAGATCAACAAAATTGATAGACTGCTAGCAAGACTAATAAAGAAGAAAAGAGAGAAGAATCAAATAGACGCAATAAAAAATGATAAAGGGGTTATCACCACCGACCCCACAGAAATACAAACTACCATCAGAGAATACTATAAACACCTCTATGCAAATAAACTAGAAAATCTAGAAGAAATGGATAATTTCCTGGACACTTACACTCTCCCAAGACTAAACCAGGAAGAAGCTGAATTCCTGAATAGACCAATAGCAGGCTCTGAAATTGAGGCAATAATTAATAGCCTACCAACTCAAGATAGATTAAATAATTAAATGTAGGACCTGAAACTATAAAAGTCCTAGGAAAAAGCCTAGGAAAAACTCTTTCAGACATTGGCTTAGGCAAAGAATTTATGACTAAGGGCCCAAAAGCAAATACAACACAATCAGAAATAAATAATAAAATTAAACTAAAAAGCTGCTGCACAGCAAAAGAAATAACCAACAGAGCAAACAGACAACTTACAGAATGGGAGAAAATATTTGTAAATTATGCCTCTGACAAAGGACTAATATTTAGAATCTACATGGAACTCAAACACCTCAACTAGAGAAAAACAAACTATCCCATTAAAAAGTAGACAAAGGACATGAACAGACATTTCTCAAAGGGAAACATAAAAGCAGACAAAAAACATGTAAATATAGTCAACATCACCAATCATCAGAGAAATGCAAATTAAAACTACAGTGAGATACCATCTTATACCACTCAGAATGGCTATAATTAAAAAGTCAAAAAACAACAGATGTTGGCAAGGATGCACAGAAAAAGGTTAAATTTATACAGTGTTAGTGAGAATGTAAATTGGTACAACCTCTGTGGAAAACAGTATGGAGATTTCCCAAAGAACTGAAAAAGAACTACCATCAACCCAGCAATCCCACTACTGGGTATTACCCAAACGAAAATGAATCCTTATATCAAAAAGACACATGCACTCATATGTTTGTTGTAGCATGATTTGCAATTATATAGTCATGGGGTCAACCTAAGTGTCCATCAACAGTTGACTGCAGAAAGAAAATGTGGTATATATATGCAACATGGAATATTACACAACCACAAAAAGAATGAAATCACGTCCTTTGCAGCAGCATGGGTGGAGCTGGAGGCCATTAGCCTAAGTGAAATAACTCAGAAACAGAAAATCAAATACCACATGTCCTCACTTACAAGTGGGAGCTAAACAACAGGTATACATAAACATAAAATTGGAAACAATAAACACTGGGGACCCTAAAAATGAGGGGTTTAAGAGTTGGGGGAGACCTGAAAATTACTTATTCTGTGTGATGGTCACTATTTGGTTGATGGGCAAGAAGTCCAAACCTCACCATTATGTAATATATCCATATAACAAACTTGTATATGTAATTCCTGAATCTAAAATAAAAAAAAAAATAAAAACAAATTTTAAAAAGAAAAAATATAACATACTGTGTCTACTTACCTTTGTATAGACAATTGTTTAAGTTATGCTGCTTTTAACATTTGCACTTGGATAAAATGCTTATGTGTGCATAGGAATGTCATAGTGCAAGATGCTGCTAACCCAGGCACAAAGTATTAAAATTATTGTGTAGGGAAAAAAAACATTATTTTACAATATTTCTGCTCACTGGGAGGTGTAAAGTTTCCCTTACTTGACCCTAGAAGAAATGTTGAATTAAGAAAAATTTGTCATATATTCCCGCATACTTCTTTTTTTATCTCTAATTTACCTCCTAGTGTATGTACTCTTTCACTAAGCCCTCAAATGGCTAAAAATAACAGTGGCTGTTAATATTTATTGAATATGTATTATTTGCTAAATACTACACATGGTGATTTACTGCACTATCTCATTTAATTCTCACAAAAAACTTGCACGTACCCTTTCCCTAAGTCCCCAAATGCCTAACAATAACAATGGCTGTTAATATTTACTGAATATGTACTGTTTGCTAAATACTATGCATGGTGATTTACTGCACTATCTCATTTAATTCTCACAAACAACTCCATGAAGAAGGTTCTATTACATTATCATTTGTACAAATAAGAAAAGTGAAACAGAGTACTTAAGTAAAAGATGAACCACTAAGGAGTGACAAAACCTAAATTCGGGCCCAGTGTGTTTTACTCTAGAACCTGCACTCTCAAAACATGCCATTCCCTTATGTGTGCAGATCAGTGAGCCTTCTCAGTTCAATAGGGAATAAATTTGAGAATATTATTATATTTCTCCAATCAGTGCACTCAACTATGTTCTGTTGAACTTCCCTTTCCCATTCCATAATGACATCTAGAATAGCTCAATCATAGCCATCTTCAATGATGCTGATTAGACCTACGGAAAATTCATTATGGTAGATATTACTGGGGTCTTGTGACATGAAATTTTCCTCCCCTTCTGGCACACAGAGGAACACACATCTGATTTTCATCCATTAGGGAGGGGTCAAGTGATGAAGCCTGTCCACTGAATTCCTAAAGAAAGTCTATCATTTCTGTGCTGAGGTAGTAAAAAGCCCATGCCCTATTCTCCAGTCTTTTCCCCCTGCCCACATGCACTAGACAGTGTGGCTTCAAGATGTTAGACCCTGGACTGCTAGATCACATAAGAGGTAATTACCCTGGAGAGTCCCCCTTACCCACAGTGAACTACACAAGAACAAAAAGTAAACCTCTTTTGTATGTTAAGCATTGACATACTAGATTTGCTTGTTCCTGCTATATAATCTTGCCAATCATGAATACTAGATAAACATTCCTTTCCACCCCACAAACGGAAATACAGGCTGCTCTCTGACACCCATTCACCTAACCTCTTTTCAATGATCTTTTTCTGTGTTGAAATAAGAATAGGAATAGATAGATTGGTAACTTAACTGCTTAAGTAGATGGCCAACCAGGGAATTGAATGCTATCATCCCCTTTCTGTTAGCTCCTCTAATTGCTACAAAAAATTCTGTTGGAGATTCCCTTCATTTGGCCTTCAGTGGGGGTGGGAGGAAATAGTACATCCCTCCCCAAAGTGGTGGAAAAGGGAGGAGAAAGCTTCTGCATTCTCCACTAGGCTCCAGATTTATTACTCAGATAGCTCTCTTACCCCTTTCCTTTCCTCAGTCCTCATTTATATGATGGAAAGTGAAGGTTCCAGTGGGTTTAAGGGCTGAAGGTAATCGCCAGTTTCTTTCCTTTTAGAAAACCCTGAGAAGAGTATCAGGACCCAATAGTTGCCAGAACTCTTTTTAATAAGATGCTTAATGCTTTTTTTGCCCAGTCTGTAATTCCAAGCCAACAGAAAAAGACCCTCTCTGTATCCAATTATAACAATTTAGTGCCTCATGATCTATCTTGTAGTACTTGAGTTTATTTGATCCTGAAACTTTATTCAAACCTCAATTATCTATATCTATTGTTATGCTATAAAGAACTACTTCAGATTGAACCCATTCACACAAATAAATGAATGACAAGCTCAATGAATATATTCCAGAGCGCTTCTATTTCCCCTTCTTTGTAAAACGTATGGCTCAGACTAGAGAATGAAGATTCCCTTTAGTTCTACTCCACTATAATCATATAATTCTGTAGACTATTCTGTTGTATATTATGATCCCGTGTGTGTGTGTGTGTATAGGTATGTATATGTATGTGTGTGTATACGTATATACACACACGTATATATACACATATATACACACACACATATATATACACACACACACATATATGTGTATAAATATATGTAGTTAAGGTTTCCTATACTATTCAGCTAGGAGAAATAAAAATAACTTTAGGTAACTAGGTTCTGAATTAGATGAGCTCAGCCAATCTCTTTGCTAAGGTTCTCCATAACTTAATTTTTCTGATTTTACATGATAATCTGTCTACTAATATTAAAATACAATTGGAAAGTTGGCCAGCAGTACCCAATAATTTATAAATTGTTTCACTCAATTTTTATTCCTTCATATATATCTTAATTTTTTACTAGCTACAAAGCATTATGCTAGACATGACTGGGATTTAAAATGTTAAAACAGTATTCACTGTGTCCAAAAATGTATTCTGAGGAGATATATAAAATGGTTACACAGGCCTCGCCAGGCCAATGTCTCATGCCTGTTTTAGCAATAATGTGCAAATGTTTTTGAAGCTCATCTCAAAAAGTTAACCTAATTATCAGTTAAGACTACATTTGGCTGCAAGTCCTAGAAAATCTATAAAACATCTAAACAGGAGAGGTATTTATTTCTCTGTACAACAAGAAGTCAATCTAAGCCTGGTGCAGCACTAAATGATGCCCAAAAGACACCAGACTCTCTCTAACTTATTGCACTATAATACTGGACTTTGGATATTACAGCTCAGACATTTCTCCTTAGGAAGGATAAAGGTCAAAGCCAGAGAAGCTGCACTAGCTGACCACATTCTCTTTGTCCAGAATGGAGTCACAAGGCTACCTGAAGTTACAATGAAAAGATGAGCTTTTTGTTTTGTGGCTTCTATAGTAGAGGAGAATGCATAGTAGAGGAATAAAGTGAGAAGAGAGTTGTAATGGACATAATAAGATCACACAGAGTATTGACACATCTCTTGATTTGGTGACTATTATTTTGATTTTCCAATTAAGTGTAATTCTAAAAACAACAAATTGATTAGAATATAACAATAATTGTATGATAAAATTAAAAATACTAAATATTGGGTATCTCATGGGGAATTAATGATCAACAACTACTTTGAGATTAACCCAACGGCCAGAATACATACAACTGCATATACATACATATCCTAAAATAAACAAAAATATTTCAAAGCAAAACATAAGTTTCACAACTCCAAAAAAATTGATAAATGAAGACCTTTAAAATAAGTACAATATTAAATATTGAGTTAAATATTGAGTAGCAGTTTTTTATAATATATATGAACAAATAGCTGCGTAAGGACAAAAATAAAAACAAGTGAGCATTATAATACACAACTGATTTGAAGAATTTCAATAAACTATAACTGTCCTATTCATAACAAAATAAGCAAATAGCTCAATAAAAGATTCTGAGGCACTAGTCATGTCCTTAGAGTCTTCATTAAATGCAACACATATTTGTAAACCTAGATTTGTAAATCAATAATTAAACTTTTTTTTTTTTTTTTTTTGGTGAGTAGTTGAGTTTATTAGGACCTGATTATGAGACACTCCTGGATGGCAGAAAGAGAGCTTTTTTTTTTTAATTATTATTATTAAACTTTAAGTTCTAGGGTACATGTGCATAACGTGCAGGTTTATTACATATGTATACTTGTGCCATGTTGGCGTGCTGCACCCATCAACTCGTCAGCACCCATCAACTCGTCATTTACATCAGGTATAACTCCCAATGCAATCCCTCCCCCCTCCCCCCTCCCCATGATAGGCCCCAGTGTGTGATGTTCCCCTTCCCAAGTCCAAGTGATCTCATTGTTCAGTTCCCACCTATGAGTGAGAACATGCGGTGTTTGGTTTTCTGTTCTTGTGATAGTTTGCTAAGAATGATGGTTTCCAGCTGCATCCATGTCCCTACAAAGGACATAAACTCATCCTTTTTTATGGCTGCATAGTATTCCATGGTGTATATGTGCCACATTTTCTTAATCCAGTCTGTCACTGATGGACATTTGGGTTGATTCCAAGTCTTTGCTATTGTGAACAGTCCCGCAATAAACATACGTGTGCATGTGTCTTTATAGCAGCATGATTTATAATCCTTTGGGTATATACCCAGTAATGGGATGGCTGGGTCATATGGTACATCTAGTTCTAGATCTTTGAGGAGTCGCCATACTGTTTTCCATAATGGTTGAACTAGTTTACAATCCCACCAACAGTGTAAAAGTGTTCCTATTTCTCCACATCCTCTCCAGCACCTGTTGTTTCCTGACTTTTGAATGATCGCCATTCTAACTGGTGTGAGATGGTATCTCATTGTGGTTTTGATTTGCATTTCTCTGATGGCCAGTGATGATGAGCATTTTTTCATGTGTCTGTTGGCTGTAATTAAACTCTTATCTGATTTCTTATCCATTAACTTCGGTAACTCATGAACCATCCTGAGTAAAATTTTATATAACACTGTATCTCAGCTATTATCACACCTTAAAGAAGACAGACTGCAGATTTGTAGGGGAAAAACTCAAAATTCAATGTAATGATATTGATTGTCTCTACCTATACATAAATACTTAAAAGAAAAAACTTAGCTTAAATTTATTGAAAATCTTTTTAAAGATAACTGTGTCGTGCCATCTGTAGTCCCAGCTACTCAGGAGGTTGAGGCAGGAGAATTGCTTGAACCTGAGAGGCGGAGGTTGCAATGAGCCGAGACTGTGCCACTGCACTCCAGGCTGGGCGACAAAGTGAGACTCCGTCTCAGAGAAAAAATAGAAAATAAAAAATAAACTGAGTTATCTATATTATCCCACCAGGACTGAAAGATGGCAAACTGAACAAAACAAACTATTAATTAAAATGTTCAATTAATGTTCATGGTAGCTAGTATTAGATATATGCCATATGTATCATAAGTAGAATCAGTGCTTTGGTTGTTTAACAAACGAATGCTTTCAGGCATAAACTATGTGCATAAACTATGAAAGGCCACCAACTTTCCTCTCTTTAATCCCCTCCTTTCAAATTGCCATGTGAATGTATTCTTGACAAATTAATCAGCTACAACTGAAAATCAATTTAGTGTAGCAGACAAGACAGCTTCTTCTGAATAAAAATGTTTCATGTTGCCATTCCAGTATAAAAGTCACATCTGAAACACAGAAGTTTTGTATTCTCCGTGACATATTAGTAAGTTAAAACTTGTACATAAAAGTGCTTTGTGACACAGCAAGTTAGATAAAAAGACAAGCTCCAACCATCTCTGTCTTCAAGAGACCCATCTCACATGTAACAACACCGACAGGCTCAAAGTGAAGGGCTGTAGTAAGATTTACCACCCAAATGGAAAACAAAAATGAGCAGGAGTTACTATCCTATATCAGATAACAGAGTTGCTATCCTATATCAGATTAACACAGATTTTAAACTACTAAAAAGTAAGAAATACATTACAAAATGATCTGCACATGGAACACATTCTAACATTGACCATGTGCTCAGTCATAAAGTATGTCTTAATAAATAAATTTAAAAAAATACCACAGAGATTCTTGCATCACAGTACAATAAAAACAGAAACGAATATCAAGATGACCTCTCAAAACTACACAAATTTATGGAAATTAAACAACTTGTTCCTCAATAACTCATAGGTAAACACTGAAATTAGGGCAGAAATAAAAAAATTCTTCCAAATTCACGAAAATAAAGACACAACTTACCAAAATCTCTGAGATGAAACTAAAGTAGTGTTAAGAGGAAAGTTAAGAGAAAAGTGACAAATGCCTTTATCAAGAAGTTAGAAAGATCTCAAATTAACAATCTAACTTTGCACTTAAAGGAACTAGAACAAAAAGAATGAACCAATCCCAAAGCTAGTAGAAGAAAAGAAATAACTAAAATTAGAGAAGACTCTAATGAAATTGAGATGCAAAAATCCATACAAAATATCAATGAAACCAAGAGTTTATTATTTGAAAAAATAAACAAGATTGATAGACAACTAGATTAATAACAAAAAAAGATCCAAATAAGTACAATCAGAAAATATAAAGATGACATTAGAACTGATCTCACAGAAATACAAAAGGTCTTTGGAGAATACTATAAACATCTCTATGCACAAAAACTAGAAAACACAGAGGAAATAGATGAATTCCTGGAAAAACACAGTCTCCCAAGATTGAATCAGGAATAGACTGAAATCCTGAATAGACCAATATCGAGCTCTGAAATTGAATTAGTAATAAAAAGCCTACCATCCAAAAAAAGCCCTGGACCAGACGCATTCACAGCTGAATTCTACCAATTATACAAAGAAGAAATAATACCAATCCTAATGAAAATATTACAGAAAAGTGAGGTGCTCCTCCCTAACTTATTCTATGAAGCCAAATCTGACAGATACACCACGAGAAAAGAAATCATCAGGTCAATATCCCTGATAAACATAGATGCAAAAATCCTCAACAAAATACTAGCAAACCAAATCCAACAGCACGTCAAAAAGTTAATACACCACAACCAAGCAGGCTTTTTCCTGGGATACAAGGATGGTTCAAGATACACAAATCAATATATATTACCACATGAACAGAATTCAAAACAAAAAGCATATGATCATCTCAATAGATGCAGAGAAAGCTTTTGATGAAATCCATCATCTCTTCATGATTAAAAAAAAAAAAGTCAACAAACTAGGCAACAAAACAACATGTCTCAAAATAATAAGAGCCATCTATGACAAACCCACAGCCAGCATCATACTGATTAGGCAAAACCTGGAACAATTCTCCCTGAGAAATTGAACAAGACAAGGATGTCCACTCTCACGACTCCTATTCAACATATTACTGAAGTCCTAGCCAGAGCAATCAGGCAAGAGAAAAAAATAAAAGACATCCAAATAGGGAACGAAGAAGTCAATCTCTCTCTCTCACTGATAATATAATTATATACCTAGAAAACCCCAAGGATTCTGCCAAAAGTCTACTAGAACGATAAAAATTACAAAATCATTGTAAAATATCAGTCACATTTCTATACACCAATAATGTCCAGGCTGAGTGCCAAATCAAGAACACAATCCCATTTACAACAGCCAAAAGGAAAACGAAATATCTCGGAATATAGCTAACCAAGGAGGTTCTAGAAGGAGAACTAAAACACTGATAAAAACAAATCAGGGTCTACACAAATAAATGGAAAAATATCCCATGCTCATGGATTGGAAGAATCAATATTGTTAAAATGTCCATACTGGCCAAGGCAATTTACGGGTTCAGTGAAATTCCTACCAAACTACCAATGTCATCCTTTACAGAATTAGAAAAAAAAACTGTTCTAAAATTCAAGTAGAATCAAAAAAGAGCCCAAATAGCCAGAGCCGTCCTAAGCAAAAAGAACAAAGCTGGAGGCATCACACTACCTGACTTCAAATTATGCTATAATTGTACAGTAACCAAAACAGCATGGTACTGGTGCAAAAACAAACACATAGACCAATGGAACAGAAAATAAAACTCAGAAATAAAGCCTCATACTTACAACCATCTGTTCTTTCACAAGGCTGACAAAAACAAGCAATGGGTAACGAACTCCCTACTCAATAAACGGTGCCGAGACAACTGGCTAGTCATATGCAGAGGAATAAAACCAGACTCTGACCTTTCACCATATATAAAAATTAACTCAAGATGGATTAAAGAGTTCAATGTAAGACCTCAAACTATTAAAATCCTAGAAGAAAATTAGAAAATACCCTTGTCAGCTCAGCCTTAGCAAAGAATTTTTGGCTAAATCCCCAAGAGTACTTGCAACAGAAACAAAAATTGACAAATGGTACCTAATTAAACTAAAGAGTTTCTGTATAGTAAAAGAAACTACTAACAGAGTAAACAGACTATGTGCAGAACAGGAGAAAATATTCACAAACTATGCATCAGAAACAATTCAACAAGCAAAGAAAAAAAATTAAAAGATTGGCAAAGGATATGAACAGACACTTCTCAAAAGAAGACATACAAGCAGCCAGCAAACATGAAAAAAATGCTCAGCATCACTAATCATCAGAGAAATGCATTTTCAAAACCACATTGAGATACTTACTACTCCATGGCAGTCAGAATGGTTATTAAAAAGTAAGAAAAAGAAGATTTTTTGGTGAGACTGTGGAGAAAAGGGAACACTTACATACTGTTGATAGGAATGTAAACTAGTTCAGCCACTGTGGAAAGCAGTTTGGAGATTTCTCAAAGAACTTAAGATAGAGTTACCATTTCACTCAGCAATCTGATTACTGGGTATACACCCAAAGGAAAATAGATCATTATATCCAAAAGACACATGCACTCATATGTTCATGGTAGTGCTGTTCACAAGAGCAAAGACAGAGAATCAACCATTGCCTATCAATGACAGATTGGATAAAGAAAATGTGGTACATATACATCATGGAATACCACATAGCCATAAAAAAGAAGTAAATCATGTCCTTTGCAGCAACACGAATAAAGCTGGCGGCCATAATCCTAAGTGAATTAATGCAGGAACAGAAAACCATATACCATATGTTCTTACTTGCAAGTGGGGGCTAAATATTGAACACCCATGAACATAAACATGGGAACGATAGACACTGTGCTGTACTTGAGGCAGGAGGGAGAGAGTGAGGTTTGGGTCAAAAAACTACCTATTAGGTACCATGCTTGCAACCTGATTGCAATATACCCATTGAGGTATACTGCAATTGAGCACAAACGTGCACATGTACATCTTGTATCTTTTAAAAAATGTAAAAAAATAAAAGAAAGTGCTTTGTAACCTACAAAATTTAATTCTATTGTAATACTACCTATAATCTTAGTTTCAGACTTCAAATAAATGAAATCATTTTTAAATGTATTTAATTAATTCACGATTAAATTGTTAAAATTAGCCCCCAAGTCCCTATGTGAGTCCGTCGCTACTATATCCATACTACTTTCTTTTGTCACTGGCTTGCTTCTTAGTTTTATTAATGTTAATTCCCCTCAGGCAAACCAGCTTTTCTGACATAAGAGAAAAAACAGGATCCAATCTTGCTGGAAGTTGCAATCACAATCCTACGTTAAAATAGCCTCTTCACTCTCTAGGCAATGTTTTCTGGGGGGAGGTCATTAGCGTCTATCCCATCTTGTAAGGGAGAAGAATACAGAAACTGCAGTGGAGGATTGGTCTAAATGTCTAAATGCCCATCTGCCTGAATACGATTTGTAGCATCTACACACGAGAGATACAGAAAGATGCAATCTAGCCGGTTCTAATTTTTTTTGTTGTTGTTCTTTACAGTGCTGAACCATAAAATAATTAATGATTTTTCTAAAAGTGCAATTCATTTTCATATTCTACATGTCTTTGCACTGCAATAAAAAATATATGCAGCAAATGAAATCATAATATGAATAAAGTCCCATTTTGCATGTCAGTGCACGTAATTTGTTTGGTTTAATTTATTACAGTCGAAAAGTGTCATTCTTTGAAACTTAAACTTTTGAGTTGCCTCTGTGTGTGGGTGGGGTGTGTGTGTGTACATAGCATTCGTATAGACACAGGCATACACATCTATACATATACAATTGGTCTGCAGCTAGCAACTATAAGAATACTAAAATCAAACTATTTTCAGTACATAAAGATAAGGAAGAAAATATACTCTACTCTTAGTCATATATTTGAAATCTCACTGTTCTAACTATATAGAATATATATTTTTCATTTATGTTATTTTTCTTATATTCTTATTTTAAGGAATCACTCCTATATTATCAGATTTTTTCATGTTTTATTGACAATATAAATATTTCTGAATCATCAAAATTATAAGGCAACTTAATATAAACTAGCAAAACATATAGCCTGTAATTCTTAATAGAAATACATTACCACATACGAATAGAACATTCACAACCATTTTAAAAACAAGTTACTTAACTCTAAGAATTATCAAAAAGAAAACTAGATATATAACGTTTGATTATGTCTGGTCACTTCATTTCCCTTTTGATCTTCTATGTTACTTCATGAAGAAAAGTTTAAATAAATATTAATAGTTGTTCTCTAAGCACCTTTCCCATTATGCCTGAATATAAAAATTCACATGAGATTTGACAAAAATAATTTACAATGCAAAAACCATATGAGTTTGTAAGTTACTTTTCCAAAACTCCAACTAAGTGAATAATTAGGATATTCTTTAGCATTTATCTAAAAGTTATAAAAAGCTTTTCCCACTCAAGGACATCATAGATTTAACACAGGGAAACATATTTAATGCACCTTATACTCAATAATTGGTTGTCTTATCCAGTAGTGAATACTGGATAAGAAACATATAGGATTCTAAATATACTTTCAGATAAAGAAGATCATGTGCAACAGAGCAGATCTGGTACATTTCAATCATTCACATTAAAAATATATGACTTACCTACTAAACTCCAAGACTATTTCTTAGCTCTGTTCGTTTAAGAGTTGTAGCCAGAAATGTAAATAAAAGGTAAAAGTACAAAGTCATAGTCATCCAAAAAGAATAGATGGCCACAAAAGATAAAGAGATTAGAACTAGGATGCCTCCAGTCTCTTCACCCTCAACCAAAACCACAGCATTTGGTCTCTGGCATTCATTGGAGAACTAAACAGGCACCAGGGAGCTACATTGGGAAGATGATCCTTCCTATCAGACAGTGTACTTAGCAGCCTCTGTAACAAGACTCCAAATAGCACAGGCACCAGAGGAAATCTACTGAGTTGTCAACGACTTGGGGACCCTGATCATGATGGAGTAAGAATTTTGTTTGACAATTTATTATCAATACCAAGTATATGTTATATTTTGAAATTACTCATTGCATAAGAATAATGTTTTCTTCAAATGGAATAGTATTTCATTCTTTTGTTCTACAAATAGAAGTCACAGATACAAATCTTGGAAATTTTTCTATTTGTGTAATACATAGTCATATGTAATTGAATAACTATATTTAAACAGTAAAGACTAGATTAGGAATATTACCTTAAATTATAAAGAATGATTTCTGGAGTGAAATAAAAGTGAGTGAAAACAAAAATGTTAATACTTTGTTAAATAAGATACTGGCAAACTTCCCAATATTCAATATTGTTTTCCTTCTAGTATGGAATCCATTCGGTAATTGTCTTGTACTACATCCATCCTCTTAAACAAAGTTACGTGTAAACAGCTATATTAGGACCATTTTTCTTTTTGACATTTTTCCTCACCAACTTACTCAATGACTAATATATCCACCTCCCTCTTTAGACAAAAGAGTTATAATATGGTAAAACACTGAAATTTTTATAATATGGTAAAACACTGAAATCTGTAGAGAGTTCCTAAGCCACAGTATTTCAGGAAGATATACATAATTTTTGTTTCTCCTTATGGTAGAGACTATTAATGTCCTTTTCTGATACCCTTTACCAGTCTTATGAATCCCTCCCGCAGCTGTTGTGAGTGTTGGCTACAATAATGGTAAACATTTTCCATTCTCCAGAGAACTGGCCCCCTCAACTAACAGAAGTCACCTCCACTGGAAAGTAGCACTGCTATTCCCTCCCCAGGTATGGTTTAGAGCTAATGACCTACTGATATGGTGATACCAAAGTTGGCCACCCTTGCTTCAAAGGAAAAAACAGTGCCTTGCAATTTACATTCAAAAAAATAACTCTCCAAAATACACACTTCCCCATACACAAACAGCGAGGATTAGCCAAGGCAAGGCTTTACCTGAGACCACATGCTTCCTCAGCTCTTTTCTCATTCCTGTCTTGCTTCCATCACCTCCTTAAAGATTTTTCCTGAAGAACATTCCTTCATTAAATCATGTGTACAGAAATCCCTGTCTTAAGCTCTGTTTCTAATGAACTTGACCTAAGACAATGCCAGGAGTGAGCCTAGAGACAGACACTAGGAAGGAAATTCTGGAGTTGGATTACTTGCTGGCCAACTAGAAATGAACACCCCATCACTGCTGTAAGTGGAATGAATATGTCCGTGGTCCCTGCCACACAGTGGTAATGCAACTGCTAAGATTTTCACCTATAGTGAATTGGAATAGATTATAGGTAGCAAGGGATACACTGGATTATGTGGTATCTATCATTTCAAAGGTATGGGAGAAACAGTAATTGTAAAAGACTAGAATTAGATGGTCATTGCTGAATGCCAAACTGATGCATTACAAATTAAGAATGACAAGGTCAGGGAAGTCATCCACTAATATAAAGCAAAGTATGAGAGTCAAAAGGCCTCTCTAGCATTGTTTAAAGGGTTCTTCATCTCTTAAAGTTAGAAAGAAGATAGAGCTAAAGACTAGTCACAGAATTTAATTATAATATTGAGAGAACTTCAGAGAAGGCTAAATTCTCAGCCTAAGCAATTCTTCTATGCTAAAGTGAGGGTCCTGTCAGAGTAGGGCCCAGAGCAAAACCAGAGATCCACAATTGGTCCAGAACATGATACAATCCCATATAACCCATGGTACTAGAGACACCTGTGGTAGAATAACATAAACCCATAGGGTTCTAGAATAGAGCATACTGTCAAAGCAGAAAACCATTCATGTCATGTAGTCGGGGTAGAAATGGAACATCTGATCTCAAGACATCAAGTGACTATGAATCCAGAAGCACCCATCATGAAACCTATCAAATCATAAGACCAGACAGACTCAGCCGCATTCCATTTCTAATAAAATGGAAGTAGCTGATCTGGGCCTCGGGTTGAGCAGGTCCAGATGGGACAAGGAAGATGCCCAAAACATGTGGCTCAGACAACCAAGTTACTTAACACTATTGCATCCATGCTGCCTCTGAAGTTCATATCCACTTGAAGAAAAAAGAAAAAGGCCAAGCTTGGATAGTGAATGGATCAGCTCAGTATGTGAGTGTAAACTAAAAATGGAGTGCGTCTTCACTTCAGCCCTGTTCAGTGTTGGCCCTGAAATAAAGTAATGAGAAGAAATCCTCCCAATAAGCAGAGTTTCAGTTCACAAACTGGTTATCCATTTTGTGTAAAAAGAAAAGAAGCCTGAGGTCATAACACATATGGACAGGAATAGTGGTGAATAGCTTAGCTGATTGATCGGGGGCTTCTGGAAATTAAGAACAAGGAGTTCTAATAAAGAGGCATGTGGATGGACCTTTGGGAGTGGGCTGAGGGTGTGTGGATCCTTGCATTACATACTTACGTGTACCAGAGAAGATCTACACAAGAGGTATTAAATAACCAAGAAAACCAATGAATTCATCATGAGATATCTGCTGGTCTCTGTCCTCACCAACTCCACCCACCTCCATAAGTAGAATAAAGCCATACTGACAGATATGTAGGCAATGCATGTGCCCAACAGCATATTCTACTCCTAACATGATGTATATAACGCTTGCTTCTGCTGAAAGCCTCATCTGTCAATCACAGACCCCTCCCCAACCTCAACATGATTCCACCCTTCAAGGAAACAACTGGACATCTGGTGATAAGTTGGCCGCACTAGATACCTTCTACCTTATAAGGGCCAATAATTCATTCACACAGATATAAAGAGGCATTCCAAGTATGAGTTTGCCTTTCCTGCCCAAAGCACCTCAGCAAGTACTTTTATACATGTGCTCATAGACTGCCTGCTTTACCTACATGGGATACCACATATTTAAGACAAAGCAAAGGAAATATGTTTCTTTGTAGTGTTACTGCAGTAAAAACACTAACTATAAGATCCACTGATCCTACCACATACTGTGCCATCCAGAACTCTTCAGTCTGATACAGCAGTAAAATGCCCCATTAAACATGTAGCTAAGACTCTGCTTACAGTGGACACTTTGCAGGACGGGACACTATCCTTCAGGACATAATATATTCCCTAATTCAATGGTTATCATAAGCTGCTATGCCCCGGATATGTAGAATTCACAGATCTAAGAACCAAGGGAGAGAAGTAGGAGTGGCACCACTAACCATTACTGCCAGGTATCCACTTGGGAAATCTGTACAATACTGTTGCTTCAGGCTCTGTGAATCAAGAAATCCTGGTTCCTAAAGTGGGGGATGCTTCAACAGGGGACACATAAAGCTATGGCTACTGCCCGGTCACTGTGTGATCCTTGTGCCAGAAAAAATAATAATCATCACACTGGCATTAGTAATTGACCCTGATCACTGTGAGCAAGTAACAGAGCTGCTACAATTCAGGTTAGCCATTGGAGTGACTTGTTATTCCCAAGTCACGCTGCAACTATAAATGAGAAACCATAAGTACATGATGACAAGGAGCTCAGACTCTGCAGGGATGAGGATCTGAATCAATCTACCAGGTAAGTCATCTAAATCAGTAAAAGTGGAAAAAATATAAATAAGTATCAGTTAAGGTCAAAAGATCAGAGACAAGTTTTAACAGAAATTGTGAGCATAGAATCCTGGAGGACCTGTTCCTGAATAGAGTAAATTTAATTATCAGAGGCAACTGGCTCTGACTAGTACAAAGGGTACACTAATGTACACATTGTTGGTGGCTTATCCAAATCCCCTTTATCTGGATAGTGCACTCATCTTCCAGCTGCTGTGAATATTGGCTGCTAATTGCACATAGTATCCCTGTTCTCCAAAGAAATAACCTCAAATGATAGCCATCTCATGTAGGAGGTTACCATGAGCCCAAGGATAGCTCTGATAGGGGTATACAGATAAGAGAAAAAACTGAGGAATGACTTATGCTCAGAGTCCTTCACCCCCAAGACTAGGCTTAACCTGAAACCATGCCCTTGACTATTTCTTCTTTCCCTATCCTGCTTCACTCCATTCCCTTACAGTTTATTCCTGAAGAGCATTCCCACTATAAAGTATATGCACCTGAATTCTTATCTTAAGCTCTGCTTCTAGGCAATACTCCTCTTTTTCTTTCTTTTTCTAAGCCTCAGCATAAATTCAAATGAACTGGAATTTTCAAGCACAAGGCAGTAAAAAGAAAATAGACTTCAAGATTAATATTAATTAAATATCAAAATTCTGACTTACAGTCCTCAGGCCCCAAATTTCATGCAACCTTAATTAAAAAGAAGTGACACAGCCAGTCAACTGCAAATGACTTTTCAAATGGGCAGAATCGAGGTGAAACAAAAGGCCTAGTTTAAGAATGGTTTGTTTGAATACAAGTTTTCCTTGTAGTTAAGGTCACAGGTAAGTATTAGTTCTTCAAGAATAGAGACCCTTAGTATCTTTTTCCCTACCTTCCTCCTCAGTGCCAAAAAAGAACTTGGCAAGTTGTAGGTACTTAAGTATTAGTTCAAAGAACAAATAAAAAGCACTGGATAAATAGCGGCCTTTGTTTGAAACAGGTGCTTTTTAATTTTCCCAGGAAGAAAATAATGCACACACAGCAACCTAGACAGGACTTAACAAAATTTATTACCTACACCAAGGTCAAGGTTCTCAAATAAAATTAAAGGATATAATCAAGTTTTTGTCTAAGGTTGTGCAAGTCTCTGCAAAAGTGGAAAAGCCGAGAAGAAACAGTCTGTATGGAATCAGTTGTAGAAGAAAAAGGCAGATAGCACTTCAATTGGTATATAACACAAAACAAATTGAAAAAAACAGGAAAATGAACAAAGCAGTAAGGGACAAATTGAAAGAAAATTTCAATTTGAAATTTTTGAGGTGAAGTGCAAGTAACATTTATGTCACTTGATTTGATCAAATCCCTCTATTACTCTTGCCATAATGAAAAAATACCTAGGGCCCAGGGCTGTCTCAATGCAGTTAAAAATCAGGAAAACAGGCCAGGCGCGGTGGCTCACACCTGTAATCCCAGCACTTTGGGAGGCCGAGTGGTCAGATCACCTGAGGTCAGGAGTTCGAGACCAGCCTGGCCAACATGTTGAAACCCCGTCTCTACTAAAAAAAAATATATATATATATATAGAAAAATTAGCCAGGCATGGTGGTGGGCGCCTGTAATCCCAGCTACTCAGGAGGCTTAGGCAGGATAATAGCTTGAAACCAGGAGGTGGGAGATTGCAGTGAGCTGAGATTGCGCCACTGCACTCCAGCCTCGGCAACAGAGTGACTCCATCTCAAAAAAAAAAAAAAAAAAAAAAAATTCAGAAAAATAGTTACCAAACATTCCTAAAAAGGCTAAAATTCTCTATCACCTTGCTTGCTCTTTCCTTTCTTGCATTTTTGATGTTTTAGTTAGTAGTCAGCATATTCAAATCCGCAGCCTCTACTTACGCTTCTTTCACTTAACTAATCATTATGATTCTTTCTGGACAGTATTACTCCACTAATATCAACATGCTAGCATAAGACTACCATAGTAGAAATTTCCTAATTAGGAATAGATGAAAAAGAGGAAAGAAAGCATTTCAAGAGAAACTAAAAGAGTCAAGATAAAGAAAATAAGGAAAGTACTGCAACTAAAGAAAGTACTCAAGATCCAGTTAGCAACTATAAAAAGAAGCAAAGCAGGCAAACAAGAATACAGAATCAGAAAAAAAGAGAAGCGTTAGGGAAGGTAACTTATATAAAACTTTAAAATGTGACATTTCCTTACAGACAACTCACAGCAAACTAGGAATACATAAAATCAACATTGCCATAACTCACAAGAAACAGACTATGGGACCAGGTATAAGCTTAACAAAAGATGAAACTGAATACAAAAACCTCATGACTAGGGATAAACCACTGAATGTGGCTTATCCTATAGGTTATTAGAATTTATGTTCAGAAAGGGGTTCTTGTTTAATAAATGCAGAGCTACAAAGAAATATGAAAGCTAAAAATTCCATATATGATTATATATGACAAATGAATGGAAATATGAAAGAAAATCAGAGTATAAAATAATATGGCCCTCCATATTATTAAAAGCAAAGTTCTTCAAAGAAATTGCTGCCTCCTCATATTTACAGCAGAAAGCTTATGTCCATATGAAGATTTATAAGTAAATATTCACAGCAACTTTAACACCAAAAATGTAGAAAAAACCAAGGTGCCCATCAACAGGTGAACAGTTATACAAATTCTGGTATATCTATATAAGGGAATACCAATGCTCAGTAATGGATTTAAAAATAAATGAAGAATAAATTATTTATACATATAATAACATGGATGAATCTCAAACTCATCACACTAAGTGAAAGCTGTCAGATTTTTAAGAGTACATAATATAATTTTATTTACATAAAACTCATACTAACATAGGACAGAAAGCACATCAGTGGCTACTCAGGGATAGAGCAGAGCAGAGATGGATAGGAAGCAGGAATTATCAAGGGGTTAAACAAGAAACTTTCAGCAGTTGTATTGATGCTATATTATCTTAACTATGGTGATGTTTCCACAGGTGAATACTTGTGTATATTTGTGTATTTTACATATGTTCAGTTTATTGCATATCAATTATACTTCAATAAGCTATTTTAAAAATCCAGGTCTCTCTCCAACTTCAAATTTCATGCTCTACATTTAAAGGATATCCTACCTCTTTAATATGAAGCTAAGTGATCAACAAAATTGCATGGAAAGATGCTCAACAAATAATAAATCTATTTCCTCTTCCCCATTCTTGTCTCAGAGAAGAATCTGCCATAGTAAGGTATTAATCGGAATCCATGTTGGCATTTGGGATTAAGACCTGTGGACTTCATGATCTTCCTATTCTATTCAACTATGAACTACCACAAAAAACTAGAGATGTTGTCTTAGGCTGTTGCTATTCCCAACCTTTACCCCACATATGCTAAGTTCCTACAGTGTGGGAACTTTCAAGCCCTTTTTCTTATACCTAGCAAAAAGCATATTTGACATGTATCTGGCTATGAAAAACTACATAATTTTAAGTCAGAGCACCTGGGTTTGGGTCCTAGTTTCTGCCAGTTGTGAAATCATGGGCATATTACTTACTTATCTAAACATAATTTCTAAAACCTGTAAAATGATGACAGTATACTAATACTACATGATTTAGAGAGTCATAGTAATGATTATCTAAGATAAGTGAAAGTACTGATTAATTGTAAGGCATCAAAATATTAGTAAGCATTACAATTGTTTTAAAATAATTTTCACTAGTAATAACAGGTAGGGATAGTAGTAACTAAGGTGGCAGTTTCCTAATAATGAAAGAATTATAGATCATTTCTCCATATCTTCTGCTTTTCCTACCACATTGGCTACAGAAATCAAGTATACCCATAAAAAAGGAGAATGGTACAAAGTGATATAAAAAAGTGATGTACAAGCAAGAGATTTTGGATGTGTAAAAAGTGTTTTTAAAAAGGATCTTTGACTATTCTCCACAAAACTTGCTTAAAATTGAAGTGATTGTAGGTTTAACTTTCACAAGCAACAATAAAATTGTATAATTTTGAGAATAAGATAAGATTTTATTTTGTTAAAAAACAAAGACTTGACAGAAATAAGGAAACTAAGAAAACTTATTTTTCCACAAAAAAAATTAAAAAATAATCTTGAAGCTAGAAGTTTACTCTATTAGGAGCTGGAAAATGCTGAAATGCTGAAGTATGTTGAAAAGCATTTTAAAATGCAACGAAGTCAATAAAGTAATATTCTCCTTAAAAATTGAATATTTTTACTGAGTGGCAAACAGAAAGAATAGCTAAGGTAGAAGAAAAAGGTAATAGGGAGAAGCAGAAACAAAAGACAGATAATTTCAGTAATATGAAAGAAAAAGACTAGAGAATAACCTCTCATTCCCTGTCTCTTCTTAACCAAAAAGCACTGAAAAATGTTCAAAGAAAATAAAAAGTGAAGGTATTTGCAGGTTTACCATTTTTAGGAAAAAATAAATTTATAAAAACTACAAAGAAAAGTTACTAACAAAGTGGCTTTATTTCTATATGATGACTTTCAGAGCCAATGACATTATCAAAGAAGAGGAGTGAGCTTGAGATATAACTTAGAAAGATTTTTTTAAAAGAGAGGACTTGAAAACTAAGACTAAATACAGTTCAAGAAAAGAATCATAACCAATCTTCAAGACTGATGAACCATATCTGGGACTGACAGTTCAGTTTGAGTACAGCTGAAGTGAATCTCTTAAAACCTTTAATGAAATATGGAAATAGAAGAAAACTAAACTGACTACAATATTTTCCTCTTTTCAAAATACAAGGTACTAGAAGCTGCTAAGCACACTAAAAATACAGCACATTTCTCACAGATATTACCTTATAAAAACTGGTGAAAGTAATTAAAGACACACAAACAAGGATGTCTTAAAAGGAAAATGTATTTGTCCATTTTCACGCTGCTGATAAAGACATACCTGAGACTGGGCAGTTTACAAAGGAAAGAGGTTTAATGGAGAACTCACAGTTCCACGTGGCTAGGGAAGCCTCACAATCGTGGCGGAAGGTAAGGAGGAGCAAGTCACATTTTATGTGAATGGCAGCAGGCAAATAAAGCTTGTGCAGGGAAACTCCCCTTTTTAAAATCACCAGATCTCGTGAGACTTATTTGCTATCATGAGAACAGCATGGGAAAGACCTGCCCCCATAATTCAATTGCTCCTACTGGGTCCCTCCCACAACACATGCGAATTCAAGATGAGATTTGGGTGGGGATACAGCCAAACCATAGCAGAAAGAAAATTCAAATCATGCCACAAAAAAGTTATTTTAATTACAACAATCATAAATTTTTATAAGATTCTGAAAGATTATATAAAAGACAAATAATTATTAATAGATATGCCATAGTATCATGTGGTAAAACTCATTCCTATAAGAGAAATAATAAGGTAGTTTTCACCATAGTTATGATAAAGTATTATTGATGGGCAATATGCACTACTCTATTATAGTGTGACTTCAAAAGAATAATCACTTCGCTCCCTAAAAAACTTTGAAGAAAACCATTAATTCAAAGAGCATATATGCCTAGGAATAAGAGGAATATGAGGGAAAAGTCTCAAACAGACACATTCTCAAAAAACATAATCAATATCCTTCCTTTAAAAGTTACTGAAAGCATTCACTGTCTGCTGAAAAATAAATTACATTTAAGAAATCAAGAACAGACAGGCACAGTGGTGCACGCCTGGAGTGCATAATATGCCTGGAGTGTGTATTAGCAAGGCTGAGGCAGGGCGATTGCTTGAACTCAGGAGTTCAAAATCCAACCAGGGCAAGATGGCAACACCCTGTCTGTTTAAAACCAAAAAGAAATCACGAACAATGAAATTGTTGGAGTTAATAACTAGAGAAAGCAGGCACAGAAACAGAAGCACTAAATTCTCATGAAAATATATCGATTTATCCTTGATTAATAATTAAATGATCTTGTGGGCTGAACTGTATCTACTCAAAATTCATGTTGAAGCTCTAACTCCCAGTATCTCAGAATCTGACTGTATTTGGAGATAGGACCTTTAAAGAGGTGATTAATTAAAAGAAGGCCATTGGGGTGGGTCCTAATCCAATCTAACTAGTATACTTATAAGAAGAGGAAATTTGGACAGAGACACTAAGGATTGTGTACAAGGAGGAAAGATCAGTGAAGACATAGCAGGAAGGCAGCTATCTGCAAGATTAAGGAGCTAGGCTTCAGAAGAAACCAAACCTCCTCCTAACACCTTGATCTTGGACTTCTAGAATCCAAAACTGTGAGAAATTAATTCCTGTTGTTTAAGCCACCCAGTTTATGGTACACTTTGTTGTGGCAGCCCTAGCAGACTAATACAGATGAGTAAATGTTTAAATTTTTTAAAAAACTTCTATAACAACCAATGAAATTACAAATAGGACAATATGAAAGCAATCAATGACAATGATGAAAAGCAATTCTAGGTGTTCATGGTAGAAACGTAATTACCTTTTGGGAAAGCAATTAGACAGTAAGTCTTAGAAAAGTTGATACATTTTGACACAGTAATTAAACATCAAGAAATCTTTCAGAGTGAAATCCTGAATAAAAGAAAAGGCTTAATCAGTAAGAAGCAGTAATAATTGATAATAATTAATTTATTATAAGTTATTATTTAATTAGTGTTTGTTATTTGCGAGGCCATCTTCTAAATCTTCATAAAATTCATTCCTACATTTTTTATTTTTAGTTATATTTAAAATTATAAAGCCCAAAGCAATTGCTGTTAACATTTTGCTACAGTTTCTTTAGGGTTTCTTTAATTCTTCTTTCTATGCCTTTTTATTTCTTATATGTAAAACAAAAACAAAAAGTATAACTGTATTTTTTTCACTTAATATGGATGAAGGCAGTCAAAAAGCATTATTCTAATATCAAATAACTGAAATTATAAAAGCAGCCAATAGAAAACTAGGGTTTTGCTTTATGTGCCAGATTTTATGAACATACCTAAAATGAGGTTAAGCTCTATTCTTCTGATTACCATAATCTCATACATATTTGGTTGCTTTTGTTTCTTTTTCACTTCAATTATAGTTGCACTAGAAGTAGACTTAGTGCTGAATAAGTGTAAGACATAAAGCTATCTATTTCCTTCTTTCTTTCTTTTTTTTTTTTTTTTTTTTTGAGACAGAGTCTCGCTTTGTCACCCAAGCTGGAGTGCAGAGGCGCGATCTCAGCTCACTGCAACCTCTGCCTCCCGGGTTCTAGCAATTCTCCTGCCTCAGCCTCCCAAGTAGCTGGGATTACAGGTGTGTGCCATCACACCCGGCTAATTTTTGTGTTTTTAGTAGAGACAGGGTTTCGTCATGTTGGCCAGGCTGGTCGATGTAAAGCTATTTTTTAATGGCAATCCTCAAATGTCTACAGATGTGTAGCCAAGGGTAACCACAAACAGGATTCAAGCAAAATAGGTAGAAGCAGTTTGAGAGTTTCAAACAGATGCTAAGAGACTTCTGATACATCAGAACCATCTGTAAGATTTTACGGAGTAAAATGTCTAGCTGATTGAGTTAACAAGGCTCACCTGCATTTCTGGAGCTACATGTAGATTGGACAGTACTATCAGGCTGTGAAGATTGAAATTCTTACGATGATTCACCTGGTTGTACTCTGTTGCTGATAACGGTCATTTACACCAAGACAGAAAATCATCAAGTCTAGATTTTTCGATGTTTAATAAAAAAGATATAAAAAGAGATATTTATAAAGTAATATTATGTATGAGAGAAAGTAGGGAAACATTCTTCTGAGCTAGTAAGAAAAAAAAGCAGCAATTTCAGATCTTGAAATACATTTTAGAGACTTGGCATTTATTATTTCTGGATATAAAAGTCAAAAAGGAATTAATTTCCTGATAAAAATGTATGGAGAGGGAGGACACATGACACTAATTAATTGGCAATAAATAAATAATTCCTTAACAACAGCATTAAGGACCTAGATGAGCTCAGAGAGCCTAATTTGTTTTCACTACAGCAATAGTTTTCTCTGGCAATACTTAGCAATCTGGAGACTTTATCAATGAAAATACCCTGTGCTCTTTAAGTCCTGCTCTGTAAACTACACCTAGCATTCCTGCCTGTTTCAAAGCTCTTCCTTCACTGATGCAGGAAGGTTTTATACATTGTTTTGGTATTTTAAAAAAAGGAAAAGAAAGAAATTTCTGAGTAAGTTCACTTCAGATACACTTATTCTATAATTTTATTTTTGTCAAAATAACAAGTGTACCTTCCAGCAGCTGCCTGGTTTAAATTTTCCAACTTTTTAATTAAGGTTTTGCTCTTGAACCATTTCATTCCCACAGTATACAGCGAATACACTGAACTGTCATTGCCTTAAAACTAACTGGAAAATACCTCAGTATTATTTCCTAAAGTTAACATATGAAGGAAAAGTATCCACGAGAAGTTCCTACATATGTGCAACAGAAAACATGCACAAAAATGTTCACAGCAGCACTTTTACAGTGCCAAAAGCATGGAAACAACCCCAACAATCTCTCTGTGGGAGAGTGGATTAAAAACTGTGATACACTCAAACTCTAAAATATTATAAAGCAGTCAAAATAAATGAATTACCACAACCCACAACAATATGAATGCAATGTAAAATTAGTGGGAAAATAGAAAAATGCCTTTTTATAAAGATGAAATAACCAATGATTTTTAGAAATACATATAAGAAACCTGTATAAGAGAAAAAACAGGAATGATGAACTTAGGGCTGAATATCATGATAGCCACAAACTGAAGGAGTCAAGGAAATGATTGCCAAGGTTCTAGCTCTTGCTTGATAGGGTAGTTTCATGGATGTTTATTACATTATGAAATAATTAACAGGTTCCCGAGTAGCTAGTATTAGGTTTGTCTTCTGTTTATAAACAACTGTAAAACTGGGCAGAATATGAAACAATCACTTTAATGTGTTGGACAAGACAGAACATAAGGCTAAGATTCTTAAGAAAGCGGTAAGCTTCACATTAGCTTTCCACCTGGAAACAATCTTCCAACTGTAGTATTAGGAACTGGAGTCCAAGCAGAAAGTATTGGTTTCACAGAGCATAAGAAGCACAGTCTGGTGTTAAAAATAGAGATTAAAATTCAGGCTTGTTAAGACAGCTAGAATTTTGTTTTTGTTTTTGTTTTGCTCTACACATTCATAGAAACTTCTTTAGTAATGAACTGTAGAAATAATCCCTGAAAGTATGGTCTTGGCAGCTAGAATTTTTGATGCAAAGTACTAGGACAAAAGAGAGCTAAGTGAAAAAGCTCCAGAAATAGGAATAGAAGTTTTGCTCTGTTCCTGCCCAGACTCTAAGCAGTACATATGCAGGCTATCTGGAGCCTGGCAGACTGCACCTGCTGAGGGCTGAAAGTTGAAGAGAAATTTCAGAAGTCACACCCTACTATAAAACTCTCTGATCAAGCAAGCTTGGAGAGATATTTGTGAAAAATTCCGGGGCATTCAGTTGAGGCCTCACAAAGGCCACGCATTAAGAGTAAAAAAACCATACCCTAGAAGTAAGGGCTGTGCCCTATGACAAAGAAAAAAAAAAAAAAAAGAGGACTCTCCAAATAAAGCCTAAAACCAAACTTTGATAAGATTGAGGTGATCCTCCTTAATTTAACTTCCTGACACAATCAAAATTAGCATCCTCAAGATGAAAACGTAACATAAAAATTCTATAATACATCATTTAGGTGTTTACCCTACAAGACTATGTTACAAGACATCCAAGGAAGCAAAAAAATTAATCTATAACCATGAGAACACAGAGTCAATGGAAGCATTAGAAACAGTCCTACAGATGACCAGAATGTTGCAACTAGCAGAGAGGAGCTTTAAAATAACACAATGAATATGTAAAAGGATTTCGTGGAAAAGTGGATAAAGTAGGAAAACAGATGGGGAATTTCAGCAGATTAATAGGAACTTTAAAAAATGACAATTCTAGAAGCGAAACATGCAATAATAGAAGTGTAGAATACACTGCACATGATTAACAGTAGAATGAAATAAAATCAAAGGTAACCTACACCTTCTGCCTATCCAAAATATATGTAACTTTTGAGAAGTAATAGAATGGTAGACACTCTGACATTATTATATAATAGAGTGAGAGATGTTGAGATTGACATCTGTGTTCTCACAAATCACTTGATGAAAACAAAAGCTACCTAATAGTTTAGTCTTGTTGAAACCAATATGGATAATAAATTATGCTTAGAGGCAGGAAATATTACTTTAAAATTGAGACTATTTTCTTTGGCTTCTCCTTTTGCTATAATGCTGTAGGGTCATGTGCCTCAGGAAAACAGCTGTATTAATTCTAAATCACAATTTCTAATGACTTTTGCTTACATGTAGTTTAAACCTTGCTAGCAGAAAAGGAAGTGAGAAGGATTTCAAGCAGGTGAAGGATCTGATATGCTATTGCTGGCTTTGAAAATAGAGGGAACAAGGCCTGGCGCAGTGGCTTATGCTTGTAATGTCAGCACTCTGGAAGGTGGAGGTGGGTGGATCTCTTGAGCTCAGCAGTTTGAGACCAGCCTGGGCAACATGGTGAAACCCCATTTCTACAAAAAATACAAAAATTAGCCAGGCATGATGGCTTGTACCTATAGTCCCAGCTATTTGGGGGCCTGAGGCGGTAGAATCACTTGAGCCAGGGAGGTCAAAGCTGCAGTAAGTGGAGATACTGCCACTGCACTCCAGCCTGGCCAGATCATGGGAGGGAGACACACTGTCCCAGAAAAAAAAAAGAAAGAAAGAAAGAAAGAAAAAAAAAAAAAAAAAGAAAAGAAAGAAAGAAAGAAAGAAAGAAAGAAAGAAAGAAAGAAAGAAAGAAAAGAAAAGAAAAGAAAAGAAAAGAAAAGAAAAGAAAAGAAAAGAAAAGAAAAGAAAAGAAAAGAAAAGAAAAAAAAGAAAAGAAAAAAGAAAAGAAAAGAAAAAGAAAATGCGGGGCACTATGAGGCAAGTAATGTTAAGAATCCTCTAGAAGCTGAGAGCTGTCCCCAGCTAAGAGCCAGTAAGGAAACAGTTACATCAGCACATAACTGTGAAGAACTGGGTTCTGGCAGCAATCTGAATTGTTTGGAAGTACAATTCAGATAAGTGCCAATGCTAGTCCACACCTTGATTTCAACCTTGTGAGACACTAAGCAGGGAACTCAAACAAGCCCACCTGGACTTCTGACCTACAGAACTGCAAGACAGTAAACAGGTGGAGTGTTTTAAACCACCAAGCTATGGTTATTTATTAGACAACATTAGACAACTAACATATAGTGCATTTGTATTAAGTGTTTTATAAAGTAATGAATCTTCTTTGTATTAACCGTCATAAAAAACTATGTAGAGAAAATTAAAAGATTCGTGCGTTCATGCAGGTGAACAATTCCATATAATCTGTGCACTGTACAATCAAACCGTGGTACCACTTTTCATCGAAACTGCTCATCTATACATTTGTTGCAACGCCAACACTAAAAAATACAAATAAGAATGTCCTTAGTTGTGTGTGTTTCATGGGAAATATGGTAATATTTTTTAAAGCACACATTTCTCTATGTGTATTTTCATCATCAGATTTACATTTTGTGCAAATAGTTTTTATAACAAGCTGTTCAACTTCTCTAGAAAAGGTAGTGTGTCCTATTTTTATGTTCATCATGTTTTGTTCTAAAATTAAGATATAACTCAGAAAGACCCAAAAAATTATTGTAGAGAAACTTATTGCAAAAAATACATTGTGTGGCATAGGAAATTTTATTTATTTATTTATTTAGAGATGGGGTCTCAGTCTGCCACTTAAGCTAAAGTGCAGTGGTGCAATCATGTCATGGCTCACTGCAGCGTTCAATTCCTAGGCTCAATGATCCTCCTGCATCAGCCTCCCAAGTAGCTGGGATGACAGGTGCACACCACCATGACTGGCTATTTTTTTTTCTTTCTTTCCTTGTTTTTGTAAAGAGGGGGATCTCACAATATTTCCCAGGCTGGTCTCAAACTCCTAGCCTCAAGGATCCTGCTGCCTGGGTCTCCCAAAGGGGTGGGATTACAAACACCACGCCCAGCTGGAAAACATATTAATTTAAAAGATCAGCCACAATTTTAAGTAATTATAAAATTTTTCAGCACACACTTTCCATTTCTTATACTGTGATGGACACCAGTTGAAGATCAATTGATCAATTAATTTCATCTTTAACCTACTCATTCTCACTACAACCCTAAATCAAATTTCCTTTAAAAATTCCCTGTGAAAACTGTCTTTGTAATGGATGCCTACCCAGTTAGAAGGTAATGAAAAAGTACGATAGATTTTTGTCTCTTCATTTTATCTTATCAGAAGTTTTCTTTTAAAATTAGATCAGTCACATCGATCTTGCATTTTCTGTGAAGAAAGCCTTTGCATATCTTGCTCATGTTTTGTCATTAGCAACAGTCACTAGAATCTAGATGAAGTAAAGTAGTAAAGAAAGAATATTTAAACGTTATATATTCTTAGTATACTCTGATAATATAGTGATTATTTAATTAGGACATACAGTTCCAAATCAGCCACTGAACAACAGGCTAACCAATGATATTTAGAAAAGCGCAACAAATTATAAAGAATGAAGCTGAGGATTACAGAAGAAGCTACATATATAATTCCCACCAGCAAGTATAGGATCAATACAACTTAAAATATAAAAGAACAGATTCCTTTTTTTGATAATGGCCAATCAGCTTTGCTCAAGCTAACCTTGCCAGAGATGGTAAGTAAAAATCCTGGACAAGGTATGAACACACAACTATTTGAGGCCCTCAATAACAAAAAGACAAAAAATACTGGAGAGCAATTGATTCTTGGAGGAAGATGACACCAAGTGAATTTCTCATTTTTATGATTTTAACCAAATTCAATCAATACCTGGAGGCTAAATATATGTTAGAAAACTCAGTCTTGGCCGGGCGCGGTGGCTCATGCCTGTAATCCCGGCACTTTGGGAGGTTGGGTCAGGCAGATCACAAGGTCAGGAGTTCAAGACCAGCCCGGCCAACACAGTGAAACCCTGTCTCTACTAAAAATACAAAAAATTAGCTGGGCATGGTGGCACGTGCCTGTAGTCCCAGCTACTCGGGAGGCTGAGGCAGGAGACTCTCTTGAACCCGGGAGGTGGAGGTTGCAGTGAGCCAAGATCGCGCCACTGCACTCCAGCTTGGGCAACAGCGTAAGACTCCATCTCCAAAAAAAAAAAAAAAAAAAAAGGAAAAAGAAAACTCAGTCTTGGCCAGATGCAGTGGCTCATGCTGTAATCTCAGCACTCTGGGAAGCCGAGGTGGGCAGATCGCTTGAGTCTAGGAGTTCAAGACCTGCCTGGACAACACGGCGAGAACCTGTCTCTACAGAAAATACAAAAATTAGCTGGGCAGGATGGCGCATGCCAATAGTCCCAGCTACTCAGGAGGTTAAGGTGAGAGGATTGCTTGAGCCTGGAGCAGGAAGTGGCAGTAAGCCGAGACAGTGCCACTGCACTCCAGTCTGAGCCTACTGACTTGAAAAACCTGAGGAAGGAGTTCGAGCAAAAACAGACTGGAAAGTGAGGGAGATATGACAAAAAGAAAGTTAAAGAAAGAAAAAATAAAATTATGTGTATAAAAAACACTGCCAAAATCTCATGCATACACAAGAAGACTTCAAGGAGCTCTGCTGAGCATAGTGGTATGCCCCCTACAATCCCAGTACTTTGGGAGGCCGTGGCAGGGGGATTCCTTCAACCCAGGAGTTTGAAGCTGCAGTGAGCAATAATTGTGCCACAGCACTCCAGCCTAGGTGACAGAATGAGACCCCCATTTCTTAAAAAAAGAAAAAAGAAAAGATTTTTAATTTACAAAAAATAGAAGCTCAGATAAAATTAAAACAATTAAATTACATTTTAAGCTACTGTCATCTCAAGGGAAACAGAGTTAATAGCTAAAGCTCAAACTAACTTCTTTTAAAAATAATCAATGCTGTCTCTACAAAAAATAAAAAAAAAAATTGGTGCATGCCTGTAGTTCCAGTTACTCAGGAAGCTGAGTATATAACAGAAGATAAAGATAAATTTTTGAAAGAAACCAAAGAAAGCAAATTAAATACAGAAAGACTATCAAGTGCCAATGACTTGTCATCATGAACCACTTACTCCTCATCAAAAATTTATGAAGGCCAGTTTAAACTACAGAAACTTAAATTTAAAAATAAACAAAAAGGCTGTCAACAATAGAATTCTATTTCCACCAAAAATATTCACAAAGAATGAAGACTAAGTAAAGATTTTTTCAGGTAAAAGCAAATGGAGATGTGAATATCTGCATTTCAAGTAATACTAAAGGGTGTTCTCCAGGCTGAATAAAAAGTCTATCAGATGGAAATCTGCATCTTCAGAAAAGAAACTTAAAATGAGGAATATGTGAATAAATGTAAAAGACTACTCATTTCTCTTGATTTGTTTAAAATATGTAAGACTGTTTAAAGCATTTCACATAAAATGGCACAATATAAACACTAAATAGATTGTGAATGATTGTAAATAGATTGTGAAAGTGCAACCAATAAGAACTAATGGTAAAGAATATATGTAGCTAATAAGCAAATAGGTAAATAAAAAATTGCAGCCATAAAAAAAGAATGAGATCATGTCTATTGCAGGGACATGGATAAGCTGGAAGCTAATATCCTTAGCAAATTAATACAGGAACAGAAAACCAAATACTACATGTTCTCACTTAAAAGTGGGAGCTAAACGATGTGAACACATGGACACACAGAGGAGAACAACACGCACTGGGGCCTTTTGGAGGGTGGAGGGTGGGAGGAGGGAGAGGATCAGAAAAAATAACTGATGGGTACTAGGCTTAACACCCAGGTGATGAAATAATCTGTACAACAAACTCCCATGACACAAGTTTACCTCTGTAACAAATCTGCACATGCACCCCTGAACTTAAAATAAAAGTTTAAAAAAATGAGTTCCACAACATATTCATATAATTCAAAAACATGGCAGGAAGAAGCAAAAATAAAAGTGGAACAAAATCCATAAAACAAATACCTAAATTCAAATATATCAATAATTATATTAAATGTTAATGAACTAAATACTCTATGTAAAAGGCAAAAATTGTCAAAGTGGATGAAAAAAGTAAGAGCCAATTATGCTCTTAAAGTGATAAAAGATACATTTTATATTAAAGTCACAGATACATTGACAGTAAATGACTAGAAAAAGACACACTAGAGAAACAGTATGCATACATGGTTATATTAATATCAAATAAGATGTTTTTGTTTTTGGAACAGGAGCATTTTTCACTAGTGAGACAAAAAAAGGAAAAGACATAGGGTGCTGAGCTATCCTAATGATCTCCCTGACCACCTTCAACTAAGGGTTAGACCCATGAGACAAAAACAGGACTCTGAGGCTTTTTGTGAGTACATAGATCCAGCTGAGGCTGAAACTAGTACTATCAGTTTTGTTTTGTTTTGTTTTCAGTTACGTGAACTGATAAATACTCTTTTTCCTTAAGCCATTTTTAGTTGGGTTTTCCATTTCAGCGAAAGAATAATCACTAGTCAGGACTCTACCTGAGCCTCACTTTCCTTAATGGTATAACGAAACTTGTAAGTTAATACAATTAACTACCAAAGACAAGCTTACAAAAATTAGATTTCATATCATTATGAAAGCAAAAAGCAAAGGAAGCAAAGCAAGGTGTGAAAATTCTCTGGAGCTCCTCTGTGTTCAGAGTAGGCCAATTGGCTGAGGTCAGTGCTCAGTGAAGCCTAGGATCTGGCTTGGACTGTTCAGAGTTACACAATTAGAAAGGACCACTGACCTTGAGTCACTCTGAGACTGGTTTTTCTCCAACGAGTGTTCCCTGACACTATGTGTTATTAGCCACGCAGAAGGAAAAGAAAAGCCCTCTTGCAGGTCAAAGATGAGGCTTCTCACTGCTTTTCTCTTTACTTTGATATGTGTCTTTTAAAAAAATAATTGACTATTCATATTTGGAAGGGGGAGTAAATGCTGTAAACTAAGAATAAACATAGAACAAGTACAAAAAAAATTAATATTAATAAGACTTATACACAAACAGTAATATCAAGGAAACGAGAAACATTTCACGAAGCCTTTCCTATAATGTCAATTAATCAAGAAAACATAGGCCAGGCATGGTGGCTGATGCCTGTAATCCCAGTACTTTGGGAGGCCGAGGCAGGAGGATCACTTGAGCTCAGGAGTTCGAGACCAGACTGGGAAACACAGTGAGACCTCATCTCTAGAAAAAATAAACAAAATTAGCCAGGTGTGGTGGCTTGCACCTGTAGGCCCAGCTACTCAGAAGGCTGAGGTGGGAGGATTGCTTGAGCATGGGAAGATGAGGCTGCGGTGAGTCAAGGTTGTACCACTGCACTGCAGCCTGAGCAACAGATCAAGACCCTGTCTGAAGAAAAAAAAAAAGAAAAGAAAACATAAATATCACAAATGTGTAGATATCCAGTAACAGAGCTTTAAGGCACATAGAGCAAAAGCTGACAGAATTAAACAGACAATAAATTCTATAATCATAGTTAAAATTTTTTAACACATTTCTCTCAGCAATTGAGAGGAAAAAATAGGATAAAAAGTCATTGAGACATAAGATCTGAACAACACTATTAAACATCATGACATAATTGATATTTATAGATCACAACATCCAGCAAGTACAGAATACACATTCCTTTCAAATACATGTGGAATGTTCAAGATAGTCCTCACAGTGGGCAGTAGAACGAATACCAATAATCTTAAACTGATTGAGATTATACAGGTATGTTCTCTCTTTAGAATAAAATGTCATCATAAAAAATAGTAAGATATTTCTCTCACCAGAATAAAATATTATCATAAAAAATAATAAGATATTTTTAAATTAAATCTTTAGAAATGACCACACTTTAAAATAATTCATGAATCAGAAGAAATCATACAGTTCCACCTTCCGAAGCTTTAAAAAGAAGAGGAAATTAAATCCACAATAAGTAGAAGAAAAGGAGTAATTAAGGCAGGAACAGTAATCATTGAAATGGTAGATAAACAAGAGAGAAAAGTAACAAAATCAAAAAAAAAAAAAAAAGATGATACACTCCTAGGTAAACTGATAGGCAAATGAGAGAAAGATCACACATCACAAAATAACAGTATCAGAATAAAATAAGGGTCATCACTATCAGATCCATAGATATTAACAAGATATAAAGAAATATGAAATTTATAACAACAAATTAGTCAACTTAAATAAAAATAAAAATTTACTGAAAAACATAACTGACCATATTGAGAAAAACTGAACAGAAAATCTCATCAATCCTATCTTAAAGAAATTGAATTCTTTTTAAAATTTTTAGTATTTTTGTCATCATATTGTTATCATCTTTTTCTTTCCAACTTTAATTTTCAGTTTGGGGGTACATGTGCAGGTTTTTTACATGAGTAAACTTGGGGATCTGGTATATAGACTATTTCATTACCCATGTAATGAGCATAGTACCTGATAGGTAGTTTTTCCATGCTCATTCTCCTCCTATCCTCCATCCACAAGTAGACCCCAGTGTCTACTCTTCCCTTCTTTGTGTCCATGTGTATTCAAGCTTAGCTCCGATTCATAAGTGAGAACATGCAGTATTTGGTTTTGTGTTCCCACATTAAATTGGTTAGGATAATGGCCTCCAACTCGAACTATGTTGCTGCAAAGGACATAATCTCATACTTTTTATGGTTGTATAATATTCCATGATGTATACGTATATTTTCTTCATCGAGTCTATTATTGATGGACATCTGAATTGATTCTATGCTTTTTCTATTGCGAATAGTGCTGCAATTAACATATGCATGCATGTGCCTTTATGGTAGAACAATTATATTCCTTTGGGTATATACCCAGTAATGGGATTGCTGAGTTGAGAAATCTCCAAACTGCTTTCCACAGTGACTCAACAAATTTATGTTCCCAACAACAGTGTATAAACATTCTGTTTTCTCCACAACCTTGCCAGCATCTGTTATTTTGACTTTTTAATAACAGCCATTCTGACTGGTGTAGATGGTATCTCATGCTGGTTTCTGATTTGCATTTCTCTAATGATTAGAGCTGTTTAACATTTTTTAAACTATCAACAGTATTTTGCACAAAATTAGCCAAAAAAAAAAAAAAAAAAAAAAAAACCACGATTCTTAAATTCACATAGAACCAAAAAAGAGCCCAAATAGCCAAAGCAATCCTTAGCAAAAAGAACAAAGCTAGAGGCATCATCACACTATCCAACTTCAAACTATACTACAAGATTACATTAAACCAAACAACATGGTACTGGTACAAAAACAAATATAAAGTCCAACAGAACAGATTACAGAACCCACAAATAAAGCCACACAACTACAACCATCTGATCTTCAACAAAGTTGACAAAAAAAAGCAATGGGGAAAGGGGACTCTGTATTCAATAAATAGTGCTGATATAACTGGCTAGCCATATGCAGAAGATTGAATCTGGACCCCTTCCTTTCACCACCTACAAAAATCAACTTAACACGGATTAAAGACATAAATGTAAAACCCAAAACTTAAAAACAAACAAACAAACAAACAAAAAAACAGAAAATACCATTCTGGACTAGGACCTGGCAAAGATTTCATGACATAAAGGCTCCAAAAGCAATTGCAACTGAACCAAAAATTGACAAGTGGGACCTAATTAAACTAGAGAGCCTCTGCACAGCAAAAGAAATTATCAACAGACACCTACAGAATGGGAGAAAATATTTGTAAACTATGCATTTGACAAAGGTCTAATATCCAGAATCTATAAGGAACTTAAACAAATTAACATGCAAATACCCAAAACTCCATTAAAACATAGGCAAAGCACATGAGCAGACACATCTCAAAAGAAGACATACATGCAGCCAAAAAAATTGAATACTTTATCAAAATTTTCACATACACAAAACTTTATGTCCAGATGGTTTTGCTGGTGAATTCTATCAAATATTTAAGGAATAAATAACACCAATCTTGATACCAACTGTTCATCCAGTAGAGAAAAAGCAAATGCCAAACTCATTTCATGAGATCAAAATAACCCCAATGCCCAAACCTGTCATGGACATTTCAACTTAAGAAAACTAAAATCTCTCATGAACATAGATGCAAAAAAAAACCTATGAAAATCACAGAAAATCTACACCAGCAATATATAACATGGAAAATATCCCATGAGGTGGTATTTAACCCAGAAATGCAAAGTTGGTTTAATATTCAAAAACTAAACTTATACAATTAGCATTATTATGGAATCAGGAATAAGAATTATATAATAATTTCAGTTACTGAAGACAAAGCACTTCACGAAATGCACACCCTTTTTTTTTTTTTTTTTTTTTGAGATGGAGTCTCACTCTGTCACCCAGGCTGGAGTGCAGTGGCATGATTCTTAAAAATTCTTTTTAAGAATTTAAGTAGCACGATCTCGGCTCACTGCAACCTCCGCCTCCTGGGTTCAAGTGATTCTCCTGCCTCAGTCTCCTGAGTAGCTGGGATTAGAGGCACACACCACCATGCCTGGCTAATTTTTGTATATTTAGTAGAGACGGGGTTTCACCATGTTGGTCACGCTGGACTCGAACTCCTGACCTCTTGATCTGCCTGCCTCAGCCTCTCAAAGTGTTGGGATCACAGGCGTGAGTCACCGTGCCTGGCCCATTTGTGATTTTTTTAAAAAAAACTATTATTTAACAAAGAGACTCTCACAACTTCTGTTTGACATTATACTGTTGGTTCTATGCATTATAATAAGGCAATAAAAAGAAATAAAAAGCATAAATACTGGAAAAGAAATAAAACTGTCTCTGCAAATGACATGATTGTTTACAAGGAATAGCATAACAAATCTACAAAGCAACTATTAGAACTAGTAAGTGAATTTGAAAAAGTTAAAAGATAAAAGGTTAATATTAAAAATAAGATTTTAATATACTAGCATCAAACAACTGGATATTGAAATTTTAAAAAGAATTCCATTTATAATGAGATAAAAAACTTAAAATATGGAAATTATCACAAAGTCATACAAGATCTCTACTCTAAAAACCATGAAACATTGTTTGGATAAATTTAAGGAGACCTAAATAAATGAAGAGATACAACACTGGAAGACTCAATGTTAAGATGTTATTTCTCTCCAAATCAATCTACAAAAATACATTGCAATCCGAGATTTAATCCCAGCAAACTTCTCAAATCAAAATTAACAAGGTGATTATAAAAAATATATGAGGCTGGGCATAGTGGCTCATGCCTGTAATCCCAGTGCTTCGGGAAGCCAAGGCAGAAGTATAGCAGATAGCCTGAAGCCAGGAGTTCCAGAATATCCTGGGCAATATAGCAAGACAAAAAAAAAAACAAGTTTTGTCTCTACAAAATTCTACAAAAATAGTTCTAGCTCCTGGGAGGCTGAGGAAGAAGGATCACTTGAGTCCAGGAGTTGGAGGCTGCAGTGAGCTATGATCACACCACTGGGTGACAGAGACCTTATCTCAAATATATATATATTTGAAATATATATATATGCAGAAGACCTGGACTATCTAACCTATTGGACAAAAAGAACAAAGGTGGAGGATTAACACTGCCTGACATCAAGATTACAAAAAGTAAGACTGGCGTATTGCACAGATCAGAAATAGAACCATGCTTATACAACTATTCAATTTTCTACAAATGTGACAAATCCATCCAATGAGGAATAGAAACCTTTAAGCCTTTTCAGCAAATGGTAATGCAATAACTGGATATCCATCCAGAAAAAATATTAATCTTGACCCCTACCTCACACTATATGCACAAAAATTAATTTATGATGGATCATATATGTTAACCAAAAAGCTAAAACTCAAGCTTCCGGAAGATATAGAGAAAGATAGTTTCCTGACTTAGGGGTTAACAAGAATTTTTAGAGAGCAAACAGAAAATAAAAACCACAATGGAAGACAATTACTAAATCACATTTTAGCGGAACTAAAACTTCTGCTCATCAAAAGGCATTGTTAAGAAAATAAACAGGCAAACCACAGAATGGGAGAAAACATACATTATATATATATACATTCACTTACTAGTGAATTTAATAAAAACACAGCCTAATTTTTAAAATATTGGACACTTTACAAAGGAGGATACACAAATAGCCAACAACAGTATGAAAAAGTTCTTGGAGTTGTTAGTCATGAGGCAAATATAATAAAATTATCATAAGAAGATGCCACTATAAACTCACCAGAATGATAAAAATTAAAAACCTATATCACCAAATGTTGGAAAGCATATGGCATCACCAAAATCTTCAATCATTGTTGTTGGGAGTCTAAAACTTCTTTCAATAAAGAAAATACTTAAAAACTGTAGATAAGTACCATTTAAATGTGTTTTTAAAAATGATGTGGCATTATGAAACTAAACATACACCCACCCTATGATCCACAAATTTCTCTTTTAGTTATTTGCCCAAGAGAAATAAAAATAGATGACCACAAAAAGACTTACGTGAAAGTGTGGTATATTCATAAAAAGAAATACTATTCAGCAATGAAAAGGAAAAAACTACTCACACATGCCACAATTATGAATGAATGTTTTAAAACTATGCTGAGTAGGCTGGAGGCAGTGGCTTATGTCTAATCCCTGCACTTTGGGAGGCGAGGCAGGTGGATCGCCTGAGCTCAGGGTCTTGAGACCAGCCTGGGCAACATGGTGAAACCCTATCTCTACCAAAAAAAGAATTAGCTAGGCATGGTAGCACATGCCTGTGGTCCCAGCTTCTCAGCAGGCTGAAGTGGAAGGATCACTTGAGTTTGGGGGAGGTTGTCATGAGCCGAGATCACATCACACTGCACTCCAGCCTAGGTGACAGAGTGAGATCACATCAAAAAACAAAAATAAAAACAAAAAAATAGATGAAATTATGCTGAGTAAAGTGCCTTACCAAAAAAGAGTAGCTTCTATAAAATTTGATTATGTGAAGTTTCAGAACAAGCAAAACTAATCTACACTAGTGGGGAAAAGCAGTACAACAGTTGGTTCTGGAGGCTGAGGAGAGTGGGTATTGACTGGGAAGGAGTGTGAAGAATATAACTGTGGGAATTCAGAGATTAATAAATATGTAGCCCCTAACTCAAGGAGCTCTTAGGACAGCAACTTTACCAGTAACACATAGCCAGTAAGCAGCAGACCCTAGATAGGAGCATAACTGCTATGTTCAATACTACCCAACACAAAGCTACAACGTGTAGTAGAAAAATCAGGCACAAATAAATCCTTACTTAAACGCAGCAGTTTTCCTTGTCCTTTTCCATTAACTCTATGTCTGACATTTCAAAGGACTTACAATGAAATGAAAAGTTTAAAGCCATGTAAGTAACTGTCCTGAGTTTAAGTAAGCAGCTGGACTTTAGTTTGTTCAAGAGTAAAATGACAGCAGTAGAATAAAAAAGTCTCCAAATGTGTTTCTTAGAACCAAACATGGGTCCCATGTCCCACTTTCTGTACCGGAGTTGCTCTACTTTTATCTGCTTTACATATTGAGTTAGACCTTGAAAGTGTTCTCTGCCCAAAACAGAAAGCATAGTTTAAAAAATACTAGGCAAAATAAAGAGCCCTCATATTTTAAGATACTATAATTTTTAATGTGCAATGGGTTTTTCTATTTTGCCCTATAAGAAATGTTCATACATTTTTCTAAAATACTTACAATTTCTCAAATTTGAAAGCACAACTAAAATTGTGGAATTCTTTTGTTGGGGCCATGAATTTTTTGTGAGTAATTCATAGATGGATAAGAAGAAAGCCTATAGCCCACATGAAACGAATTCATTTTACTATTTAGTGAGTAGTGCCAGAATTAAAGAAGTTTACTAGTAATTATTTCTAACTTTCAAAATCCTTTATGATCACACAGAAGTTGAAAATTTAAAAGTAGAGTTAACATTTACCTGTCAGTCATCACCAAAAGCAGTAGCTTTATAAAACTGTTTTCAATAAAGAAAATGCTTAAAGACTGTAGATCAGTGTCAGATTAAGGACCTATACTAATAATTGTAGTATATCGCTAAGGTCCACAGGTAAATATTCTTGTGAAAATACTAATGACACACGTATCTAAATCAAAAGCCATTTTGATTAGAAATCTAAATAGATAATTGTGTTACAAGCTTTTATGTCTATAATGAATAATGTTATAGTTATAAAAATATTTTATAATCACAATTATGTATGTTTAATAAAGTATATATATGTACATAAAATGTGTATATTAGATGACTGGGTGCTTTATAACTCGTAACACAGACGTTTCTTGCAATATGAAAAATCAGTTGTGCTGGAATCATACCAAGTCCAAACAAAGCACACTGTGTAGAGAGCACCCTGAGAACTATGAAAAGTAAGCATGTTGTTCTTTCAATGTCAAAGTAGTCATTAACGTACCATGATGAAGAATCATTATCTGTGCCAAAATTCCTGAACACGAATTACTGGTTTGATTATAAACCAAAGCAATAATAAATGCTACAGGAGTAACTAAGAACTTCTGACCAAAAATAATACTAAATAAACATTTATTTAGCAAATCACATTTTACTTAAAATATTAATGTTTTAGAAAAGTGTCAATATTTCAATGGAAAAGAATCCACTTAAACTAAGTGAATTTAAGCTTTATATTTCACTTTTATAATTAGAGTAGCCCTGTAATTTACTTTCAAATCACAACACCTTTGAGAGAGAATAGTACTAATAATAATCACTGGATGACTGCAGGCATAAATTGGGAGTACTCCAGGCAAACTGGATCATATGGTTATCTTACTTGTAACTGAAAAAAAAAAAACTACAAATATTCTTCAGTCTACTAACATTTTTTCTTTTCTTACTTTTAAATATGAAAGTCTGCATATTTCATTGTACGTATACGGAGAGACTGTTTTTAATATCTACTCTAAATAAATTCCAGTTCTATTATGCCCCTGTGTGGCCAGAAGGCACAGCAAATTCACTGTCACACATTCAGTGGCAAAGAAATACATCTAGAGGAAAATACAGATCTCTTTATTGTATAAAAAAGATGGCTAAAAATTAGCAAATGGAAAAACTTAGAGGATGAATTTTATCACAAAAGATAGCCATCATTAGCATGTTTATTTGAATATTGCCCAAAGCAATTGATAACTCAATGCAGTGAACCATGCTAAAAAATATATCTTCTAGCATCTCAATATTTATGTTTGCTTCCAAAGACAAGCTCACAAAAATTAGATTTCATATTGAACTCAGTACTTGACTTTTTTATTAATGATAAAAGCAATTATCTTTGTGTCCTGATTAAGTAATTTCACTTGAGAGAGTTTACAATGAGAAAACTTGATAACAAAAAATTAAACTAAAGTGGCATTTCATCAAAACCTATTAAGTGAGTCAAGTGAGTTTATGCAGGATGAAGACAATTTTTTTTATAGACTTCCAGTTGTTTCATTTTAGCTGTAAAAGAACAAAGAATCCTGCTGCCTCCTTCATGCACTAAAATGGCACTCAAGAACCATACAATAAGAGAATAAGCTAAACACTTTAAGCATGAAAATAAGGTTTGTGCTGTATGGTTTGCAACAAAAAGTTAGTCTAAAATATTTTAATAATTATTACTCGGATATATTTCATTTAATCATTAGTTAATGAATTCACTTAACAATCTATATTAATCTCCAGTTGGGGGACTTATGACACATACAGTATTATTGGTGGATTTAAAAATCTTTCCTCCTTTGACAAGTTGAACTTGGAAATTTTTCTGGAGCAGTTATTATGGAAGATTTTCATCCTTTAATGTTTTATTGCTAATATGTCATAGGAGTCAACTGCCTCACCATCTAAAATCCTAATGAAAGTTGAGTTGCAGTTTGGGAATAAGATTAGCTACCAAACAGGAGTCTTAATTTAAAAACTACTTGAAAGGGCCCCCTTTTAATAATATATTGTCTACAGATGATGCATAATACTATTCTAGTAATCCCTACTAGAAAGCAATTCAGAATAAAATATCTAATTGTCCAAATTGATGGCTATTTTTCTATCAATTTAAAGATCATAGTTAATGTCACAATACAAATACTGAATATTCCATGTCAACTACTCCAAACAATTAAATGATCACTACTCATGTACTAACAACCAACACTGTTCTTTCCAGAGGTGATAGTTATATAATTGATGCTTAAGAAGATCATAGAGGTCTAATTGAAAGGTCCATTATTCAGAAAAAAATTTAAATTCTTGCATATGAGATATTTTGATGACATATTCAGGTCATTCTTCTTCCATGATTTTTTTGTTCAAGAATAATTTTTTAGTCTATATCTTTACTTTCCACTTTAGTGTTAACTAAAATGTTAATACCTATGCAGGATGCATAGGCACTTATATTGTTTAAAAGAATATAAGCAGAATAAAAGGTTTAAAAGACCCTTGTATCTAAACTGAACACAAAAAATAACCAAAAAATTAAAATATGTGGAAGCATAAAATTCATATACTTATTTTTTCACTCATCATACTTGTAAAACAATAACTATTTGCAGAACTTTTTGATTGATTTTAAAAGTAAATCAAGTAGCTGATCATTTATGAAGATGCATAGATGTATTTGTGATATAAGGTCACATGATTTTTAAAGACTAATAAGTTAAGGACATATAAAGGCAGAGATTTTTTCCCCTAAAGCAAGATAAATTCTTTATTGATTAATTGGTAGTTTGGGATAATTTCAAATAATAATCAATACAAGTTAAACTATATTGGTCATATAGAGAAGTATTAAAAACTTCATAGTCTAATGTTTAAGGGCAGTAGCATAAAAGTCCAGATTTTAATGACAGCTTTAAAGGCTCTTACTGAAATTAGAGGCATGCAAACAATAAAAGAAATTTGAAGCCAAAGCAAGTACACAGTGATAGGTATGCACACAATTTCCTCAAAAAATAGTTATTTTCAGATTTTTAAATTAATAATACTTACTTTAAAACCAATTCCTTATGATGCTGTTAATAGCATAATTTCTATACCTAAACCCTAATATTAATACGTTTACACACAAATTCTTAGCATTAAAAAAAAAAGATGGAATTAAAACAAGGAAAAGGTTTATAAAGGATGAGTACAAATTCTAAAACTCTGGTAGCTTCAGGACATGGAAATTTTTAGAAAGCCATACTTGCTTTTTAATTTAAATATAACATAAAATAGATATTTTTTCATAAATTATAGACACTAAAGTGATGTATTACTTTAAAAAAGGAAAAAAGCATCTTAAAATATAGATATCCAATTTAGCATATCCTAACATTTCATATACGGTTTTATGTTTTTAATTAGTCTCAAGATAAAATATAAACAAAATCCAATTCATTTATTGAATAAAACTGAATTGAGGAAAGAAAGTGAAATTTTATAAGAAATAGATATGTTATTCCATATTCAAAGTAAAGGTTGTAAATATACTTATCATCAGTAAACATTTTAAATGCCAACAAATTTTAAAAGACTTGTTTTCATTTGCTAAATTAAGATACATATTGTATAACAGGTATTTTTTTAATCTCCAAAACAAGATGCCTCACATTGTGCAGAGATACTAAAAAGAAGAGACGAGTAAATCATTCAATATTTTATGCACTATTAGTTCCCCATCAGTTTCCAGAAGGTTTCAGTGCATTGCCATGTTCACAGAATTTCTTTCTCAGTCTTCTCCACATATATTTAGTTAAAATGGGGTCTTTTTTATACTAAGTATATAACATGGGAAATTTTCAAAAGCCAAACAACTTAAATGAGCAAAGAACTGGGTGATAAAACTGCATTCCAAAAGCATTCTTTAATAGAATATCTTTTAGTGTAAGCCAGAGAAACCATCTGAAAGATATGTTCATAATTTAACAGCCTTCACCACAGAAAAATGATCAGGTTGAAAAAGCAATAGGAATTTATAACAAAGAATCCTGCCAAATTAGCCAACCTAATGCAAAGCATTATTCGTAGTTCCACAATATATCTTGTTTAAAAGTGATTATTGAGCTACCCTGCAGAGAGAAATGTCTTAAACCTAGAAAACATCTACCACATGTTTCACAGGAGCATGCACGATTGCTAATTCACATTTTCAACCAAATCACACATGATTATATGGCCCCATCCCTATATATGCAATGTAATCACTGCCATGATCACAAAGAAAACATCTATCTGGCATTTTTAAGTCATTTTACGTATTTAGAAAACAAAATAATGAAACAGCCTGATATCTGTATTACGTTTCAGAGGTCAAGCTACTTAAATTTAAGATGCTTTTTCTGCTTTGAAGTAAGCTTATTTTCCTTCTTAAAATCAAATTAAGAATGCTACATAAAATCTTAAATTTACAATAAAAAGATAACACCTTTGTAATACTAGCACTTTAATACAAAACAATTTTTACAGGCACATAAGATTATTATTCTGAAAATAACAATATTAAAAGAAAATACAGTTTAGCTCTACTCACCTTGCATTGTTCAGTGTTTGTCCAAAAAGCTCATTTTGTAAGATATTTGGTGGGGATGAAAAAACCCCATGAAAATGAGATAAAACAGAATTGCAGACCTGGCGCAATGTCTCAAATTGCATTTTCTTTCTTTTTTTTCCCCCTTCTCTTATTTTTCTCTACCACCTGTCTTCAAAATCATCTATTTGCTGACACCATCAAATAAAAATATGCCAATCAAGTTCCATATTTCTCCTGAGCTCTGTAAAAACTGTGCTTAAATGAACAGAGGTTGATAGTTAATTGTACAGTCATTATTCTTCTAATTCAGTTGTAGGAGATTCAGTACCCGTGCAGCTTTCGGCTTTCTCCTGACTGTAGCAAGAATTCTAAACAGCAGTAAGCTTTTTGGGCATTCCCAGCTGAAGTGTGAAGCTGAGCTGCTTTCATGTACTCTACTCATATTTCTCTAAGCCTATTAAAAACACGCAATGAATAGATGCTGTCGTCAGGAGTTTTAGCACATCTGGCTGCCAGCAATAAAATATCAGAAGTAATAAAAATGGGGACAAGGTATCTTCTCAATGCTACCACTGGGTAAGAATAAGAGAAATCATGCATTTCCCCAACCCTTTTCTCTATTCCTGAAAAACAAATAACTCCAGCAACAGAGTATATCTCTTCAATGTGCAAGCTGCTGCAAAGGACCAGAACACTCTAAAAATAAGTGGTAGATTCTTCTCTTGATGTCATGAAGCAATGAAAATATGATCAACAATAGAGCATTTATCATCTGCATTTAAAATGCCATGCTTCTAAGAGAAGTACATTTGGAAAACATGTATTTAGGTGTTTTAATATCTCATTTAAAAATTTCTCCATTTATTTATTTTTAAAGCAAAGTGGATTAATGTTGAATCTAGTTCCGTTCTAAAGGCTATATACATAGTGACTACATGGTTATTCACATAATTTATACATTATATAAATTATAAAAAATTATAGCTTATCAATTAAAATTCACCTAAACACCACACACTAAATTAAAACTTCTCTCCAAATCCAAGCGGAGGAAAAACCCTACAGTCAAGACCAGAGACACTTCATCAGTTATTACTAATTTATTTCAATAATGGTGGTCATAGCATTTTGTAGAAGAAAATGTTCCCTGAAGGCTCCTATGGTCTTGGAAACCCACCCCATCATCATCTATTATCATTGAATAATTCTGTTTCTGATAAACATTTAGGTTATCCTATACCAAAGTACAGCCATCTTTCTATAACAGATCTCTAAAACTAGTGTGTAAGCCAAATTTTAAATATCAACTCACTTACAGAGATGTTTAGTATACTTATTGACTTTTAATAGCTCCTAACCTTTGACATTTCTTTAATAGATCCAGCCCTTTTTGCCCTTTTTACCTCAACTCATTGCCTTTTTATCCTTTTCCACACACTATCAATAAATAGACATTTAAATACATTAAGTTTTTAAAAGCTATGAATTCTTTTTTGGCATAATCATGTCACAAAAGAACAACACAAATTAAACATGTAATAATATAAATTTTTAAACAACCATTTTTAAAAATAAGATGTTCAATTATGGGTTTCTTCTCAACTAAGAATGTCCCTATTTTATTATTTCAGTTTATTATTTTATTACTTCAATATTATTTATTATTTCAGATTTTTATAGGTACATGCCAATCTATTTGTCAAACACACATACATGCCTAAAAAATCATAAAGTATTTTTAGTTCATAAAGCACTTCCAAATTTATTTTAAAATATCCAGAAAACATTGTACGTGCTAATGTTACTATCATTTTATGGATGAAAAGAAACTGAGGCTTTATTTATTTATTTTTAAATTAATTAATTAATTATTTTTTTGGGGAGACAGAGTGTCACTCATTGTCACTCAGGCTGGAACGCAGTGGTGCTCACCGCAACATCTGCCTCCTGGGTTCAAGCAATTCTGCCTCAGTCTCCTGAGTAGCTGGGATTACAGGAGTGTGCCACCACGCCCGGCTAATTTTGTATTTTTAGTGGAGACAGGCTTTCACCATATTGGCCAGGCTGATCTCAAACTCCTGACCTCAAGTGATCCACCCAGCCTGGCCTCCCAAAGTGCTGGGATTACAGGCATGAGCCACTGCACCTGGCCCGAAGCTGTATTGAATTAAATATCACATAATTTATAAAAGATAGCAAACATATTTTGAATTTGAACAGAACAGAGTCCACAGAAATAATACCAGACATCTACAGCCATCTGATCTTTGACAAACCTGACAAAAACAAGAAATGGGGAAAGGATTCCCTATTTAATAAATGGTGCTGGGAAAATTGGCTAGCCATAAGTAGAAAGCTGAAACTGGATCCTTTCCTTACTCCTTATACGAAAATTAATTCAAGATGGATTAGAGACTTAAATGTTAGACCTAATACCATAAAAACCTTATAAGAAAACCTAGGCAATACCATTCAGGACATAGGCATGGGCAAGGACTTCATGTCTAAAACACCAAAAGCAACGGCAACAAAAGCCAAAATTGACAAATGGGATCTCATTAAACTAAAGAGCTTCTGCACAGCAAAAGAAACTACCATCAGAGTGAACAGGCAACCTACAGAATGGAAGAAAATTTTTGCAATCTACCCATCTGACAAAGGGCTAATATCCAGAACCTACAAAGAACTCAAACAAATTTACAAGAAAAAACAACCCCATCAAAAAGTGGGCAAAGGATATGAACAGACAGTTCTCAAAAGAAAACATTCATACAGCCAACAGACACATGAAAAAATGCTCATCATCACTGGCCATCAGAGAAATGCAAATCAAAACCACAATGAGATACCATCTCACACCAGTTAGAATGGCGATCATTCAAAAGTCAGGAAACAACAGGTGCTGGAGAGGATGTGGAGAAATAGGAACACTTTTACACTGTTGGTGGGATTGTAAACTAGTTCAACCATTATGGAAAACAGTATGGCGATTCCTCAAAGATCTAGAACTAGATGTACCATATGACCCAGCCATCCCATTACTGGGTATATACCCAAAGGATTATAAATCATGCTGCTATAAAGACACACACACACGTATGTTTATTGTGGCACCATTCACAATAGCAAAGACTTGGAATCAACCCAAATGTCCATCAGTGACAGACTGGATTAAGAAAATGTGGCACATATACACCATGGAATACTATGCAGCCATAAAAAAGGATGAGTTTATGTCCTTTGTAGGGACATGGATGAAGCTGGAAACCATCATTCTTAGCAAACTATCACAAGAACAGAAAACCAAACACCGCATGTTCTCACTCATAGGTGGGAACTGAACAATGAGATCACTTGGACTCGGGAAGGGGAACATCACACACCGGGGCCTATCATGGGGAGGGGGCAGGGGGGAGGGATTGCATTGGGAGTTATACCTGATGTAAATGACGAGTTGATGGGTGCTGACGAGTTGATGGGTGCAGCACGCCAACATGGCACAAGTATACATATGTAACAAACCTGCACGTTATGCACATGTACCCTAGAACTTAAAGTATAATTTGCTTTTGGAGTCTTTGCTTTGGACTCCATTTTCTATGCTCCTTCCCTATGATTCTATTTTTTTACATATGTACACACATGTGCACATGTACACACACACACAAATGCACACCTATTGTAAAATGGCCAATTTCGATAGATGAATAGGAAAACTATCTGCCAGTGTCCTAATCAAGGACATTTTAGTTACAGCAAATATCTCAAATGTTTTAACTCACAAGTAACTTTAAATGGGTTTCTTCCATTTACCTCAAGCAGAAGCAACCTGAAGTGCTTTAATTTTTAAGCCTCTGATTATGAGTTGACTTTTCACATCTATGAAAGGTCAATTTCTACAAGTGTAAACAAACATTTTAAAAATTCTTATTTTCAAGTCAATTTCACAGCTCGTACTATCTGTGATGGGAAAAAATTTAAAGTCTCCCCTTTTAAATAGATTTAATTTTTATCAACAATCAGAAGTCCTTTAGAAACAAGTCTACTAAGTAAGAAGGTGATTATACTGCAAAACAACATTTGTTATTAAAAAGGTTTCTTTTATATTTCAAAATTGGATATAAAGACCAAGTCAAAGAAAAAGCATCAAAGTGGTCTAAGTAATGCAAACACTAGAAAGAGACTTAAAAACGACTCATTTGAAAGAGTGAATGATATATCAACTGCCTTCCTCGGAGACTAATTTTTCCAGCTCTCACTATACAACACCCATACTACTGAGCAGCTTTCTTCTAGTTCCCTCAGTATCCCAGAAATGATTTCTTCCACCTTCCTTCTCCATTACCACCCTTTAACCTGCTCCTACTCATCCTTAAGGGCTCAAATGTCCCTCCTTTAGAAAGACTTTCTCTGACCTAAATTAGGTCCCCTCTTATGCATTCTCATTACACCCTGTGCTCATTCTTCACAGCATTTGATATGTGTGACTATATATTTACTTGAAAAAAATGTTTAATATCTTTCACCCTCAATTCCATGAGTTTAAGTCCTGCACTCTTATCTCACTCATCTAGCATAATGCCTAGTACAGAGTAGGCAGTTCATTAAACATTATTGAATAAATGAATGCCTAAATGTTAACAAAAAGTTAATTCTTTTTCAATAACATACATAGACAGGATAGGAAACCACCTCAGGACTTCATTTGGTTCTCAGTTTCTACAGGGTTTTTTTGCTTGTTTATTTTTAGTCTGCCACATCATCTTATAAGGGTCATAAACACAGGAGTAACCAATATTTGCAATCAAAAACATTGTGCTCTGAATGGACTTTGTAATTTGTTATGGATATCCTGAATATTATAAAGAACATTTAAAGATAATGTTTGTTTTAAATTTTCAATATAGTGCAGGTTCACATGTGACATAAATATTGGAGACTTCTGTCAGAACAGAAAGAACACGGTATTTGGCATCAGGCAGCCTGGTTTTAAGTACTGACCCCAACCCAAACTAGTTATATTACCTGAGCATATTTACTTTATGTATCTGAGCTATGGTTTTATCAAATGTAAAATAAGCTATCTCACCTCATAGGGAAATTACTGTATTAAAATCTCATAAGTACCAACGCATTTTATAAATTATAAAGTGTTTGGAAGTAAACTCACTATGAACTATTTAGGGAATCAAATTACTGGTATCTGAATTCTTTTTTTTTGTTTGTTTGTTTTTGAGACGGAGTCTTGCTCTGTCGCCCAGGCTGGGGTGCAGTGGCCGGATCTCAGCTCACTGCAAGCTCCGCCTCCCGGGTTCACGCCATTCTCCTGCCTCAGCCTCCAGAGTAGCTGGGACTACAGGCGCCCGCCACCTCGCCCGGCTAGTTTTTTGTATTTTTTAGTAGAGAGGGGGTTTCACCGTGTTAGCCAGGATGGTCTCGATCTCCTGACCTCGTGATCCACCCGTCTCGGCCTCCCAAAGTGCTGGGATTACAGGCTTGAGCCACCGCGCCCGGCCGGTATCTGAATTCTAATAATTATGTTCAAGTATCTTTTACTTATCACACTTACTCATTTGACAAATATTTATATTTTCCTTGTGCAAATCTCTATCCTTCTATCCGTTAGTGCTGATAGGATGTAGGGCTTATGATTATCCTTTTCCAGAAACATCAGATAAACTCAAAAGGACTTCCAAGCAAGATCAGCTCCATATTTACATTGAGTCCAGCAGAGAGACATTAACTCTTACAAATGGTATAGATGATGGCAATTGCTTTCTCTATAGAATCTTTAGTGTCTCACTGGAAATGACAGTGAAAATAAGAGTTCTAACAGAAGATGTGTTAAAGAACTTTTGGAAGCAAAGGCAATTTCATGACAGAAGATATCTAAAAAACTAATCAACACTTGAATAAATTCAATCTAAAAGTAATCAAAAGAATGCAAATAAAAATAATAAGGTAATGTATTTTTCCTATTAAATTGACAAAATATTGACCAGAGGATCAAAAAATGCACAATCTCATACCATATTTATTGGTAAGAGTGTATATTGGTACAACATTTTAATAAATATTTAGTAGTATATCTCAGAAGGTTTTTAAATGTTCAAAATCTGAGAGCACACTGCAACAATATAAACCAAAATGATAATATTGATTATCTCTGGGTAAGAACATGACAAAATTTTTATACTTTTTGATACACTAGTCACAAGTAAAGCTCAAAATTTAATTTACAAACAGTGGAGAACTCTAAAATTATAATACAATCATTAACCATCACATATTAAATATGATGTTGGCCCATGAACTTTTCTTTAGCAATGCTCAAGTAAATAAAATAGATTATTAGCTTTCATGTGATTAGCTGTATCATTAGCAATGGTTTCTCCCCTTCTATATCAATATAGATATAGGTATAGATATAGATATTTTGAGACAGCGTCTTGCTCTGTCACCTCGGTGTAACCCCGAACTCCTGGGTTCAACAGATCCTCTCGCTTTGGCCTCCCATGTAGCTAAGACTATAGGTGTGTACCATCATGCCTGAATAATTTTTGATTTTCTTGTAGATATGGGGGGGTCTCACTATGTTGCCCAGGCTAGTCTTGAACTCCTGGCCTCAATCAATCCTCCCTCCTCAGCCTCCCAAAGTGTTAGGATTACAGGTGTGGGCCACTGTGCCTGACTTCTCCTTCTTAAACAGTAAGTTCCTAAAATTCTGTAATAACTCAAATTGTTTAATTAGTACTATGAAACATCCAAATGACAAGAGAAACCAAAACTCAGCACTAACTTCTTTACATCATCCTCAAAAATATTTGAAGTGTAAATCTTTTTTTTTTTTTTAAGTTTTTTTTAACTTTTAAGTTTAGGGGTACATGTGCAGGTATGTTACATAGGTAAATTTGTGTCATGGAGGTTTGTTGTACAGATTATTTCATCATCCAGATATCAAGCATAGTACTTATTAATTATTTTTCCTGAACCTCTCCCTTCTCCTAGCCTCCACCCTCCAATGGGCCACAGTGTCTGTTGTTCCCCTCCATGTGTCCATGTGTTCTCATCATGTAGCTCCCACTTATAAGTGAGAACATACAGTATTTGGTTTTCTCTTCCTGTATCAGTTTGCTAAGAATAATGACCTCTAGCTCCATCCATGTCCCTGCAAAAAAACATGATCTTGTTCTTTTTCATGGCTGCATAGTATTCCATGGCATATATGTACCACTTTTTTTAATGCAGTCTACCATTGATGGGCATTTAGATGGATGCAATGTCTTTACTCTTGTGAGTAGTGTTGCAATGAACATACGAATGCATATTTCTTTTTTCATCCCATTACTGGGTATATACCCAAAGGATTATAAATCATGCTGCTATAAAGACACATGCACACTTATGTTTATTGTGGCACTATTCACAATAGCAAAGACCTGGAACCAACCCAAATGTCCATCAAAGATAGACTGGATTAAGAAAATGTGGCACATATACACCATGGAATACTATGCAGCCATAAAAAAGGATGAGTTCATGTCCTGTGTAGGGACATGGATGAAGCTGGAAACCATCATTCTGAGCAAACTATCGCAAGGACAGAAAACCAAACACTGCATGTTCTCACTCATAGGTGGGAATTGAACAATGAGAACACTTGGATACAGGGTGGGGAACATCACATACTGGGGCCTGTCATGGGGTGGGGGCAGGCGGGAGGGATAGCATTAGGAGATATACCTAATGGAAATGACGAGTTAATGGCTGCAGCACACCAACGTGACACATGTATACATATGTAACAAACCTGTACTTTGTGCATATGCACCTTAGAACTTAAAGTATAATAATAAAAATAAATAAATAAGAAAAAAAAAGAAGTGTAAATTCTTAAATTAAAATTATTTAAGAATCTTGGTTTACAAATGCCTAGTGGCTAAGCTAAATAATCTTAAGAAAGTTAACACCAACTCAAAAATTAAATAAAAGAATCAAAATTGGAAAGTTATGCTCTTGAATTAAAAACAACACAAGTCTCTAACCTGATAAGCCATGATAATTCATGACATACTTAATTTTACAGGCTGGGTTTAGTTTTAATTTTTAAGAGTACCAAAGCATTTCTATTAAAATATTCCATACATGAAAACAAACAAATAACTAAATAAAGTTAATGAATCATTAAAATCATAAGATATATACCATATATAATCTATAACCAAAATCCCTGAAATGCTAAAGGAATTTTTCCTTTTCTTAAAATTTGTATCTGTAGTCCCATCTATATAATTGAAACAACTGCATTCTCTCTTCCATTGCATTATTCTTGTTCCACTAACTACTTGAAGCATCCGACTGATAAAAATCTAAGGGTTATAAGAAAGTCCAGAGAACAAACATTTTGAAAATAGTATCTTCATATATTTTGCACATTAAAGTACTCTGTTGTAAAGTATTCTGTATTTCCCTGAGGCACAGATCATAGAACAATTGACCTCAGGGATAACATATAAGAAAAAAAAGGCAGATGATGGAATTCCTAACAAAAGAAGGAAGATGAAGGCATTCAAAAAAGGTAATGTGGGCCGGGTACAGTGGCTCACGCCTGTCATCACAACACTTTGGGAGGCCAAGGCAGGCAGATCACCTGAGGTCAGGAGTTCGAGATCAGCCTGGCCAACATTCTGACCATTGCTGCAGAACAGACTAATAACACAACAGTTTCTGGCATCTAATTCACAAAGAAAGGGGAAGAACCTCGCCTCTACTAAAAATACAAAAATTAGCCAGGTATAGTGGCATGCACCTGTAATCCCAGCTACCTGGGAGGGTGAGGCAGGAAAATCGCTTGAACCCGAGAGGTGGAGGTGTATGCCGAGATCGCGCAGTGTGTGGAGATTGCACAGTAAGCCCAGATCGTGCCATTGCACTCAAGCCTGGGAGACAAGAGCGAAACTCCATCTCAAAAATAATAATAATAATAATAATGTAACAATTTGACTTATGCTTCAACTTAGGATGAACCATACAGTACACTCAGGAATGGAAGAAAGGAAGAACAGCCTAGACCTAAATAACCACACTACAAATCTAAAGATGACTAGTACATTTCTACTCATAACATTTCAGATAAAACACAGGAAACAGTCCAAAATTGTTACATCGGTTTTCATAAGTTTTAAAAATTTGTTGATGGCCAGCTGAAAAAAACATGTTGTTTTCTGATGTACAAAAACATTTTATAGCATTGCTAGGGACTCAACCCTGTATCTATCGATAATTCTGACCATTGCTGCAGAACAGACTAATAACACAACAGTTTCTGGCATTTAATTCAAAAAAGAAAGGGGAAGCATGGTGAAAGCCACCACAAATGTGTGAAGCCGCACCATAATTGTGATCTCTCTCACTCTTCTTTCTAAACCAGAAGTTTAAGGGCTAATCCTACTCTGCTTTGGTTTGAGGGGCATTATTCTCAAAAGTATTACTAGGTTGCTTTAATAATCCAGTACAAAAGCAGGTTTTGCGACAGCAGTTCCAACACCTAAAACCTGGCAACAGCTGGGCATGGTGGCCCATGTCTGTAGTCCCAGCACTCTGGGAGGCCGAGGTGGGTGGATCACCTGAGGCCAGGAGTTCGAGACCAGCCTGGCCAACATGGTGAAACCCCGTCTCTATCAAAAATACAAAAAATTAGCCAGGTATGGTGGTGGGTGCCTGTAATCCCAGCTACTTGGGAGGCTGAGCCAGGAGGATCACTTGAACCCAGGTGGCAGAGGTTGCAGTAAGCCAAGATCGTGCCACTGCACTCCAGCCTGGGTGACAGAGTAAGATTCCAACTCAAAAATAAATTAATTAATTTAATTAAATAAAAATAAAAGCTGGCAACAGCAGAAATATCTTTCTTGTTGAATGTAAGAGTTAGTTATAGAGTACCAAACCTAGATTTAAGCTCCACAATGAGAATGTCCAGAGTGACACCTGGAGATTCTACCAATTAAAAGAAAAAGGACCAAGATCCCTGAAAAAACAATTTGGAAAATCCTTTTAGAGTTAGGACTGCTAGTTCCAAGTATATATTTCATTGGTAACTAACAAGAGAACCACTGAAAGCAACATTACAATTTCAGGGAGCTATATCAACATAAATAAGCTTCAACTCCATCTCCAATAGTTACATTCACCAAGAGCCACAATATAAGGAATGTTTATAGCCCTGGGACTTCAAGGACTCACACCTAAACTTGCAAACTGCCTCTACAAGTCACCTGTTACCTAGTAACTTCCAAGTGCACCTAGATTCCTCGAGAAACAAATATTGACTGCACATTGTTACTATATAAGATATTAGAAATAATAATCATTGGCACAACTATTAAAAGTGTTTCAGCAAAATATGTGAACAAATGAAATACTATGGAATAATATTGGCCTCCAAGAGTGCCCATTCATAATTCCTTTCTTTCATATAATTCCTCTCTCTACTCATTACACTACGAAAAAAAGGCGGTGAGGGATCTTTTCTCCCAAAGGCTACCTATTCTATAAATACAAATATTTGTTTCACTTTGACATTGGCTGTCAGAAAAAAGTGCCTTAGAAGTTTTAAGAACATTAGGATATGTTAATTTGCATGAGTAAAGTAACTTTTTCAGTATCTGTATGTATATCAAAACATCATGTTGTAGACCTTAAATATTTACAATAAAAAATTTTTAAAGGACATCATTAGGTTCAATACTGAAGAAAAAATATCTACATAAAGGTATAACAATAAAGTTTAAAGTACTTTGCTTTCACTAGAACTTGCATATGACAGAACACTTCTCATAAACTAGAATATATTGTCATTGCCAGCTATATAATACATTCAGTTAAATATGCTACAAGTACTGACTAGCTGCTTGCCACTGATTGAGTGTCAATGGGAAACAGTGAGTTGGAAGGTACTTGGCTGACTCTCTTTCATTGCCTCCCTTCTCCTTTCTTTCTTTTTTATCTTTCCCTGCCCACCTTCCTTGTCAGCATAGCCCAGGAAGCCACTAGAACTAATACAATTGCCTCTAAGGAGGCTCAGCTTAGAGGCAATATTAATGGTGATTCTAATGGGAACATTTTTTTCTATTCCAATATAGGCAGATGTCTTTGGAGAGCTACTGAAGAGTGAACTGGTTAGAATTAGTCCTGTGACAAAGGCTCAAGCAATTGCTGTTATGTTCCACCTTGCTGCCCTTAAATGTATTCAAGAAGAGGACATAAGGGATTTGTGTAAAGGAAGACTGAATTATGCAGAAGCTAAGATTATCTGACTTACAAAGTTCCTTCAAAATTTTATGCTGAATCCCAAATGCCTTCTGCTCCATCGTGCTTTAGTTACAAAAGGGATTACATCAAGACTAATATCTCAAATTTCCTTGGATTTTTTACCTACCTGTATTTAGCAGGACGTCAGCTTCCTGCTAAATGACCTCCTATAAATGTGCAAGTACCAGGCATACCAAATATGCCTCCACAGTCCTCTAAGTCTACTCATATCCTCTCATCAGTAACATGTGCTGATTATAAAGCCACTTGAGGATGGAGCCTCCCCACTTGATGGTGCCCTCAGTCTGAATTCCAGTCCTCAGCCAAAGGTGGCGAATCTTAAGGTTACTGCAGTTCAAGGTATTGTGCTTTATGCAGGTATTGGGAGAATAAATCACTGTTCAAAATTCACTCATTCACTCAACAAGTATTTAAATACTGACTAAAGTATCAGAGGTACTTTTCTAAGTACTAAAGCAGGAAAGAAAGAAAAAGGAGTAGAGGGAGGAGGGAAGAAGAGAAAAAGAAAAGGAAAAAGGAAGTAGCGAGGACACCATCCAGCCCTTATAGGAGTTTTTATCTGTAGTATAGCAGGGAAGACAGAGACTAAGAAATTATATGTGTTATTGAGAATTCAGATTAGAAATGTGAAGAAAACTTGTAATAATAGGTTACCTTGAAATAGTCTTGGAGTTCAGAAGTTCATAGGAAGTTTTCCTAAACAAACAGACAAAAAAAAAAAAATAGATTCAAGATGAGAAACACCAAATGATAAGCATTGGCCAAGCCAAAAGTGGGACAAAGAAGTATTCCAGATATGGAATACTCATATACAAAGATGTACAAAGATCAAGAGACGACACTGATTATGGCAAAATCAAAGAACCACAAGAGGTCAATTCAGGGAGAAATCAAATAGCTGGAGAAGAAACAGTAGCCACATCCTACAGAGCATGGAAAACTGTTGAGATTCTGATTTTTAATCAAATCCATGAATAATTATGTGTTCTGCTGTAACAATGCTTTTTGAGTCAACAGATGTATCAAGTCCTAGTAGCCAGAATGGAGAAGATTCAGGAGTTAATAAGAAATACATAGGAGGATATATAACCATAAATACACCAAAATATTATCTCACTGTATGTGGAAGCAGAGAGATCATTTAGAAAGTTAATGTAATAGTCCAGGCAAGATTTTAGTTGGCGTGGATTAAAGTGATCATAATAAGATAGAGAAAAAAGAACAGACTTAAAAGGTAGACGTTGAATCAACAGGACTTAGTCATTGAGTGGTCATGGTCAAGATAGGAGTAAAAAGTACTCTTAGATTTATCTAAGATCCTATCACATTTAAAATAGAATCTAAACCTCCTCCTTCTACAGAAAAGAGATATGATGCATTGTTTCATCCAAGGCTTTTTGGACCAAATGGTTGGTCACAAAGTTAGAACTAGTACCTAGATCTTGTGACTTATAGTCCAGTGCTTCTTACGTGGTACTACTGTATCTCTGTCATTCCGCAACTTCTTATGGAACTCTCACTTAAAATGTAAGTTAGTGTTACAGTTTTTAAGGGTCCTTGGAATTTAAAATCCAAAGGTGATATAAAAATACAGATTAAAAGAACAAGGCCTTCAGCCTTGAAGATAAACATAACTCTTAAGCCTTATGCTTTCTGAGAGAATAAAACAATAAAGCATAGATTCAAACACGTTTAGGCAGAAAAAAGAAATATTGCAAGGGCACAAATCGAATCTTCATAATCCTCCCACCCTCGTGACCCTAATTCTTATTAAACAAAGTCAAATAGAAGAGAATCTGTTGTCTTACCACTTTCTAGACAGGGGTTTTAGTTATACCTCAAAACTTTATGTTAAATTTTTCATATAAGTGAGTTTCAGATATATATCACAGAAATAAAAAAGTTATTTTACATTGCAACAATTTGGACTCCCTACACACTGTAGTCTTGCCATCTTGGTTATGTGAAAAATACTATAAATATTTCTGAGAGATGTAACTAAAATTTATTAATCCTGCTTTATCACAACTGAGGCAGAGAAAAGGAAGATTAAAGTGATTAAAGAGATTGAATATACAGAAAACTCAATAGGAATTTGAAAATATCAATGAGGAAAAATAAGGTGAAAACTAACTCTAAGAAATAGATAAAAAAGTTCAGGTGGAAATGTAATAAAAGAAAAAATGAAAAGAAGTGGAAGAGAGATTGCATTAGTAGAGATTGGGAAGTCAAAATAAAGTTTAATTTTCCAGCTCAAGTACTGTGTAATTAGGTAAGCAAAATGAGAACTGTTCTACCAATAACCTTCAAACCAACCTTGAAAGACCTTATTTCCAAACAAAGAGTTCCAAATCATACCTTAAAATTTCCAACTGTGTCAAATAATAGATATTAACAACTCTCAGGTATGTATCACAGAAATAAAAATAGTTGATTATATGTAACAACAATTTTGATTCTCTGTACTATTTATTTTTGCTGACTTGGTTATTTAAAAAAAAAAGAGTAGCTGCAGATTACTAAAGAAGAAATCCACACAATATATTAATGTTTGTAACACTAAGCTGCATCCCAAATCCTAGGACAATAAAGAATTTATCAAGTATTAAGCTATCTTGAGATGCACGGGGCTAATTCACTCTTCAGGATTCCTAGGAATAAAAATGGTCGCACAAAATTAAACAAAAACACTCAAGAGAAATAACAATTAGTACCATTATTAAGTATTACACATACAGAAAAAAACACATACATAAAAATAGATAAACACACTTTTTAAAAAATAAGCCTGGGTGTGGTGGTTCATCCTGTAATGTCAGCACTTTAGGAGGCCAAGCCAGGAAGATTGCTTGAGGCCAGGAGTTCGAGACTCACCTGGGCAATGTAGTCAGACCCCATCTTAACAAAAATAAAAAATTAGCTGGGCGTGGTGGCATTCGCCTGTAGTCCTAGCTACTTAGGAGGCTAAGGTAGGAAGACTGCTTGATCTCAGGAGCTAGAGGCTGCAGTCACCTATGACTGTACCTCTGTACTCCAGCCTGGGTGACAGAGCAAGACTCTCAAAGAAAAAAAAAAAAAGAAAATTCCTATAAACTTCTTATAAGTGAAAAACCACAGTTTAAAAACTCCTCTTGGGTTTTAAATCAAATCTCTCAATGGCTACAGCACCTTTGCAGGTAAATACTACAGTCAAAGTATGCCAGGATGATTTAGAAAAACTCTGTCTCAATTCACTGCATATTAAACTATTCCTATCTATTACTCCTAGAAATGAGAGTCAGTAAGGATCTACTGTATTTTCTTACCAGAAGGAGTAGAGAAAATAAACCACATAGACAAACTCAAGGACAAAAGCAGAAATCAAGTGAAAAACAGTCAAGGAAGCTGAGTGTTCCATATATGTTACGTTATCTTATATAATCTTGTCCACATGCAATTCAATACTCTGTTGGTGGTAGAGGAGGAGACTACTGAAAATTTATTCCAAAATCTAGCAGTTCTTAAAAGTGTAATCCAGTGCCCTCAGTAGAATCCCCAAATCCCTTTCAGAGGATCTGCAGGGTCAAACCTATATGTATAATACTAAAATATTATTTGCCTTTTTGATTCTCATTCTCTCTTGGGTGTACAGTGGAGTTTTCCAGAGGCTAAATTATGTGTGATATCTCGATATATTGAATACAGAAGCTGTCTTCCACTAAGTTAGACAATAATGGAATTTCCCAAAAATGTAAAATAGTGTCACTTTTCTCACTAAATTTTTCTTTTCTTTACTTTTTTTGAAATATGCTGTACTAGTTTTCCATTGCTGCAAAACAAATAACCATACTTTTAATAGCTTTAAAAACATATATTTATTATCTCACAGTTTCCATAGATCAGGAGTCCAAGTACGGTTTAAATGATCCTCTGACTCAGGGCCTCAGAAGGCTGTTATTAAGATGTCCACTGGACCACGTTTATTTCTGAGCTCAGGATCCTTTTGCAAGCTCATGTGATTGTTGGCATGCCTTAGTTCCTTGTGGCTCAAAGATTTAGGTCCTCACTTTCTCGCTTGCTGTCAGAGACATACTACTCAGCTCCTACAGGCCCCACACAGATCCCTGACGCATGGCTCTCTCACAACCCTTTTACAACATGGCAGTTTATTTACTTCTAAACCAGCAGAAGAATCTCTTGCTCCAATTGAAGACATAATCTCATATAATGTAATATAACTATATAACTGACTATCCCAACATCTTTGCCATACTCTACTAGCTAGAAGCAAGTCATAGGTTTTATATGTACCCAAGGGAAGGGTAAGACTCATTGTACATAACTTAGAATTCTGTCTACTGCATACAGTTAGTTGTCATACAGTGGATTTACTGCTATTTTTAAATTAATTAATAAATGCATATTTTAAAATTTTTATCAGTTATTTCTAATATGGTAAATATCAATAAATATAATCCACATAAACAAAAGCTCTTTGAGGTCTTCAAGCATTTTTAAGATTGTAAAGAGGCCCCAAGACCAAAAAGTTTGAGAACCACCACTTTAGTCTAAGTTACCTCTTACAGTTGACACATAACACTAATTTTAAACAGAATAAGCCGAAGTCAAATCCCCAATATAAAAGACATTTTAAATTACGAAAATTATTCAAGTTATTCAGTTATTCCATATCATTTAGCATAAAAATTTGAACTATGATAATTATTTTTATAAAACTTTATTCCCCACCCAATCTCATACTGCATTTCAGAGAATTTCATGAGCTATGTCCTTGAGTAGATAAAAATAGGGTAGGTTCCACGCACAGAGCAGGGATTGCTTATCTTTTCTATAGTAACAAGCAGGAAGGCAGAGAATATAAGTGCAGGTGCTTCAATGTAAATGAGTAAAAAATCTCAAAGGTTCCACCATGATGCTCAATTCATGTTATTATGAACTGACCAATTTAAATGCCTGAATCCTTGGAAAATTAAAAATATACAATAGGAAAATGTATCTTCATCTTTATTAAAAGTGTTGATTCCAACTCCCCATCCCCCCATCTTTTTTTAAACTCTAATGAGATGGCTAGACCTTGTATGACCCTTGAAAAGACTATTTCTGCTCCTTAAACTTCAGTAATAAACAAGATCAATTTAGTGGCTAGCTCCTTAGTCTCATTCTTCTTCCCCTTTGATCCTCCAAAAGGTACTTCTTAACTGGTTCAACCCAGGTCTGTCCTAGCACATTGGCTCTAAGACAGAAAAATATCCAGTGAGGCAAATAAAAGAAGAAATTTATTTCAAACCACTTTCTTTATTACTGTTTTATTTGCTTTACAAAAAGATCTAAATAAACACTTTTACATTCACCAGCCCCTACCCTTGCCTCACCTTAGTATGGTTGCCAAATTTTGTAGTCTTTATCCATTATATCCTTGACCAATATCAGAACTACTTCACTTGTGTGTATTGGGAGAGCCAAAGGGTAAGGGGAAAGGTGGGTGAGAAGTCAGCATATAGCATTAATATTGCCATAAAAGCCCAACTAGAGGCAATGTACTCCCACAGTCCACTATGCACACTCACATATATACTTCTGCCAATATATCTGTAAAATATCTGTGAAAAAGGATTATACGAGCATATACACAAATATCAGTTAAGAACGCCTTACAATTTATTAAATTTTATGTTGTTAATGCATGAGAGACTTGGGTAATCTAAGACACACATTAATGTTGGAATAAATTAAAGAGTCTCAAAAATGGTCATTTTGGTGTTAAAATTCTCTCCACAACAGCTTAAAAAAGAGTGCTGCTGGCTAATAAAACCACCACCATTGGCTAACAAATACTCCCATTTTAATGCCTTGCCAGCTTTTCTTTGCTTGCAATGTTACTACTAAAGCATTTTCCTTGATACAATTATCAATAACAAAATGTATTTTACAAATGAATATATGATGCTGAAAGAAAGCTTGTTAAAAATGAATTTACAGATATTGTCAAGAAATAGCAAGTAACAAGTAGTGTCTTGGTCAGTTAAATGTCACTGATTATGACATTGGATATTGGCTTACAATAGTTAAAGTATGATTGAAAAGCAAGTGCTTCAAAAGTGGACTATCTGGTGAAGTCAGGCCCTACAGGAAATAGGTAACAGCTTCCCTAGACTTTAAATAAGAAGGACAAAACAAGTGGATAGCAGACTAAAAGGCAAAACTTCTGCAAGGTAAAGGTGAATGACAATGATTGAATATCTCAGATGAAAAGTAAAAAAGTCACTAAGTCCAGCCTGAAACAATGAGAAATGATCACTAAAATTATCCCAATAGTACTGGCAGATATAAAAGTGAGTTGAAATTGGAATTAAATATAGGTGTAAGATATATAGATTAGTATGGAACATGAAAAAGGTTAAGATGTAAAAGAGTATGAAAATGTCTATTCTGCCTCTAATATTTTAAAAGGAAAAGAAAGAATACTTTTTAAATGATTAGACATCCCTAGAATAAATATAGCTACCATGGTTATATATTTACTCAACTGTAAAAATATCCATATGCTCAAGGATAAATAAATAACCTGAACGGCTGTATAATCATTGAAAAAACTGAATTCATAGTTTTTAAAGACATTGCTGGCTGGGTGCCGTGGCCCACGCCTATAATTCCAGCACTTTGGGAGGCGGAGGTGGGCAGATTGCCTGAGCTCAGGAGTTCGCGACCAGCCTGGGTAATACGTGAAACCCCGTCTCTATTAAAATACAAAAAAAAATTGGCCGGGCATGACGGTGTGCGCCTGTAGTCCCAGCTACTTGGGAGGCTGACGCAGGAGAATTGCCAGAGGCGGCGAAGGCAATTCTGGGCTTCAGAGCGAAGCCTGAGCGACAGAGCGAGACTCCGTCTCAAAAATAGAAAACATAGAATAAATAAATAAATAAAAATACAGAACTACAAGAGAACTCTAGGCCCAAATGGCAGTAGAGGCAAATTTTATCAAACATTTAAAGAAATAATAGCTCTACAAAAACTATTCTAGAAAATTGAAGATAGAAGATAATTTCCTAACTTATCTTAGGAGGCCAGCATTCCCCTGATTAAACCAATGATATTACAAGGAAAGGAAACTACATACAACTCTCCCTCATGAACATAAATTTAAAAATTTTCAAACAAAGTATTTGTAAATCCAATCCAGCAATACATAAATAGAATAATACCATCACCAAGAGGAGTATCCCAGAAATGCAACGTTGATGCAGCATTTGAAAACAGTCAGTATGATTCACCACATAAAGGACTAAAGAAGAAAAACCATGTGATCATTTCAATAGAGGCATTAAAAAAAGCAAATGACAAAATTCCATAGCCATTCATGAAAGAATTATCAGCAAATTAGTAATAGAAGACAATTTTTTCAGTCTAATAAAGGACATCTATGGAAAACCTATAGTTAACATCACATTTGATTGTGAAAGACTCAAAGCATTCACCCTAGGACTGGAAAGAAGGCAAAGATGTTATTCTCACCACTTCTTTTAGTGGAGGCACTAGCCAGTAAAATAGGATAAGAAAATGAAACAAAAGGCTTATGACTTGAAAAGTAAAAAGGCTTTTTCCATTATAAGTGATGCAACCATCTATGTAAAAAATGCCAAAGAACCAAAAAAAAAAAAAAAAAAAAAAAAATTCACAGTGTGGTACTATTACAGGGTAGAAAATAGACCAATAAGACAGAACAGAGAGCTCAAAAGTGGCCCAATTATATATAAGTACATTATAAACATTATATATAAGTACAAAAACCAGTGATATGAGAATGGTTTGTTTAAAAGCTTCTGCTGGAAACAGTGGCTCACTATATGGGAAAAAAAAAAAAACTTGGATTCATACTTCATCATGTCCACAAGTGAACTCTGAATTAATTTAAAATATACACGAGAAAAGTAAAAACTGTAAAGCTGGTAGTAGAAGTGTAAAAGAGTATTTCTAGTGAATTCTGAATGATGACTGACTTTTTAATCCTGACTAAAAGAAAACAAACTATAAATTTTAAAAAGTAATGAATTTAACTACATCAACATTAAAATGCCTGCTAAAAAAAACAACAGACAAAAATGATGTGGAGCGAATTTTTTCAAATTGACAGATAAATAAATACTTCATAGTGATGGCAATCCAAGTAGCTAATATGTATGTGAGGGGATCCTCAGCTTCAATGTAAAAAACAAAAATACCCCCTCATATCTACCAGATTGCAAACACATGAAACTCTTATCAAATATTAGTAATGATATGGGAAATCACAAATCCTTAAGCACTACAAGTAGAAGTATGGACGGAGGCATTCTTGAGAACAAAACTAGTGAAATAAAGTATACATACCCTATGCCACATTAATTATGCACCTACATAGACAGACTACAAAGTCTTGCATAGGTCCATAAGGAGACATGTACAAGGATGTTCACTGACTCACTGTTTATAGTAACGAGTTTTGACATAGCCTAGAATATCCATCACTAATGGAATGTCAAATAAAATATAGTGTATTCACAAAAGGGAGTATCTATTAATTTTATATTGTTGAGGTAAAGAAAATTACCACCAATTTAATGGTTCAAAACACAAGTTTGTTGTCTTACACATATGTAGGTCAGAAAGTCTGGTAGAAGTCTCAGTGGACTAAAATTAAGATGCCAGCTGAGTTTCTTTTTGGAGGTTCTGGGGGGAATCTATTTTTTGCTCATTCAATTGGCAGAATTCACTTCTCTGTGGTGGTAAGACCAAGGTCCCCATTTTCTTGCTGGCTATAAATTGAGGGAGATTCCTAGCTTCCAGAGGCTGGCAAATTCTTTGACTCATGGTCCCCTTCCCCCATCTTCAAACTCAATAACAGGCATTTTAGTCCCTTTCCTGCTTTGAATCTCTCCTTCTTCCATCTCACCTCATTGACACAGCCAAAAAAAAAAAAAAAAAGTTTTCTACCTTTAAGGCTTTGTGTGATTAGATTGGGCCCACATAGACAATCTAAATTAATCTCCCTATCTCAAGGTCCATAACTTAATCATGTCTGCAAAGTCTCTTTTGCCAGGTAAGGTAACATACAGGGGTTCCAGGGATCAAGGTGTGGACATTTTTGGAGGCCATTATTCTGTCTACCACCTTATAATGCAGCAGTCTGGAATAACAAATTGATATTCCCACATGAATGAATCTTTTAAAATGTAAGATCTAAAGCACCATATCCTTTAGGTAATTTAAAACACATACATACACAAAGCAACATTCTGTATTATGTAAAGATATATAAGCGGGAAAAAAACACAAATCACTGAAGTGCCATAAACTGACAAATGATTAACAAACCTCACTGTATCTGAAGACCAAAATAAAATAAGAGTGACAGAAGAAAAACTGATAAAATAGGAATGTCTATACTATACAAACTTGCTTTCATGCTATTTTTACACAATGCTGTATCTTCTATCTTTTAAAATTCCTTTATTAAAATTTTGTTGGTTTTAACAAATCTACAAAACTTCTCCCAAACTTCCCTATTTGGTTTCATCATTTAAATTTGTTAATGTATAAAAGTAGTCAATTATTTGACTACTTTTATATATTTCTAAATTACATTTTCATATATTTATATTTGCCCATTTCAAATATTTATGTTTATATAACCATATCATTAATCCTGACTTATTAGATTATAAATTCATATGACACAGAGAATCTTCTACTGTCTTTGTATTTCTCCATATAAACTGTTATATATAAAATATATACTCAATCAATATTGTAGACTACGTACCTGAAGTAATATTTGCTGCAGTATGATTCCACTGGGAATTTTCAATAAGTCTAACAAGTATTGGGCAGCCTTGTATATGAGCTATCACATAGAAAGCCTCAAAGAAGAATAGGAAGAGCACGTAATTCATTGTCAACCCCAGGATACTTTTGAGGGTGAAAAGGGTGCTCTTAATAATTATGCCAAGATAACATATATGAGCCAGGACCGGCAGTGACAAACTGGGACATAAGCCGGGCGCGGTGGCTCAAGCCTGTAATCCCAGCACTTTGGGAGGCCGAGGCGGGCGGATCACAAGGTCAGGAGATCGAGACCACAGTGAAACCCCGTCTCTACTAAAAATACAAAAAATTAGCCGGGCGCGGTGGCGGGCGCCTGTAGTCCCAGCTACTCAGGAGGCTGAGGCAGGAGAATGGCGGGAACCCGGGAGGCGGAGCTTGCAGTGAGCCGAGATCGCGCCACTGCCTGCACTCCAGCCTGGGCCACAGAGCGAGACTCCGTCTCCAAAAAAAAAAAAAAAAAAAAAAAAAAAAAAAAAAACTGGGACATAAGTCATGCTGCCCAAAAATAGATAGGAGATCATGGAAAAAAGCAAGACATTCAAGTAAATTATTTAAAATGAAGCTAGAATGTGACAGGTTAAAGCAAATAGGCATAACAATTTCTTTTAAAATATGCTAATACACTTTAAATGATCCATCATCATTGCAGGTTTCTAAGAAAAAATTGAATACTAAAAATGAATCTGATATGTAGCAACAAGCAGTTTAATTCTTTTATGCATGTTAACATGGTTTTACAAAGACATTGGGGCAAAATGAGGATAAGGGGGCAGGGAAAATTACCAGATACTTTAAGTAAATTCTGTTTTTGTAAACACAGGATAATTGTAACAAGTAAAAGATATGAAGAAGATAACGAGTAGCTACTACTTTTTCAGTGATTTAGTTCAATTCATTCTAATTCAGCTAGTATTCAATTTCTAGAACCTTAACTTGGTATGTATAAATCCAAAGATGTAAAAGACAGTATGCCCTCAAGTTGTTCGAAATTGAGTAAGAGAAAAAAGAAACATTGACAAGTATACTGAAGATCACACAGTGGTAAGTGCATTAATAAAGGTATCCTTTCTAAGCAAAAATATGATTCTTGCTATAAAAACATACAGGAACGATTCATGTAACTAGGAATACTTGAGTTAGGCTTTGAAGAAAAAGGTAAGATTTAGGCCGATATGCCAAGGCACACCCTCACTTAAGAATCTTGATGCTTGCTATTTCTCTGCCTAGAGTGCCCTTCCCTCAGATATCTACATGTCTTAGATATCTTCCTTTAAGTCTTAACTTCCTTTAAGTCTTAACTAAATCTTAAGCAACGCCTTCCCTAACACCCTATTTAAAATTATAAACTGCTTCCCCACAAAAAAAATCCCTTTCCTTCCTCCCATGTATTATTATACTACCTTCCTCCACAGCACTTGTCACTAGGACCTCAGAGGTGCAGAACTCCTAGTTGTGACACTCACACTAAGTGAATTGTGCCTCCTGGAGTTCTGTTACACACAACCTCGACAGCGAAATGCACAGGCCTAAAGCTACACTCCTATCCAACATATTAGTTTTTTCTTATTTCTTTGTCTTTATCAACTAAAAAGTAGTTTTGTCTATTTGTTCACAGCTATACTCTAAGCATCTAGAAATCTGACACACAATCAATACTCAATAAATATTTGTTGAATTAATACATACATAGCAAGAATAGAATTCTAGATAAGAGGAAAAACATGAGCAAATACTAAAAATTTTAAGAATGAAAGATTTTTAAAAATTCCCCAGTGATCTGCTGAGGCTAGATTATAGGGGAAAGGGAAAAAAGCAGTGGGAGATGAGGTGAGAAAAGGTAGATAATAGTGAGTCTCAAAAAGGGGCATAACAGGCTTTTGAGTTAGAAAAACCTATGTTCCACTGGAAACTCTACCTCTAATTTTGTTATGTTAAAAATTATTTTTGTATAAAAGGATATCTTAAATACCATTTTATGACATTTTTATGGGAATTAAAATTACACGCATTAATTTTTTTTCTCACAAAGTCTAGAACATTGTAGGTACTCAGTAAATGTTCATTTCTCTTAGAAAGCTAAGAATTTGAACTTTAAGTGCAAAATGAGAAGGCATCAAAAGTGAGCAATTTAATGACTTCATCATATCTACACTTTAATATCACATTGCAGGAAACACAGTAGAAAATGGAGAGCAGTAAATAAAGCTGAAAAGCAGGAGGCCAGAAAGGCAGAAAAATATATTGTGGAGAGTTGATGGGGAAGGGGATGAAATTAATCAAAATCATAAATATGTACATATTATAAAAATCAAGAGGAAGAAGATTAGAAAAATGATACCTAAGTATCTTTAATTGGCCAGAAGAATGATTGATGGTGAATAAGATGGGCTAGGGGATAACAAAGAAGCTGCTACTTTGGGAGGAAGTATATACTTACATTTTGAACATCTCGATTTTGAAATATTTGTGGAACAAAAGGTAAGACTATAAAACTTGGAGTTGTAAATACAAGTCTAGTACTGGGAAATCTCAGAACTAGAGATAAACATTTGGGAATAAATATCATATTTGAATATGAAAGGCAGTGATACATGTGAAGACTTGTTTTCTACAATCTCAAATGTCAACAAAACAATCTCTACAACTAGTTCAGGTGGAACAGAGAATTGTAAATCTTTTGCTTTTAGGATGCATGTTCGCCATCTGGTGGGAAAAACAATGAATACAGGCTTTTTTTTTTTTTCTTTCTACTTCTTATTTTATTATTATTAATATTATACTTTAAGTTCTAGGGTACATACGCACAACGTGCAGGTTTGTTACATATGTATACATGTGCCACGTTGGTGTGCTGCACCCATTAACTCATCATTTCTGTTAGGTATATCTCCTAATACTATCCCTCTCACCTCCCCCAACCCCATGACAGACCCTAGTGTGTGATGTTCCCTACCCTGTGTCCAAGTGTTCTCATTGATCAATTCCCACCTGTGAGTGAGGACATGTGGTGTTTGGTTTTCTGTCCTTGCAATAGTTTGCTCAGAATGATTTCCAGCTTCATCCATGTCCCTATAAAGGACATAAACTCATCATTTTTATGGTTGCATAGTATTCCATGGTGTATATGTGCCACATTTTCTTAATCCAGTCTATCACTGATGACATTTGGGTTGGCTCCAGGTCTTTGCTATTGTGAACAGTGCCGCAACAAACATACGTGTGCATATGTCTTTATAGCAGCATGATTTATAATCCTTTGGGACTATATCCAGTAATGGGATGGCTGGGTCAAATGGTAATTCTATTCTAGATCCTTAAGGAATCACCACACTGTCTTCCACAATGGTTGAACTAGTTTACAGTCCCACGAACAGTGTAAAAGCATTCCTATTTCCTCACATCCTCTCCAGCACCTGTTGTTTCCTGACTTTTTAATGATCACCATTCTAACTTGTGTGAGATGGTATCTCATTGTGGTTTTGATTGTCATTTCTCTGATGGCCAGTGATGATGAGCATTTTTTCATGTGTCTGTTGGCTGCATAAATGTCTTCTTTTGAGAAGTGTCTGTTCATATCCTTTCGCCACTTTTTGATGGGGTTGTTTGGTTTTTTCTTGTAAATATGTTTAAGTTCTTTGTAGATTCTGGATATTAGCGCTTTGTCAGACGGGTAGATTGTAAAAATTTTCTGCCATTCTGTAGGTTACCTGTTTACCCTGATGGTAGTTTCTTTTGCTGTGCAGAAGTTCTTTAGTTTACTTAGATCCCATTTGTCTATTGTGGCTTTTGTTGCCATTGCTTTTGGTGTTTTAGTCATGAAGTCCTTGCCCATGCCTATGTCCTGAATGGTATTGTTTTCTTCTAGGGTTTTTAAGGTTTTAAGTCTAACATTTAAGTCTTTAATCCATCATGAATTCATTTTTGTATAAGGCGTAAGGAAGGGATCCAGTTTCAGCTTTCTACATATGACTAGCCAGTTTTCCCAGCACCATTAATTAAATAGGGAATCCTTTTCCCATTTCTTGTTTTTGTTCGGTTTGTCAAAGATCACATGGTTGTAAATATGTGGTATTATTTCTGAGGCCTCTGTTCTGTTCCATTGGTCTGTATCTCTGCTTTGGTACCAGTACCATGCTGTTTTGGTTACAGTAGCCTTGTAGTATAGTTTGAAGTCAGGTAGCAGGATGTCTCCAGCTTTGTTCTTTTGGCTTAGGATTGTCTTGGAAATGTGGGCCCTTTTTTGGTTCCATATGAAGTTTAAAGTAGTTTTTTCCAATTCTGTGAGGAAAGTCATTGGTACCTTGATGGGGCTGGCATTGAATCTATAAAGCACCTTGGGCAGTATGGCCATTTTCACGAAATTGATGCTTCCTATCCACGAGCATGGAATGTTCCATTTGTTTGTGTCCTCTTTTATTTCACTGAGCAGTGGTTTGTAGTTCTCCTTGAAGAAGTCCTTTACATCCCTTGTAAGTTGGATTCCTAGGTATTTTATCCTCTCTGTAGTAATTGAGAATGGGAGTTCACTCATGATTTGGCTGTTTGTTATTCATGTATAGGAATGCTTGTGATGTTTGCACATTGATTTTGTATCCTGAGACTTTGCTGAAGTTGCTTATCAGCTTAAGGAGATTTGGGGCTGAGATGATGGAGTTTTCTAAATATACAATCATGTCATCTGCAAACAGGGACAATTTGACTTCCTTTTTTCCTAATTGAACACCCTTTATTTCTTTCTCCTGCCTGACTGCCCTGGCCAGAACTTCCAACACTATGTTGAATAGGAGTGGTGAGAGAAGGCATCCCTGTCTTGTGCCAGTTTTCCCTAAAGGGAATGCTTCCAGTTTTTGCCCATTCAGTATAATATTGGCTGTGGTTCTGTCATAAACAGCTCTCATTATTTTGAGATACATCCCATCAATACTTAGTTTATTGAGAGTTTTTAGCATGAAGGGCTGTTGAATTCTGTCCATAGCCTTTTCTGCATCTATTGAGATGATCATGTAGTTTTTGTCTTGGTTCTGTTTATATGATGCATTATGTTTATTGATTTGCATATGCTGAACCAGCCTTGCATCCCAGGGATGAAGCCAACTTGATCGTCGTGGATAAGCTGTTTGATGTGCTGCTGGATTCGGTTTGCCAGTATTTATTGAGAATTTTTGCATCAATGTTCATCAGGGATATTGGTCTAAAATTCTCTTTTTTGTTGTTGTTGTTGTGTCTCTGCCAGGCTTTCGTATCAGAATGATGCTGGCCTCATAAAATGAGTTAGGGAGGATTCCCTCTTTTTCTATTGATTGGAATAGTTTCAGAAGGAATGGTACCAGCTCCTCCTTGTACCTCTGGTAGAATTCGGCTGTGAATTCATCTGGTCCTGGACTTTATTTGTTTGGTAGGCTATTAATTATTGCCTCAATTTCAGAACCTGTTATTGGTCTATTCAGGGATTCAACTTCTTCCCGGTTTAGTCTTGGGAAGGTGTATGTGTCCAGGAATTTATCCATTTCTTCTAGATTTTCTAGTTTATTTGTGTAGAGGTGTTTATAGCATCCTCTGATGGTAGTTTGTATTTCTATGGGATTGGTGATGATATCCCCTTCATTATTTTTCATTGTGTCTACTTGATTCTTCCTCTCTTCTTCTTTATTAGTCTTGCTAGTGGTCTATCAATTTTGTTGATCTTTTCAGAAAACCAACGCCTGGATTCATTGATTTTTTTTGAAGGGTTTTTTGGTCTCTGATCTCCCTCAGTTCTGCTCTGATCTTAGTTATTTCTTGCCTTCTGCTAGCTTTTGAATGTGTTTGCTCTTGCTTCTCTAGTTCTTTTAATTGTGATGTTACGGTGTCAAGTTTAGATATTTCCTGCTTTCTCTTGTGGGCATTTAGTGTTATAAATTTCCCTCTACACACTGCTTTAAATGTGTCTCAGAGATTCTGGTATGTTGTATCTTTGTTCTAACTGGTTTCAAAGAACATCTTTATTTCTGCCTTCATTTCGTTATGTACCCAGTAGTCATTCAGGAGCAGGTTGTTCAGTTTCCATGTAGTTGAGTGGTTTTGAGTGAGTTTCTTAATCCCGAGTTCTAACTTGATTGCACTGTGGTCTGAGAGAAAGTTTGTTATAATTTCTGTTCTTTTACATTTGCTGAGGAGTGCTTTACTTCCAACTATGTGGTCGATTTCGGAATAAGTGTGATGTGGTGCTGAGAAGAATGTATATTCTGTTGATTTGGGGTGGAGAGTTCTGTAGATATCTATTAGGTCTGCTTGCTGCAGAGCTGAGTTCAATTCCTGGGTGTCCTTGTTAACTTTCTGTCTCGTCCATCTGTCTAATGTTGACAGTGGGGTGTTAAAGTCTCCCATTATTATTGTGTGGGAGTCTAAGTCTCTTTGTAGGCCTCTAAGGACTTGCTTTATGAATCTGGGTGCTCCTGTATTGGGTGCATATATATTTAGGATAGTCAGGTCTTCTTGTTAAATTTATCCCTTTACCATTATGTAATGGCCTTCTTTGTCTCTTTTGATCTTTACTGGTTTAAAGTCTGTTTTATCAGAGATTAGGATTGCAACCCCTGCCTTTTTTTGTTTTCTATTTACTTGGTAGATTTGCCTCCATCCCTTTATTCTGAGCCTATGTGTATCTCTGCACGTTAGGTGCATTTCCTGAATACAGCACACTGATGGGTCTTGACTCTATCCAATTTGCCAGTCTGTGTCTTTTAATTTGGGGCATTTAGCCCATTTACATTTAAGGTTAATATCGTTATGTGTGAATTTGATCATGGCATGATATTAGCTGGTTTATTTTGCTCGTTAGTTGATGCAGTTTCTTCCTAGCATCAATGTTCTTTACAATTTGGCATGTTTTTGCAGTGGCTGGTACCGGTTGTTCCTTTTCATGTTTAGTGCTTCCTTCAGGAGCTCTTGTAAGGCAGGCCTGGTGGTGACAAAAATCTCTCATCATTTGCTTGTCTGTAAAGGATTTTATTTCTCCTTCACTTATAAAGCTTAGTTTGGCTGTATATGAAATTCTGGGTTGAAAATTCTTTTCTTTAAGAATGTTGCATATTGGCTGCTACTCTCTTCTGGCTTGTAGAGTTTCTGCCGAGAGATCCGCTGTTAGTCTGATGGGCTTCCCTTTGTGGGTAACCCACCCTTTCTCTCTGGCTGTCCTTAACATTTTTTCCTTTGGTTCAACTTTGTTGAATCTGACAATTATGTTTCTTGGAGTTGCTCTTCTCGGGAAGTTTCTTTTGTGGTGTTCTCTGTGTTTCCTAATTTGAATGTTGGCCTGCCTTGCTAGGTTAGGGAAGTTCTCCTGCATAATATCCTGAAGAGTGTTTTCCAACTCTGTTCCATTCTCCCTGTTACTTTCAGGTACACCAATCAGACGTAGATTTGGTCTTTTCACATAGTCCCATACTTCTTGGAGGCTTTGTTCATGTTTCACCTAACACCATACTTTAATACATTTCAGACAGATCAATTTTTTTTACAATGTAAAGATAAAATCATAACAGTATTAGAGTAACAGAAATATGTATTAATCTTAGTGAAGAAGAAAGGGCCTTTTAAGCAGAACCCCAACAAAGGATTTGATTCGGTATTTCTCCAAAGAAGATATATAAATAGCCAATGAGCATAAGAAAAGATGCTCAACATCACTGGTCATTAGGGAAATACAAATAAAAACCACTTCATACTCCCCAGAATGCTTATAATAAAAATACAGACAACAGAATTAAAAACATATGTCCACACAAAAAGTTATATACAAATGTCTATAATAGCATTATTCATAAAGCTAAAAAGGAGAAACTCAAATGTCCATCAACTGATGAATAAAAGAGATGTGGTATATACATACAATGAAATATTATTCCATCATAAAAAGGAATGAATTACTGATTCATGCTGCATAATAAATGAACTTTGAAAACATTATGCTAACTGAAAGAGCCAGTAACAAAAGGCTACATATTGCATGATACTATTTTTATGAAATGTCCAGAATAGGCAAATCCAGAGACATAAAGTAGATTAGTGGTTGCAGAGGACTGAGGAAAGAGAAGAATGACAAGTGACTGCTAATGGGCACAAGTTTTCTGGGGTTTATGGAAATATTCTGGAATTAGATAGTGGTAATAGTTGGACAACTTCAAAAATAAACTAAACACCACTGAAGTGTATATTTTTAAAGGGTTAATTTTATGACACATGAATTATATCTCCATTAAAAATAAATAAATCAAGAGCCATAAAAGAAAAATATAGGCTGGGCAGGGTGGCTCATACCTGTAATCCCACCACTTTGGGAAGCCAAGGCAGAAGGGTAACTTGAACCTAGGAGTCTGAGACCAGCCTAAACAGGCTAGAGAGATGCCATTTCTACTAAAAATTTAAAAATAGAAAAAAATAGCTGGACTTGGTGGCACACACTTGTAGTCCCAGCTATTTGGGACGCTGAGGTGGAAAAATTGCTAGAGCTCGGGAGGTTGAGGCTGCAGTGAGCATGACTGTGCTACTGTACTCCAGCCTGGGCAACAAAGCCAGACTCTGTCTCAAAAAAAAAAAAAAAAGAAAAGAAAAAGAATACAATCCATCATAATGTATGTTTATGTTTATGCATTGGTAAAAAGAGTAATATAAGCAAAACTAAAAGATAATAAACTGGGGAAAAGTATTTGCAATCTGAGGTGGGCAGAATTCTAAGCTGGCTCCTATAATTCTCACCACCTGGTTTACACACCCTGGTCATCATCCCTCCCCTTGAATGTTGGCAGGATCTGTGAATATGATGAGATATCACTCCCATTATTAGGTTACATTATATGACAAAGTGAGGTGATTTTGCAGATGTGATTAAGGTCCCTCCTTAGTTGACTTTAAACTAATCGAAAGGGAAATTAATTTTATCAGGCCGTAAGTGGGTCTGATAAATCATGTTAGCCCTTTAAAAGAGAGTTTAGAGGTCAGAGACAGAAGTCAGAGAGATCCCAAGCAGCATAAACACTCTCTACTGGCTTTGAAAAAACACACTGCCATGCTATGAAGAAGGCCATCTGATAGGGAATATTGGGTAGCCCCTAAGGGCTGAGGGCATGTCATACAATTGCAAGGCAGTGAATTCTGTCAACAACCAGGGAGTTTTGAAGAGGACCCTGAGCATGAGATGATATTTCAGACAGGCAACACCTTGATTTCAGCCTCCTGAGATCCTAAGCAGAAGACCCAGCTAAGCTAAATTGTACCCTAATCTTGACCTACACAAACTGAAATTAAAAAGTATGTTTTTATAATCCTCTAAGTGTGTGGTCATTCATTATATAGATACAGAAAACTAACATACAGTCCATTCCACAAAGAGTTATTTTCTATAATGTAAATGGAGATGCTAAAAATCCATGGAAATAAAAACCAAAAACTCAATGGAAAAATGGAAGAAGATATAAACAGCGTGTTAAAAGAAAAAACTATTCTTAAACATATGCAGAAATGCTCAGTTTGACTCACTTATGATAAAAAAAGAAAAATTAGAAATATAATGCAGTATCATTTTTCACCTATTGCACTGGTAAAGATCAAAAGTTGTATAATATTGTGTTGGCTAATGAACTAGAAAGTAAAACCCTAATACCTATTGATAGAAGTATAACTTTGTGTATCCTTTCTAGTGGGCAATATCGCAATGACTACAAAAATTTAAACTGCATACATTCTTTAACCAAGAGATTGTACTTCTAGGAATTTTCGTTTATCTTACAGATTTACTATTATGCAAAACTATAAGTACACACACACACATATGTATCATGTGTGTATCATGTGTATTATGTATCATGATAGCATTTGTAATAGCAAAAAAAATGTGGTAATAATCTAACTGTCTATCATTACAGACTAAATAAATATGACACATCCACTAAAATTTATGAAGAAGAACACTCTATCCACTGGTAAAGAAAGATTTCCAACATATGCTGCTAAATTAAAAAAGAAAGATAAGGAAATACTATATATAGTATGGTATCACTTCAAAGAAATAGATATATACAGTGTACATATATATTCTTATATTTGCAGAGGATGTCTATAAAAATACACACTCAAACAAAAATAGTAACAGTGTTAGAGGAAAAAAAAAAAAGAAAACAGAAACTGTGCAGCTGGAGTATGCAGTAAATATATAGAATAGGGGAGATAAGGCCAGGTGTGGTGGCTCACACTTTTAATCCAAGCTCTTTGGGAGGCCGAGACAGGCAGATCACTGGAGGTCAGGAGTTTGATAGCAGCCTGACCAACATGGTGAAACCCTGTCTCTACTAAAAATACAAAAATTAGCCAGGCATGGTGGTATACACCTGTAATCCCAATTACTTGGGAGGCTGAGGCAGGAGAATCACTTGAACCTGGGAGGCAGAGGTTGCAGTGAGCCGAGATCACGACATTGCACTCTAGCCTGGGCGACAAAAGTGAAACTCTGTCTCAAACAAACAAACAAACAAACAAACAATAGCAGAGATAATATACAGAAGAAATAAACCTTGAAACATGAGAAAATTCTTCTCCAAAACTGAGAAGTCTTAAGATTTACTCCAAAACACATTCACAGAGAACATGCAAATCAAAAAATTTGAGTAATTATGGAAACAAGATTTTAAACCGTTTTTAAAAATAAGCATAGTAACTTTCTCAAGTACCTATCAAAGCCATCTCTATAGCAACAATACTAAGTCATTTTGAACAAAATAACTTCTAACACTTGCTGATGAAAAAATAATTTTAACTTTACTAAAAATATATACTTTTGTTTCGGTTCCAAAATGACAAAGAACCAAGCTGGCTTCACTCCCTCCACCCCCACAGAAAATGAAAAACAAATATACGGCACCAATTTATCATGAGCAATATCCCAGAATTCAAACGTGAAGAAGAGATAGTTCCCAGGGCCACAAAGAGGGAAAAAAACTCCAAGAAAACTGTAAGATATTTGATGCCTTTCCCCATAATCTGCCCACCATGAAGTGCGTGGAATACTTCCCCAACTCACAATTTCTATACTGAATCTCAGTCCTGGAAACTGTTCCTTAACTCAATCAAAGGAGATGCCAAATCAGAGGGGCTAATCCACAGCACCATGCTACAATTCCACAGATCCCCTGGGCATGAACCCCTGGCCAGCCTCCAGCACTGCCAGAATATCCCCTTTGGACTTTTCCCATTCAGGATGGGCAGCAACCCAATCATTTACTATAGCCAGGCAAACTTTGGCTTAAGGTACCATCCAACACCAAAAAGAAGGCAGCAACCTAGAAAAAAAAAATCAACAGGTAAATTAAAAAGAATCTCTAAGAAAACAAGTCAAGTAAAAAACAAAACAAGCCAGACAGGATAGATTGGAATAGACAATCTTTCAATGCAAAGACATAGAAAGACATCCACAAAAGCAATAGCAAACAGGAAACCATTATCTCTCCAAATGGACAAACCAAGGAACCAGTTACTGATGCCACTGAGAAAGTGATATGTGAGCTCTCTCACATATAAAAATAGTAGTTTTAAGGAAACTCAGTGATCTCCGAGTTAACACAGAAAAGCAATTCAAGTATTCATCTGAGAAATTTAACAAATTTTACAAAGATATTAAAATAATTTTTTAAAAACAGAAATCTTGCAACTGAGAAATACATCAGCTGAACTGAAAAAAATCATTAGAGGTTCTCAAAAACAGAATGGATCAAGCAGAGGAAAGAATCGGAGAGCTCAAAGACAAGCATTTGAAAATATGATCAGAGGAGAAAGAAGAAAAACAATGAAAAATAATAAAGATGATCTACATGAAATAGAAAATTACCAGAAAAGACCAAATCTAAGAATTATTTGTGTCTAAGAGGGAGTTGAACAAGAGCAACGGGTAAAAGCTTATTCAAAGAAATAATGTTGAAATTTTTCCAAAACTTGAGAAATATATAAATATCCAGGTAGAGGAAGGTCAGAGAATATCAAAGAGATTCAACCCAAATAATACTAACTCAAGTCATCTAATAATCAAATCCTCAAAGGTAAAGGATAAAGAGAGGATCCTAAAAGCAGCTAGAGGAAAGAAGCAAGTAACATATAAAGGAACTCCAATTCATCTGATAATTTCAAGAGAAATTCATATGATAATTTCAAGGGATGTAAATATCCCTTTACAAAAAAAAAAAAAAAAAAAAAAAAAAAAAAAAAAAAAAACAGAACATGAAAGGAACATATGCCAAAAGAATAAAGGCCATATATGACAAATCCACAGCTAATATCATACCGAATGGGGAAAAACTGTCTTTCCTCTAAGATCTGGAACAAGACAAGGATGCCTAATTTCACTACACTATGTTTAGTCAACATAATACTAGAAGTCCTGGCCAGAACAATTAGACAAGAGGGGAAAAAAAGCGGCGGGGGAGCATCCAAATTGGAAAATAAAAGAAGTCAAATTAGCCTTGTTTAAAAATGAGAAAACTCTGAAGACTCCACCAAAAAACTGTTAGAACTGATAAATTCAGTAAAGTTGCAGGATACAAAATCAACATACAAAACTCAGCAGCATTTCTGTATGCAAACAGGAAACAATCTGAAAGAGAAATGAAGAAAGCGGTATCATTTACGATAGCCACAAAAAGAATATCAAATACCTAACAATTAATTCAACTAAAGAAGTGAAATATCTATAAAAAATATAAAACATTAATGAATGAAATTGAAAAGGACACAAAAAATTAAATTTAAAACTTAAAATGTCAATACTACCCAAAGCAATTTATAGATTAAATGCAATCCTTATCAAAATCTGAATGATATTCTTTACAAAAATAATTTTAAAATCCTAAAATGTATATGGAACAACAAAAGAGCCCAAATAGCCAGAGCTAGAAGCATCACACTACCTAACTTCAAAATGTACTACAAAGCTATGGTAACCAAATCAGTATGGTACTGGCATAAAAACAGACACACAGACCAATGAAACAGAATAGAGAATCCAGACATAAACCCATGCATTTATAGCCAACTAATTTTCAACAAAGGCACCAAGAACATTCATAGGGTGAAAGGATAGTCTTTTCAATACACTGTGCTGGGAAAACTGGATATCCATATATAGAAGAATGAAACTAGAACCATATCTTTCACCATATTAAAAAAAATCAAATCAAGATGGATTAAAAACTTATGTTGAAGACCCAAACTCTGAAATTACTAGAAGAAAACATTGGGAAAATGTTCCAGGACATAGGTCTGGGCAAAGATTTTGACTAAGGCCTCAAAATCACAGGCAGCCAAAGCAAAAATAGACAAATGGGATTATATCAAGCTTAAAAGCTTCTGCACAGAAAACAATAAACAAAATGAAGAGACAACCTATATAATGGCAGAAAATATTTGCAAACTATCCATGTGGCAAGGAATTGATAACCAGAATATATAAAGAGCTCAAACAACTCAGTAGCAAAAAACTGACTAATCCAATTTAAAAGTGGGCAAAAGATCTGAACAGACGTTTCTCAGAGGAAAACATAAAAATGACCAACAGGTATATGAAAATGTTTAACATCACTAATAATCAGAGAAATGCAAATCAAATCACAATGAGATATCTTCTCACTCCAGTTAAAATGACTTCTTCAAAAAGGCAAGCATAAGGGATGCTGGTGATGATGTGGAAAAAAGGAGAACTCTCATACGCTGTTGGTGGGGATGTAAATTAGCATAGCCACTATGGAGAACAGTTTGGCGGTTCCTCAAAAAACGAAAAATAGAACTATCATATGATCCAGCAACTGCACTACTGAGTATACATCCTAAAGAAATGAAATTAATACATTAAAGACACATCTGTACTCCCATATTTACTGCAGCACTATTCACAAGAGCCAAAATATAAAATCAACCTAAGAGCCCATCAATGGATAAACAGATAATGTGACATATATATAGAATGGAATATTATTTGGCCATAAAAAGAATGAAATCCTGTCATTTCCAGCAACATGGATGGAACTGGAGGTCTTTATGTTAAGTGAAATAAGCCAAGCACAGAAGACCAAATATTACATGTTCTCACTCATGTGGGAGCTACAAAAGTAGATCTCATGAAGATCTCTAGAAAGTAGACTGACAGTTACCAGAGGCCAGAAAGGGCAGAGGGAAGGAGCATAAGGAGGTTGATCAACGGATGCAAATATACAATTAGATAGAAATAAGACCTAGTGTTTGATAGATCAGTAGGATGATACTAGTTAACAATAATCAATTGTACATTTCAAAATAGCCAAAAGAGAATAATTTGAATGTTCCTAGCATAAAGATAAGATATTTAGGTAGTGGATATCCCAACTACCTTGATTTGATCTTTACATATTATATGAATGTGTCAAAATATCCTATGTACTCTCAAAATATGTATATCTATTATATATCAATAAAAAATCAAAAATACATAAATAAAAATGTGTACTTTTCATGTTACTTAATTTTTTTACTTCCAACCTATGAAGAAAAGTAACAAACTGTTTAAAAATGTCAAAGTCATGGCAAGTTTTGACATTTTTAAGTGTCAGCAAAAAAAGATAACTTAAAATTATATGCTATGATTGAGTTCAGAAGTTGTTACCCTTGTCTCTGTACCCAGTTTAAGAGGCATGAAACAAAATTCTATTTGTATCTTTTTAAGAGAGGATGATTTTTTTATGGTCCACAGATCAATTTTGATAACCAATATCAGATCAAAATGCATACAGCCCATTTAAAAATACTTTTATATGCATACCATTATGAAATCAAACGATGAAATATTTTAACAGCTTTCAAATGGCAGTTTGTATTTATTTTCTGTCTATCAACCGTAATTAGCATAAAGCACTGTTCAACTATATGCTATCTTAGACCTCAACTGTATTTTCATCACAACATTTTGACTACTGAATCTCTCAGTCACCAAAATAAATAAAATAGCTTTTATTTAAGTTATCATATTAATTCCCAAGCAGGATGTATGATACATATGCCAATAATGTACTGATTTTCAATATGAAGACCAGTATAAAACTCCTTTCTTTCATTTATTCACAAATTTCTATTGATGACCATTTTTCATTCCACGCAGAACAGCTGACCAGTGAAAACATTTTGGAAACACACAAAAGAACAGATATACTGAAAAATAGAGGCAAGATATGGGGATAGAGTTCATAGCATTTGAGTCCATAACTCTAATTGTTTGTAAGGTCTATCTTCATTCTTTTCCTGGGGTTCTGTCAGATACTCTAATATACTTATAATTCTTCCTTCTTTTTTCTTAAGCTTTTTTACTTATCTATTCATTCAGTCTTTCAACAACTATTTAATGAGCACTACTATGTATCAATTACTGTGTGAGGTGCTAGGAATACACTGAGGAAGAAGATACACATGACTGTTGCATAATGAAATTTGTTTAATTTGTTCAATTCTTCCCTTTCTTTTGTAGAGAAAATTTAAATGTCTTAGTGTTGAAAAGCATTGGTTTTAAAATGCCTTTTAAAATGTCAACACTTACAAGTAAAGTTTTTCTGATAATGGAGCCAATGATTTACTTTTTTGATTGCACACACACACACACACAAACTTTAGTTAACTGAAATTGACTAAAATTAAAAAGAATAGCTGTCTAATCTAAAGGAAAAGTCATGCTTCACAGCTAACTTATAAAATGCACTTTGCACATCTTTGTCATCGTTGGGTTTTATTAAAATAATTCTACTAACTTTTGAAATTGATGTTGCTTCTTCAACAGGTTTATTTTTTTCTTTTTGCAAGGATGTATTCTGTGACTACTAGCCCCCTAGTGGATAGCAAACGTCAACAAAAAATTTGCACAAGTTACACATTCATCAGTAAAAACGCATTTTCATTTTTAGCATCTTGCTGCTGAAATATTTGTTGCAAATTTTTAAAATTACCAAATAATAAAATACACAAATATTTATAAATTTACACTATACAATAAATGACAAAACCACTGCAGAAAAAAAATCCAGACTACCTTCTGTAAATTCTATGACAGGACAGTTCAGCCTCTATTTCCTACCCTAATTTATAATCTCCAACAACCTTATAGTCTCCTTTCTGAAATGCCAAAACTGGCCAATACATCAAAAGGCAAATGGCACAGCAATGTCAAATACTTCTACCACCACCACCAAAGATCTTTCTATCAGACTGGCCAATACATCAAAAGGCAAATGGCACAGCAATGTCAAATACTTCTACCACCACCACCAAAGATCTTTCTATCAGACTTCGTTTGAGTAGTGGTACCTTGCATCCTGTCCTTTAAAAAGAAATGTTAGCTGTCTTGTATCTGAAAAGTTAGGGAAAAGATGGATTCTTGCTGATTATATTTCAGTTGAGAACTCTTCACCACACATGCATCCCACACAGTATGAAATCATGGCAGGAGCACTATGTAAGTACAAAATGGAGACCTTCCAAACTCACCCCAGCTTATTTTAATGCAACTCTTAATAAAAATACTTCATATAAAATCCAGGACAAATGTCAATCTATGCAGAATGCCGGGCCAGCATGTGTAAACTGGGACTGTCCTAGGCAAGCTGGCACGTGTTGCAACTCTATTTATAGGTCACTTAAATGAAGGAAAGTTGACAATGGTTCAAGTTTAATTCAGTTGGAAATAGAAAGAGAGATTCTTTTTTTCACCTAAAAATTGAAATATTTAAGTTATGTATTCCAAGAGAACAAACTGACTTCTATGCAGTAAAACCAATTATTATACTATGTTAAACATCCTTTTTAAGGGAGATATTTTGTCTTTCAGAGCTCATATCATATTCTTGAAAATAAAAAAGTCTATTAAGCATTGGCCATATAAGAACAGATCATTATTTGTCTTCAAGTCTATTAATCATCCTTTCAATAAAAGATTAAAATGTTACAGAAAAGACACCAGTCATGTTAAAGACATTTGTTAATTATTACAATTTTCTCTCATTCATCATATGCACCAAGCATTTATTGAATGTGCATAATTCATAGAAAGTGGCACGAAAGACATAGCCATTTTTGTTGCCTTTTTGTTTTACCTGTATTCTAAAAAGTATAAGAAGAAATATCTAGGAATAAAGGTTATGAGATCATTTGCTTCCAGGTTATTAGATTCTTTTTTCCCCTAAGAAAAACATTGGTGATTTATTTTTTCTAGTTCCTTAGCTCTATAGTTTAACCTTTTTCTTAACCACACTTTTTTTCCTTTTACAAATTATTTCCCTTTACAACATTTTATCTTATTTCTCTCATGGTTATGCTATTTTTTCTTACCACATAGCACAGATGACCACTTCGAATAAGAGTCGTGACAATCATGGTCATGATTTCATGAAAGCAGATTACCCAGATAGTCCTTAAACCATATGTAATGCACACTTAGTAAATTCTAAATACAGTTGATTGGTGTTAGGTACACTATCAGCATTCTATAAATATAAGCATCTGAATCTACTGAAAAGATCCATTATCGAAACACTGATTATAAAGAAAATTTCATTAATTTAGACTCGATTTCACGATAAGTCTTAAATATTTACTACTAATAAAATTTCAATGAAACCAGTGATTTTAAAATGTAGCAATTATGCACATAATTCTCCTTTAATTTTTTACTAAATATAATTTACATGCAGTTAAAAGTACACATATCTTAAATGTTACTACTATAATAGCCATTGACAAATACATCACCCAGTAATCCATATCCCTATGGAAGATACAGGTTTCCATCACCCCAGAAAGTTCCCTCAAGGAAAACATCATTATGATTTCTTTTCTATAGATTTGTTTTATCTCTTCTTGACCTTCATATAAATGGAATCATATCATATGTACTCTTTTGTGTCTAGCTTCTTCCATTCATCACAATGATTTTGAGATTTATCCATGTTTCTGTGCATGTAAATAGTTCCCTCACTTCATGGATAAATAATACACTTATTTGAATATACTTGCATATACCACAGTTTGTTTATTCATTCTCCTGTTGATGGACATATGGGAAGTTTCCATTTTGGAAATTCTATGAATGAGACTGCTATAAACATTATCATACAAGTATTTTGTAGATATATTACTTCATCTCTCTTAATTAAATACCTAGGAGTAGAACTGCTGGGTCATTGGGAAAGTGTATATTTAATTTTATAAGAAACTGTCAAATACTTTTCTAATGTTTAGACCATTTTATTATTTATTTATTTATTTATTTATTTATTTATTTATTTATTGAGACAGCGTCTCACTCAGTCACCCAGGCTGGAGTGCAGTGGTGCAATCTCAGCTCACTGCAACCTCTGCCTCCCGGGTTCAAGCAATTCTCGTGCCTCAACCTCCTGAGTAGCTGGGATTACAGGCATGTGCCACCGCACCCAGCTAATTTTTGTATTTGTAGCAGAGACGGGGTTTCACCATATTGGCCAAGCTGGTCTCAAACTCTTCACCTCAAATGATCTGCCTGCCTCAGCCTCCCATGTTTATACCATTTTAATTGTTTTATACTTTCACTAGCAAGATGTTAGCAGTCAAATTCCTCTTAATTCTCACAAAAGGTAAGTGTTGTCAGAATTTTTGTTGTTTTAAATCGTAGCATTCCTAGTGGATATATCAAAGTATCTCCTTATAGTTTTTTGGGGTTTTTGGTTTTTGTTTTTTGTTTTTAGATGTAGTTTCCCTCTTGTCGCCCAGGCTGGAGTGCAATGGCGCCATCTTGGCTCACCGCACCACCACCTCCCGGATTCAAGTGATTCTCCTGCCTCAGCCTTCCTGAGTATAGCTGGGATTACAGGTATACACCACCACACCCAACTAACTTTGTATTTTTAGTAGAGATGGGGTCTCTCCATGTTGGTCAGGCTGGTCTTGAACTTCCAACCTCAGATGATCCACCCGCCTGTGCCTTCCAAAGTGCTGGGATTAGAGGCGTGAGCCACCGCTCCCAGCACTTTATAGTCTTGATTTGTATTTCTCAAATAACGAAACACATAGGACACTTCTTGTACTTACTAGCAATGCATTTTCTTTTTTTTATAAACAGCCTATTCCAACTTCTTATACTTTAGGGTTAAGTTAATGAATTTTAAGAGTGCTTTATATACCTTTTTAAGCAATATGCATTTTAAGCAATAAGCAAGTATTTTCTCTTGAAATTTCTTGAAATACAATGTGGTTATACAGTTTCTTAATAGTGTCTCAATGAATAAAAGTTTTTATTTTGATGAAGTCTAATTTGTTGTGGATTTTTTTTTCATTTTATAGAATTAGTGCTTTCTGTGTCTTGTCTAAGAAATTATTGACTACTCTAAAATCTGGAAGAAGTTCTCCTCTAATTCCTCCTACAAGCTTTACAGTTATAGCCAAAACCAAGATCAAATAATATTATCCAATATTTTCTTCCAGAAGTTTTATACTTTTAGGTTTTACATGTATCTCTATGATCCACTTTCAGTTAATTTTATACAGTAAAAAGAACTAGGCTTCAAACTTTTTTGGATATGGATATTCAGTTATTCCAGCACCATTTGTTGAAAACACTATCCTTTCTCTACTGAACTGCTTTTGCCTCTCTGTCAAAAATTACTTGTCTATCCATGAATGGCTTTATATATAGACTCTCCATTCTGTTTCACTGATCTATTTGTCTTTATGCCAATGCCACAATGTTTTGATTACTGTAGACTTATAATGTATTCAAATCAGGTAGTGTTAGGCCTCTAACTTCGTTCTTCATAAAAGCTGTTTTGGTTATTTCAAACATTTCTATTTTAAGTTTAGAATCTATCTATATATATAGATCAAATTGGGGAGAAATGACATCTTAACAATACTGAGTTGTATGATCCGTGAACACAGTTTATCTTTCCATTTATGCGGACTTTATTTCTTTCATCAGTGTTTCAGTGTTTTCAACATACAAACCTTGTGCATATTTTGTTAGATTTATATCTAAGTACTTCATTTTTTGGTGCTAGTATAAATTTATTTTGTATTTTTAATGGTCTTAAAATTTTTTTAATTTCTATTTATAAGTGTTTCCTTGCTACTATTTAGAAATATAAATGGTTATCAGATATTGACTATATTCTACAGCCTTACTAAACTCACCAGTTCTAGTAACAATTTTATAGATCCCTTTAATGTTCTCTATAAATATTCATGTTCTCTGTGAATAAAGTGTTAGTTCTTTCTTTTCAATCTAGATGCCTTTTATTTTATTTTATTATGCCTATTGTGTAAGAGTAAATCCAGGCACTATTATTCCATCTGTACTGGAAGCTGAAGTGTTAAGTACGTATTTGAATATTATTTTTATTTTTAAATAATCAATGTCACAGAGATATGTGGAAAGTCATAAGTATTAGATAACAAGGAAATGGTGATTACCAAACTGCTAAATATTCATCATGCTGAACCTACCTTAAAACTTTAAAGTTTAGATCCAAGATAATTGTTTTATATTTTTATTACCCTTGGTATTTTCATTAAGAGTCATCATTCAAGCAGTAAAATGTAGAAACAAATACTACACTGAAATTCAATAAATATCTGTTGAATGAATGAATTATAACAATGAATTATAGTATGAATGAAGACAATCCTGCATTAATTTGTCATACAACTACCAGTTATAGGAGGAAAAAAATAGCGACAGAGAATGCCTTCAAGTTTATCTCATGGCAGAGGAGCTTAAAATACAACACAATACAGAATTTTGGAACTGGAAGTCTTCTCAGGATTTAGACTGTCTTTTCCCATTCCAGAGATGAGAAGAAGGAGACACCGAGAAAAAAATAAACATCTAGAAATGATGACACTATGGGCCGAGGTTTTCTGACTTCTAGTTCTTTCTCATCTACCATACAAACTATCCATATTTCTTACTTTTTAACTTCTCTAAATGTTGTAGAAACTGCTACATATTAAATAAATAGTAAAATTTTGCAAATAAAAAAACTTTCCTATATTTCACTTATTTTCAACTACGAAAATTATGAAGCATCCAACTATTAAATAATTTCAAATGTAAGAAATATCAACTAAATGTTTTTAAACAGTTTTACTTTAATTTTCACTAATTTTATTTTCCTAACCAGAAAAAAAATCCAGTTTTAAAATGTATTTCACAAGTTATTTTGAAATAAAAACATACTTGAAACTCAAAAATATTTTGCATCTAAGTTGATAAAGAATTGCAATTTTATGAGTATATGTTAAGTAAGTATTCGCCTACTCAACGCTAAGGTCTGGGGCCAACTTGATATTCATTCATTCAATAAATACTAATGACCTATCTGTAAAACACTATACGAAAACCTGTGAGAGAAATAACAAGTCATTTAAAAAGGTCAAAACTACTGCATCACGTTACAGATCAAAGCTCCTTAAAAGAGTAACATACTTTTCTGTCTCAAATATAGTTACAAGTCCATAGAGATTTAAATTAAGTTGAACTGAAGTTTCTCTTTCTGAAGCCACTGGTTTCTGAATGGTATTGAAAAAACAAATTACTAATGCTTTAAACTGAAATTATATTCCTAGCAATACCTCCACTTCCCTGTCCAATTCAAATACTGCAAGAAAACCCACTCTGGTAAGAAAGAAGAAAGAGAGACAGAGAGAGAAGGATGGAAGCTGGGAAGCAGGGCGGGAGATAAAGTAACAAAAAAAAATAGGTTTAATTGAAAAAATTTAAATGGTGACAAAAGAAAATGGGCAAAGGGAGAAATTTCTACAACACTAACAGAACTGCTCTCTAGGGCAGGGACTGGCACACTTTTTCTGTAAAAGATCAGAGAGCAAATATTTGCAGTTTTTGTTTTTGTTTTTTTTTTTGGAGACAGGGTTTCACGCTTGTTGCCCGGACTGGAGTGCAATGGCACGATCTTGGCTCACTGCAACCTCCAGCTTCCAGGTTCAAGCGATTGTACCACCTCAGCCTCCCAAGTAGCTGGGATTATAGGCATACACCACCACATCCAGCTAATTTTTGTATTTTTAGTAAACATGGGGTTTCAAGATGTTGGCCAGGCTGGTCTTAAACCCCTGACTTCAGGTGATCCATCCTCCTCGGCCTCCCAAAGTGCTGGGATTACAGGCATGAGCCACTGCACCCGTCCTATATTTGCAGTTTTGAGGCCCATATGGTCTTTCACAACAGCTCAACTATGGAACTGTAGCTGAGAGCAGCCGTAGACAATAAGTAAATGAACAGGAGTGGCTGTGTTCCAAAAGAACTTTGTTTACAAAAACCAAGTGGCAAGTCAAATTTGGCCCAGGTTCATAGTTTGCTGACCCCTTGCTGTAGGGGAAAAAATTCAAAGGACTCAATACTGGCTACAGATAAATGTCTAATTAACTACTGTATAATCTGCATTTTAAAACAAAAGAAATACTCTTTAAAGTGTTTCCCAAATAAACATTTATGTAAGTTATAATGAGTTCTATTTTCTAGGCATAACTACCAAATCTGATATTAAACTCTAACTTCTTTCCTGACTAAAAGTAATTTTTGTGAACAAAAGGAGCTATTGGTTGAGCATTTATAAGGTTTGGAAAGAAGATATACAGTATGCTTTGAGTCATTTAGCATGAATTTATTAGCAGTAGTAGCCAAAGCACCAGGCAAAAGAGAAAAGACTAAAAGGAACTACAACCTGTTGGCTCCCCACAATAGGTCAATTTCAATTGTTTATTCAGGCCAGTATTTGTGAGTGAAAGAGGCAATAAGGAATATAAGATTCTTATTTGTTCTCATTACCACCTTCTTCTAAGATTACAGATAGGCAACCGGGCGCAGTGGCTCACACCTGTAATCCCAACACTTTGGGAGGCCTAGGTGGGTGGATCATCTGAGGTCAGGAGTATGAGACCAGCCTGGCCAACATGGTGAAACCCCGTCTCTACTAAAAACACAAAAAAATTAGCCAGGCATGGTGGTGGGTGCCTGTAATCCCAGCTACTTGGGAAGTTGAGGCAGGAGAATCGCTTGAACCCAGGAGGTGGAGGTTGCAGTGAGCTGAGATCATGCCACTGCACTCCAGCCTGAGCAACAAAAAGACTTCTGTCTCAAAACAAAACAAAACAAAAAACATAAAGATTACAGATAGGCTTTACCTTGTCTATAATGATGAATTAATTACTCATAAATTTACTGAATTTATTTTTAACATGCATAACTTCCTGATGAAATGCATTCCAAAACTTAATATTCTATTATATGACCCAGTGCTTTAGTATTTCGTTTTATTCTTCCTAAACCTGCCTCTCTAAGCTCCACAAAAAGCTATCTCATGTGGTTAATTTTTAAACAAATGGAGTCTATATTCCTATTTTCCATTTTTTTTTAGTCTGATCTTATCGATGTGTTACTCAAGAAATCTTATTTCTGACTGGATTCAGACATAGAAGTAGAAGCTCCCAGAGAGGAAAGTCTGAATTTCTTGGCAATTTGTTCCTGGCGCTTCTGTTTACCCTCCTTCATTCTCTTGGCCGCAAGTTAAGCATATTCTGCAGCCTCTTCCTAATTTTTCTTAGTATGCTGCTTCTCAGGCAATATGCCGCCATTTGTGCTGCAGGACATGTGGAGTAACAAGACGCTGAATCTTGGGTGCTTTGGTCCTAGGTTTCTTACCTTCTTTGTTTAAAGGCTTTCTTACAACATACTGGCGGACATCATCTTCTTTAGAGAGACTGAAAAGTTTGAGGATTCTGCTAGCTTTTTTGGGCCCCAGGCGACGAGGCACCATAGTATCAGTCAATCCAGGAATATACTTCTCTCCTTTTTTAACAATAACCAAGTTAGAATGCTCCAATTGGCATCCACAATGCAACCACAAACTGATTTTCTCTTTCTTTCTCCAGTTCTTCTTAGTCTGTAACAGGAATGCCCCTTACTCATTAGCAGGTGGACACGGCCATGAATCAAGATACCCCGCTTCATGGGGAATCATTGTTTGTCGTTACCACCACTGATTAGGACCACATAACCCTTCCATTCTTCAACCAGAGCATCAGCAGCAACTTCCGTGGCCATATGCTTCTCATAAAAAGTGCAGTTTGTGTTTATTGTCCACTTCAATGAGTTTCTGGCAGCCAGTGGCTGGGAAGGAGATGTCCAGTTTCATCTTGAAGCAGGCGAATGCCTCCGAGGTGCCATGAAAAAGAGCTCATTATCCATTTTATTTAGTTATTCATTCACTCATTTTAAAAAAATCCTATCTCCATTGGTTATCTATTTTTTCATATACCTTGACCATTATAACTGCCATTTGGGGAACTTTCTTGATCTCTGAAGTCATTGTGTAGCAGATACTACCAGCAACCCAACCATATTGCCTCATCATTCACCATTCCCTACATAGCAATATTGGCTTACTATAAGTGTCTGTTACATGCTGCCTGAGCGCTTTCTCTGGCCAGTGAGTTTCAGAGAGTTAACAATTCCCATGATCAGCCCTGGACCAACAACAAAGGAGAGTTGATAAATAAATACTCCAACTTTCTTGTCCTCTATATAGGATAACTCTGAGGTCTTTCTACCCAGTCTCCCAGAAGAAGTCTCCACAAGATTAAGATGACTGTTTTCCCCAAAGATAGGATTATATATACTGTTCCCTTTTACCACTTTGTAAAAGAAGTGATGCAGTCATTGTTTTCTTTTTCTCTTAAGATCCAGCAACGTATTGGAGTGGTGACTTTAGGCACCATCTAAAATGACCTCCAGTGGTCTTACTTGTTAGAACTGATACCTGAGAACCCACCATACTATATATACAATTTGTTTCTGCAGAAATGCATGACTTTGTACTTATTCAACACAGAAATAAATGTACCTGCTACTTCTGGGCAACAGAAATAGTATAAACCAAATTTAAATTTATCTTTATTCAAACAGAAAAATAAGGTATAGAAAAATAGGCCGAGCACGGTGGCTCACACCTGTAATCTCAGGACTTTGGGAGGCTGAGGTGGGCAGATCACGAGGTCATGAGATTGAGACCATCCTGGCCAACATGGTGAAACCCTGCCTCTATTAAAGTACAAAAAATTAGCCAAGCATGGTGGTGCACACCTGTAGTCCCAGCTACTTGGGAGGCTGAGGCAGGGGAATCACCTGAACCTAGGAGGCAGAGATTGCAGTGAGCCAAGATCGTGCCACCGCACTCCAGCCTGACAACAGCGTAAGACTCCGTCTCAAGAAAATAAATAAATAAATAAATAAATAAGGAAGAAAAAGAATCTTCCCATCAAAATCCTTTATTCTCCTTCCAAAGGTAGGAAATATAAGAGCCCTATGTACTATTTTAAGTATCACACTTTGAACACGGAGAAGCCCATAGAACTGAGCCAAAATAGTTACAACAGAGTTAGCACATGGATATATCAAACTCATGAAATCCTTCACTATAAACCTGACGTTGGGTCTGCATATACTTGCTTGAAAAACCACATCATCCTTCAGCCCAGGATAGAACCTTTGGAGATATTGTTAACCTTCCCCATTATCTTAACTCCCACTTCCAACTAGTCCCATCAATCCAACCTCTATAAAGTGTCTTATAGCCATCTCTTCTTCATTCCCATTAGTCCAATGCCAGTCTCTCTTTCCTATGACAAAAACTTCTAAGTTCCCTGTTTTATTTCACTTCTTTATTCTGGGAAATCTATCTGATAACCTAACACTCCCACATCCCATCTAAGATAGTTCAAACCTATGATAGGTCAAGTCCTGAACATCACATACAGTATTTATGTAAAACATACGAATGTTTACATTACTTAGACAACTCACCGTTGCCTAAACATTTCATGTATTGTTATCTCTGTTTGGAATGAAGACTAAAAGTAAAAACATTTGCCTAAAGATTAAACAAAATGTTTACCTGTCTGAAGCTATGTCACTGGCAATGTGATGCTTCACGCCTGACCCATTTTTAATAGAATCCTGTCTTGTGAGCCCATGAGATCGACTTTTCTCCACTGCAGGTACAGATAAGTCACCTGAGGGTCCTTGGAACTGGGTCTGCTCATGTAGTTTTGGTTTCTTCTCCTGAGGTGCCTCCTCATTTCTTAGCCCTCGAAGAACCTTTTGATCAGGTTGCTGTGGTGTATTAGTTCCACTATTATAAAACCACGCTCCTGATTTAGTGAGGATTTCTTGTTGTTTTCGGCACAAATTACATACCCACATAACCTGCACATGAAGACATAGGGGGAAAAAATTAGTGTTCCCAAAAGTTAAAAACAAAGAAAAAGAGACAAAAATTCAAGCAAACAAAACATTATATGGTTATCCTTCTGAAGTTAAAACATAATCCCAATTAACTGCTACTGTAAATTAAATAATACATACTTTCTTTTAATTTTTTTTGAATAATTCTAATGAAATAGACAACATTTATTGACCACAAAGATAGCAAACTAGAGTCCCAAATTGCTGATTGTTCATTTGTACTATTTAATTCGTTTTATTTAAATTAGAGGCATTGTGTAACACACAGAAAATAGATTTTGAAGCTAGACAGTTGGGTTTAAATACCAACTCCAAAATTAGAAACTTTGCAACTTTCAACAAGGAACTGAATCTTCGTATCTATAAAACTTAGTTTCCTTAATGATAAAATAGGGAAATAAAGACGATAATTTCCCTGTATTTTGAGGTTGAATATTAGAAATAATTTATTTAAAATATCTGCAATATTACTTATTATAAAGAAAACTAGCTGTTAATATTATGTTAACATTCTATCAGCAATTATATTATTCTTAAGGGGGTTTTTATTTTTTTCAAGTAGCACCTAATGGCTAAAATAAAGCTACAAGCTGTGTTGATCCTCTATTTAAAAAAACCTATTAATTGCTAATAATTTATAGTAATGCACTTGATGTTTTTACTGTGGCAAAAGACACAAAATAAAATTTGTATTTTATTTTTAATTGTACACACCTCAGTAGCAATAAGTATATTCACATTGTGAAACAGATCTTCAAAACTTTTCTTGCAAAACTGAAACTCTACACCCCATTAAACAGCAACAGCCCTTTTCCTCTCCCAGCACAACTATTCTATACTCAATTTTTCAACAGATATATTTTTCAGATTCCAGAAATCTAAACATATTGTAATTAATATCTCTGTGGCCAGAAAACCCTTCACCATTTTCCGAAAAATCCTTTTCAATTAATCATTTAAAAAGTCATATTATCATAAAATAAGCATTCATAATTCAAGTGTATGAGTGCTAATGTTTTACGTCAAATACTTACTCTTACACAGCTCTCCAGGTTGCTAAACATTTTCTCACATGAAATAAATTACAACAGTATAGATAATCACAGTAAAAGGTTCAACATGGTATTTTCAACTGACACAAAAATGTTTCTGTAAAATACCACGTAGATTTTTTACCTTATTGTCCATTATTCCAGTTCATAGTTTGTGCAGATCTTATCACACAACATTGTACTTGCTCATTTTTATTATTTTTTTCTTTCATTGAATTGTATATACATTTCTTTTCTCCCCAATTAAATTTGAAGCTTATTGAAGGCAGGAACTACATCTTCTACTAACGTAATAAAACTTTATAAATTATAGAATGGTAAGATATAATAAATGTTTGCTAAGTTTAAGTTTTTTAAAATTCTTCTGGGGGAAATAGGGTAATAATATATTTGATATTATTAGGCCAAGATGTATGTTCATTAATTTCCTAAAGAATTAGTCATAAATAATATCAATATATGTATGTATTTTATTTTTATAAGTATTTTGATGTGAAAACACCATTATTTCACTGAAATTAAAAAGAATATGCCTCACAGTTCAAATTTCTTTTGCTATAATTGATTTGAATAGACATGAAATATATCTAACCCATCAACAGTCTCAAAATCAAATTTGAGTCAGCATCTCAGTCTTTTGATGCCATCTTGTGACAAATGCAAGTACTGCAGATCTCTTTTAAAAAGTCACGCTAAACAGATCCACAAAATAATGCAAAAATAAATGAAGTTTGAATTTCAACTTTTCTATTTTAAACAAGTTGTTATTTATGCTTCAGTGATAATCTATGCTAGATTATTATAAGATATAAATTTATCTGAATTAGGTCACACTCAAAGTACTGAAAAAGAGCATCCTTTCGTGCCTGATAATCAACAAATGAAACAGAAATGAGAGCTTGTGAGACAGACAATTATCCAATCACTATCATCTGCAGAAACAGCATTTTGCTGCTTTGTAGCAGTTGAAAAATAAAATTTTTCACAAGGTAAGCAGGTTACTTAATGTATTTTAGAGCAGAGCTTCTCAAAGAATATCCCGGAGAGAACAGCATCAGTATCACCAGAAGTGCAAATTTCCAGGTCCCACCCCAGACTTACTGAATAGGAAACTCTGGGGCAGTTCCCAGTAATATTTTACCCCAAATCCTCCAGGTAATTCTGTTTGCTAACATTTGAGATCCACCAATCTATGGCAGAGATTCCTAGTTCAATATGTTAAATGGGTTACAAGTATGCTCCTCAGACTGGCTAAGACCAAAGGAGTTCATATTCAGCCTTGTCAGTTTACCTTAGTGTGAACTGCTGACTGTACAAATAGTATTGTTTCTGTGGAGCCCAAAATGAGAAAAAGAATTGGAAACACTATCAGCTTAATCTTCCTCATCTGCTAATATCCAGTGAATATTAATATAACACAGATGGTATAAGGTATGAAGGATGTCTGATTCCTATTAAAGACTCTCCATGTGTTAATATCCTTCTCACATTGCCTGGGCTATGCACACTGCTTGCTCCTTTTCTGACTAGATCATTTGTTCCCTCCTAAATCACTAGCTCCTATATCCTTCCCTTCCTCCTTTCCTCCCTCCTTTATTCTATATTCCTCCCTCCCTTATCCTATATCCCTGCCTTCCTCCCTTCCTTCTCTCCTTCCTCCCTCCCTTCCTTTCTTCCTTCTTCTTCTTTTCTTTTCTTTCTTGAAACAGGGTCTTACTTTGTCACCCAGGCTGGAGTTCAATGGCACAGTCTCAGTTCACTATAGCCTCAACCTGCCAAGCTAAAATGATCCTCCTGCCTCAGTCCCTCAAGTAGCTGGGAGTACGGGTGTCGCCACCACGCCAGCTAACTTTTGTATTTTTTGTAGAGATGGGGTTTCACTATGTTGCCCAGGCTGGTCTTGAATGCCTGAGCTCAAGCAATCTGCCCGCTTCAGCCTTCCAAAGTGCTAGGATTATAGGTGTGAGCCATCACGCCTCCTAGTATTTTCTTATTCATGTATTGACACCTTGGGTACCTTTCTTTTCTTCTTCTACCATCTCCTCCTTCTCTTGGATTAATAGTTTATTAATTCTTTAAGCTCAGGAATTCCAAATCTACCCACATCAAGTACTGTCATGTGCTGCATAACAATAGTTCAGTCAACAAAAGACCACATATAGAAGGGTGGTTCCCTAATATTATAATACTGTATTTTTACCATGCCTTTTCTATATTTAAATATGTTCAGATACATAAACACTTTTCATTATGTTACTACTGCCTACAATATTCAATACAGTAACATGTTGTACAGGTTTGTAGCCTTGGAGCAACAGACAATATCATCTAGCCTAGGTGTGTAGAAGGCTAGACCATCTAGATTTAAGTACACTCCATGATGTTCGCGTGACAAAATTGCCTAATGATGCACTTCTTGGACTGTATCCCCATCATTACCAATATGATTGTAGTACAGAAAAACTGACACTTTCACTTGTAGCCCTTTACACAGATAGCAGCTTAGCTTATAAATTGGTGACAATATTGAACTACTTCTCACAAACACCAATACCTCTCACAAATACATATATGCTGTAAAATGATTTTTCATTAATTGGCTATGAAATGATTAATGGCTATTAAAGATAAACTCTGCGTCCATGGAACAAAATTTATAGAATTTGGCAACAAAGTCACAGGCCTTTTGCTAATAGAACACTTTAACCAATTACATTAACCACATACGGAATGCTGTCTAAAATATCTCAGAAATACACATGCGTATAAATCTCCCTGGTTAGAGACTATTAACCAATTCTCATAATTACCAAAAACATCTAGAACCTGAGAATACAAAACATGTAGGGTTCAAAATTATAGATTATTATTACCTTCAGTCGTAAATAAGCCAAAATTTAAAAAATAATATAGCAATATTAAGAGATGGAATAATGTCTAATGACCCAAATTTGTCACTTACTACCATGTGTTTTATTCCATAAACACCCTGAAAGGAAGGGAAAAACTAAGGAAAATACAAATATCTTTTTTAAACCACAAAAATAATAACCATAACAGCTGCAGTGAATAGTAAAAGAAAGCAAGAAAACCAAACTTACATTAGGTATATACAATAATTGAGAGCAATCTAAAGGTCTGCAAAATACTATGATTTTCTTCTAAACAGGGACAAAAAAATAGAGTAATTCAAAAAAGGGAGGGATTATAGGTTAAAGACTGATGCTAACGAGACCATAGGCCAAGATCCTATGATCCAGCTAACTGCACAGAAAAAGGAATTCACTAGACACTACCTCTAACCATTGCCAACCTGCTCCTAAGTGTGTGTATGCATTTGTCAGAGAGGAAATAAGGTAAAAGAGTATAAACTGATCCATTACATAAACAGAAAATCGTTGAAGATTCTGGCTAGCTATTCAACAACTTATTTCCTTTCCTCTTAGAAAACTACATTTTCCATGTTATCATGGGCAGCCATGACCATACAATTATATTCTAGCCAATGGATTATAAGTGGAATGGGTGTGCCACTTTCATAAACTTTTAAAAATTCTCATGTGCTATCTTCATGCTGTTTAGCCAAGACCTTGGAGATAAGGAAACCACAGGAAAAAAAGGTGCTGCCTGGGAACCTGAATAATCACTAGGAGGAGAGCACTCAGCTGATCAGCTCACCAGTGTGGACTTCACATAGGTGAAAACTAAACTTCTACTAAGTTGAGCTTTAAAGACTTTTTGAGTTTATCTTTTATAATTGATAGCATTACCTTGACTAATTCACAGTCTTTTTAAAGTACATGTTTATTCAATGTGTATTACTAGCACAATCTTGTATGTGAAGAACAATACATTACTAGGGCATGAATATGAAAGAGCTTCAATGTTGTTCACTAACTCATGAGAACCAATTGTGTGCTTTCTTCCCAACTCCACATTCCATGAAGTAATGTGGGTTAGGCTGAAATCAGCCGTGGTGGATGTATTTAGACTAAATAAATTGGAAAATGCCAAAAGTCAGAGATTTTTCTAAAAGAGAGCTGGTTGTTAGCATGTACGAACACACCAGTGACTATAATATATTCACTACATTCTACTAAAAGAATAATATTACATTTAGTAGATAAACTTAGATGAAACTATAATGTAATTTACCATAAAAATTAACTGAAATCATAAAATTCCAATTTTATTATAGATGGGCAAGTAACCAATTCATTATTTATTTACTTATACAATATTTACTAAATGGCTACTATATGCCAAACACTAAAGCTTAACAAATATAGATTTTGCTACAGAGTATAAAGTATAGTAGGAGGACAATAAGCAAACAAATAATTGCACAAATATTATTATAATTATCATAAATGCTACAAAAGGAATGCAGTCCCACCATAGATCTTTCCCTCTGGCCCGCATTGTGTTGGGAAAAAACAAGGATGCAGAGATCTGCAAGAGGTCTGGAAATCCAGAGGCTCAACCAGAGCATTACCCTAAAGCTTTCCCACAATCAGAATCATGGTGTGTGTGTCTCTAAAAAGGCAGAATTCAAGGGTAGCCTGCGCTACTAAACTACAAGCCCTCACCCAGCACTGCCATGGTGGATTTTGAAAGTAGACACATTGGCTCATATCCTGGAAGGTTAATGTTTTCTAATAGGATTCCTTAGGCAATTAAGAGATACTGTCATCCATAAATAAAATCAGAAATTTTCTTCATCTGATGCCCCTGATACAAGCAGCAAGACTCCCAGATTTCTCCTGAACTGTAATCATGGCATTTCTAGCAACACTCACACTTATAGGCTGAAGCAGGAAAGTCTGACTGGTCTTCCTTAAATCTCTCAGGAGGCAACAGCACATCCTCCTGAGAGCTTTAACCTTAAGCATTTCCCAGTCTTAGCTGTTACAAACTCTTCTATGTTGGCTATTGTTGTGGCTTTGAAAAATTTACTCACAAAGAAAGGTAGCTTATTTATTTCTCTATTTTTGATCTGATTTTTCTCAACAGCACACTTGCCAGATTCTTCTTTAAAGCCACTCAGTAAATTGTAGGCTGATAAATAATAGCTCCTTTGGACAAATTCTCTATTTCTTATATTTCTGCTCCTTTTTTGGCTGTTCTCCAAGAAAGTATTCAGGTGTTCTGTGAGGCTTATGCTGCTACACAACCTGCAGCTCATCAAATCCACAGTCTGATTCTTCTCAACTTAGACAGACTTGTACTTCTCAAAAAACCTGATCTCACTTCAGTTCCCACAGCACTGCCAACTTCTCTTAGTCCCTGAATGATCCTCTATTTCTCTATGGCACAAGCTGTCTACTAGGCAGCTTCTTCTGCAAAGTCATCTCATCCCTCACTATAGATGGGTGTCATGTCTGGGACATGTAGTTATGCTCATTACTACAACAAAGGATAGTTCTGGAAGTCAAGTCTGACCTTTTCTTGGCCTTTCTGAATCATGATGCACTGCCAAGTTCATTCTGAGGTACCTATGTCCCTGGTGGATGCTAGGGCATCCCAAAGGGTGATTCCCTTCCATGGATCTCCAATAATAATAAGAGTAAAGGTACCCTTCAATTTAACCAAAATGCATCCTCATCCTGGGTCAAAGCCTGGAAAGAAGAGACTGGAACATACCTCTAATCATCTACTGGCCTCACCTGTCTTCTTTCTCTTCCCCTACAATGTAGAAGAATAGAAGAAGCAAGCTTTTCCTTGACTTTTCTTTTTTGTATACCTAATACTTTCCCCAAATACCCTCAGGCTTGAAGTCATGAGCTTCAATCTTCCCATTTCATCGATTTCATCCCTTAAGCCATCCATTGCCTTAATGGCAAAGAAGAAAAAAGACACCAGCTTACCGATAAAAGAATCTAAATAGGAAGGCAATTATAATATAATATATGCATTACACTGTGTTTTGAACATTGTTGGCTATGTTCAGAGATTAATACTTGCCCAAGTACAAAGTACGGACCAGATACACCTCGAGAAAGAGAAGTCCTGGTAGCTTCTGGTTTCTGATAAAATGGCTGATTTCCCAGCTTTAGGCAGGAGTTGTGGGGTGGAAGGAGGAAGGCTGAAGAAGATAGAAAAGGAAGCCTGGGCTGATACTTAAAGAATGTAAAAGTGGCCAAGCATGGTGGTTCATGCCTGTAATTCCAGCATTTTGGGAGGCCAAGGCAGGAGGATCATGAGGTCAAGAGATTGAGACCATCCTGGCCAACATGGTGAAACCCCATCTCTACTAAAATTACAAAAATTAACTGGGCGTGGTGGCATGTGCCTGTAGTCCCAGCTACTCAGGAGGCTGAGGCAGGAGAATCGCTTGAAACTGGGAGGGAGAGGTTGCAGTGAGCCGAGATCTTGCCACTGCACTCCAGCCTGGCAACAGAGTGAGACTCTGTCTCAAAAAACAAAAAAGTTAAAAGTGCAAGTTTTGAATATAGCAAAATCAACCAATAATAGCTCTCAAAAGAAACAGCACAACAGATCAAAGGTAGAAGGGCTTGGAGTAAATACCAGAAACTAGAAAACAGATGGTTTAGCAAGTCATAGGGAACAAAGCATGGGATTGCTGAAAACATGAAACTGCTACTAAGGTTAAACTTTAACACACTATTTAAAGCATGCTAGTATTAAGCTATTTCCTTTGAAAAGAAACAGATGGCATTATCAGAATTATTGAGATATTCATTCAGTATGTGGGTACGCTCCAAAGAAATAGCAAATGAAACTCAACCAATTAAATTAGAGAACTGGGATGGATAAAATTACTAAGTATTAATTTCTGTAAACTTACAATAAATAACTGGTTAAATCAGAAAACTGAAACAATCAGATAATTAAGTAGAAATTTTAACAGCTTCATAATTAATATGATGAGTACATCTTCCAAGTTTTGACAACTGTAAATGCCAAATATTAATTAAAAGACAGGAAATGATAATAAAAACAAGGCAAGCTGAAAATACAATCATACATTATGCCATGAAGTTTGTATTACTAAAAATTTTAGATATCTACATTATTTATTGAAACAAAATACAAAATTGCAAAGAAACGCAATGTAACTTGCACTTAAAGCCTCACATACGTTATAATTAAAATTATACTGAGTTTTACCACTTTGCCTAAATTTAAACTTTTAACCCTCTCTATTACTTTCCCCAAACTCTATTTTTACCTCTACTTATGTAATTTGTTTTATGCCATGATACAAATCTAAACTTTTAACCTTTTTTTGCTAAAAGCAGACATGTCTTTGAAAAGAAAGACTGTTGTTTCTACACCCAGAATTTTAACTTATAAACGAATAAATAAAAATAAAAAACAAATGAAAGGAAATGAGCAGAGCTAAAGCCTCAGGCCTACTATGTCCCCAGCCAAAAAGCAGGTACCAGTGAATAAGAGCACAGGTCTTATGGTTTAGCAGAACTAGAAGTGCTCCATGTGAAATGAGAAACTGAAATTCATGTTCACTTCTGGATGCCTGGTGCCTTCTTCATTAATAAAAAAAAGCTGAAAAAAATGCTGTGGAAATCTTCTCAACCTACACCTTCCTAGAAGCTGTAGGCTTAGGCAAGTGGGACACACTTGTAACTTTGACACTGAACAACGCCTCCACAGACTTGGTTTATGTATATGAATTTATAAGATCACTAATGTAAAATATCACTAATATATTAATTTGCAATATCACGCAATGCCATGATTGAGGCAAGACCCCAGCTCATTAATGAATATCTGGTTCTGAAATGGAGATCCCAGAGACTGCATGAAGGCAACCATGAAATTATTAATACGGAAGAAGTAAGTTCAGAGGAAAGGGGAAGGAAGAAAAGAAGAAGAGAGAGAAAGACAGGAAATCCTAGATGGTTTCACAGTTGACTTCTCTCAATCACTGAAGGAATAGCTATCTAAAACTTATACAAAATATTATAGAAGGGGGAAAAAATGGAAACTTCCATGACTCAATTTATGAGAAATTTTTAATGGTAATATCAGAAAATAGCAGTGGATCCATTTCCTGAATTGGCTGTTACAAATCACCCGAAACTGGTGGCGTAAAACAACAAGAAATGTATTCCCTCACAGCTCTGGGACCAGAAGTCCAATTTCAGTATCACCTGACCAAAATCAAGATATCAACAAGGCCAGGCTCCTTCAGAAGGCTCTAGGGAAAACCAGTTCCTTGTATCCTCTGGCAATCAGCTTCTGGTTAGTATCATCATTCCTTGGCTTGTGGCCACGTCAATCCAATATTCAAGAACAGCATCTTTGAACTCTCTCTGTTAAATCTTCACATTGTCTTCTCCTCTGTGTTTGTGCACAGATACATATGCACTGATGATACAAGGGATTGCATTTAGGGCTGACCTGCATAATCTCCCTATCTCAAGATCTTTACTGTATCACATCTGCATCTTTTTTGAGGAAAGGGAAGAGTTCGGGGCCATATAAGATAACATTCATAGGTTTCAGGAATTAAGACATGGTTATCTTTAGAGGGGCCATTTTTCTGCCTACCACAGACAAAATTAAAGTGAAGAGCCCAATAGCACAAGTGGAAATGAATGCATACGTCTTAAAATCTTGAACCAAATCCTTAATTTTATATAGCAAATATATATGAGAAAGAAATGAACAAAGACGAACCTACCATGACAAAGGGGAGATTACACCAAAGATGCAAGAATAGTTTAATTTCAAAAAACATATTAATGAAATTCATCAGACTATTTAATTAAAATAGAAATAAAATGACGTTATCAATACACATAGAAAAACCATTCAACATTCATAAAATGCAAGATTCATTTGTGTGAAAACAATATAAAATCTAGCAACTAAATATTATAGAAATTAGCAATGATTTGACCTAAGAAAGGATATCTACAAAAACTCTATATCCTATTTTATATTTAAGAATTAAAGGTAAGAGCATTCCTTTTAAAGTAAGAAATGAGCAAAGGATTCCCAGTATCACCACCTCTGTTCAACACTGTATTGGAGATGCTAGCCAAGTAAATCTCTCCTCAATCTCTCTCTCTCTGTCTCTCTCTCTCTCACACACACACAGACACACACAGACACACACAAACACACATACACGAGAAAGGATGAAATAAAGCTGTCCTTATTTGAACACTATTTGATTAAGAATGCCATTTGATTATGATACAAAATGCAAAAATCTACAGCCAAAATATTGAGTAGTAAGGGAGCTCAGTAAGTTTCCTCGATCAAATCATGATTAAGCAAAATAAACAGCATTTCCATACACTACCTATAACCAATTACAAAACATTAAATAAAATTTTTAAAGACATCTGTTATAAAGAATAATAATAGGCTGGGCACGGTGGCTATGCCTGTACTCCTAGCACTTTGGAAGGCTGAGGTAGGCAGATTGCTTGTGCTCAGGAGTTCAAGACCAGCCTGGGCAACATGGCAAAATCCGGTCTCTACAAAAAATTTAAAAATTAGCTAGGCACAGTGACATGGCCCACCCCAGCTACTTGTGGGGCTGAGACTGGAGGAACACTTGAGCCCAGCAGGTCGAGGCTCCAGTGAGCCAAGATGTGCCCCTGCACTCCAGCCTGGGTGACAAAGTGAGACCTGTCTTAAGAAAAAAAAAGAAAGAAAGAAAGAAAAGAAAATAATATACAAGAGTCCTCTAAATTTAAAAAAAAAAAAAAAAAAAAACCCTCCTGAGGATCCATTTCAACATGGCCAAATAGGAACAGCTCCGGTCTGCAGCTCCCAGCAGGATCAAGGCAGGAGACGGGTGATTTCTACATTTCCAACTGAGCCTCTGCTGGTGATACTCAGGCAAACAGGGTCTGGAGTGGGCCTCAAGCAAACTCCAACAAATCTACAGCTGAGGGACCTGACTGTTAGAAGGAAAACTAACAAACAGAAAGGAATAGCATCAACATCAACAAAAAGGACATTCACACCAAAACCCCATCTATAGGACACCAACATCAAAGATCAAAGGTAGATAAAACCACAAAGATGGGGAGAAACCAGAGCAGAAAGGCTGAAAATTCTAAAAACCAGAGCAACTCTTTGACTCCAAGGGATTACAGCCACTCGCCAGTAACGGAACAAAGCTGGACGGAGAATGACTTTGATGAGTTGACAGAAGTAGGCTTCAGAAGGTCGGTAATAACAAACTCCTCCAAGCTAAAGGAACATGTACTAACCCAATGCAAAGAAGCTAAGAACCTTGAAAAAAGTTAGATGAATTGCTAAATAGAATAACCAGTTTAGAGAAGAACATAAACGAACTGATGGAGCTGAAAAACACATCACGAGAACTTTGTGAAGCATACACAAGTATCATTAGCTGAACTGATCAAGTGGAAGAAAGGATATCAGAGATTGAAAATCAACTCAATGAGATAAAACAAGAAAACAAGATTAGAGAAAAAAAAGGGTAAAAATGAACAAAGCCTCCAAGAAGTATGGGACAATGTGAAAAGACCAAATCTATATTTGACTGGTGTACCTGAAAGTGATGGGGTGAACAGAACCAAGTTGGAAAACATTCTTCAGTATATTATCAAGGAAAACTTACTCAGCCTGGCAAGGCAGGCCAACATTCAAATTCAGGAAATACAAAGAACACCACAGAGATACTCCTCGAGAAGAGCAAATCCAAAACACATAATCGTCAGATTCACCAAGGTTGAAATGAAGGAAAAAATGTTAACGACAGCCAGAGAGAAAGGGTGGGTTACCCACAAACGGAAGCCCATCAGAGTAACAGTGGATACCTCAGCAGAAACCCTACAGGCCAGAAGAGAGTGGGGGCCAATATTCAACATTCTTAAAGAAAAGATTTTTCAACCCAGAATTTCATATCCAGACAAACTAAGCTGCATAAGTGAAGCAGAAATAAAATCCTTTACAGACAAGGAAATGCTGAGAGATTTTGTCACCACCAGGCCTGGTCTACAAGAGCTCCTGAAGGAAGCACTAAACATGGAAAAGAACAACCGGCACCAGCTATTGCAAAAACACACCAAATTGTACAGACCATCAACACTATGATGAAACTGCATAAACTAACGGGCAAAAGAACCAGCTAGGATCTTAATGGAAGAATCAAATTCCCACATAACATATTAGCCTTAAATGTAAAATGGGCTAAATGCCCCAATTAAAAGACACAGACTGGCAAACTGGATAAAGAGTCAAGACCCATCAGTGTGTTGTATTCAGGAGACCCAACTCACGTTCAGAGACACATATAGGCTCAAAATAAAGGGATGGAGGAAGATCTACCAAGCAAATGGAAAACAAAACAAAAAAAAAGCAGGGCTTCCAATCCTAGTCTCTGATAAAACAGACTTTAAACCATCAAAGATCAAAAGAGACAAAGAAGGCTATTACATAATGGTAAAGGGATCAATTCAACAAGAAGACCTAACTATCCTAAATATATATGCACCCAATACAGGAGCACCAAGATTCATAAAGCAAGTCCTTAGAGACCTACAAAGAGACTTAGACTCCCACACAATAATAATGGGAGACTTTAACACCCCACTGTCAACATTAGACAGATGAACGAGACAGAAAATTAACAAGGACACCCAGGAATCGAGCTCAGCTCTGTACCAAGCAGACCTAATAGACATCTACAGAACTCTCCACCCCAAATCAACAGAATATACTTTCTTCTCAGCACCACATTGCACTTATTCCAAAATTAACCACATAATTGGAAGTAAAGCACTCCTCAGCAAATGTAAAAGAACACAAATCACAACAATCTCAGACCACAGTGCAATCAAATTAGAACTCAGGATCAAGAAACTCACTCAAAACCACACAACTACATGGAAACTGAACAACCTGCTCCTGAATGACTACTGGGTACATAATGAAATGAAGGCAGAAACAAACATGTTCTTTAAAAGCAATGAGAACAAAGAAACAATGTACCAGAATCTCTAGGACACATTTAAAGCAGTGTATAGAGGGAAATTTATAGCACTAAATGCCCACAACAGAAAGCAGGAAAGATCTAAAATTGAGACCGTAACATCACAATTAAAAGAACTAGAGAGAGGCTGGGGGAGGGGTGCCCACCATTGCTGAGGCTTAAGTAGGTAAACAAAGCTGCCAAAAATCTCAAACTTGGTGGAGCCCACTGCAGCTCAAGGAGGCCTGCCTGTCTCTGTAGACTCCACCTCTGGGCACAGCATAAAGCAACAGAAACCTCTGCAAATGTCAATGACCCTGTCTGACAGCTTTGAAGAGAGCAATGGATCTCCCAGCACAGAGGTTGAGATCTGAGAACAGACAGACTGCCTGCTCAAGTGGGTCCCTGACCCCTGAGTAGCCTAACTGGGAGACAACCACCACTAGGTGCAGACCAACACCTCACACCTCACACAGCGGGGTACACCCCTGAGACGAAGCTTCCAGAGCAAGAATCAGACAGCAACACTGGCTGTTCAGCAATATTTTATCTTCTGCAGCCTCCACTGCTGATACCCAGGCAAACAGGGTCTGGAGTAGACCTCAAGCAATCTCCAACAGACCTACAACTGAGGGTCCTGACTGTTAGAAGGAAAACTAACAAACAGAAAGGACACCCACATCAAAACTTCACCAGTTCTTCACCATCATCAAAGGCCAAAGGAAGATAAAACAACAAAGATGGGGAAAAAAGCAGGTCAGAAAAACTGGCAATTCAAAAAATCAGAGTGCATCTCTCCCTCCAAAGGAACGCAACTCATTGCCAGCAACGGATCAAAGCTGGACGGAGAATGACTTTGACGAGTTGAGAGAAGAAGGTTTCAGTTGATCAAACTTCTCAGAGCTAAAGGAGGAACTACGTACCCAGCGCAAAGAAACTAAAAATCTAGAAAAAAGAATGGAAGAATGGATAACTAGTATAATCAATGCAGAGAAGGCCATAAACGAACTGAGAGATAAAAACCATGACACGAGAAATACGTGACAAATGCACAAGCTTCAGTAATTGACTCAATCAACTGGAAGAAAGAGTATCAATGATTGAAGATCAAATGAATGAAACGAAGCGAGAAGAGAAGTCTAGAGAAAAAAGAGGAAAAAGAAATGAACAAAGCCTCCAAGAAATATGGGATTATGTGAAAAGACCAAATCTATGTCGGAATGGTGTGCCTGAAAGTGAGGGGGAAAATGGAACCAAGTTGGAAAACACTCTGCAGGATATCTTCCAGGAGAACTTCCTCAACCTAGTAAGGAAGGCCAACATTCAAATTCAGGAAATAGAACACCACAAAGATACTCCTCGAGAAGAGCAACTCCAAGACACATAATTGTCAGATTCACCAAAGTTGAAATGAAGGAAAAAATGTTAAGGGCAGCCAGAGAGAAAGGTCGGCTTACACACAAAGGGAAGCCCATCAGACTAACAGCAGATCTCCTGGCAGAAACTCTACAAGACAGAAGAGAGTGGGGGCCAATATTAAACATTCTTAAAGAAAAGAATTTTCAACCCAGAATTTCATATCCAGCCAAACTAAGTTTCATAAGTGAAGGAGAAATAAAATCCTTTACAGACAAGCAAATGCTGAGAGATTTTGTCACCACCAAGCCTGCCCTACAAGAGACCCTGAAGGAAGCACTAAACATGGAAAGGAGCAACAGGTACCAGCCATTGCAAAAACATGCCAAAATGTAAAGACCATCGATGCTAGGAAAAAACTGCATCAATTAACGAGCAAAAACCAACTAATATCACAATGACAGGATCAAGTTCACACATAAAAATATTAACCTTAAATGTAAACAGACTAAATGGTCCAACTAAAAGACACAGACTGGCAAATTGGAAAAAGAGTCAAGACCCATCAGTTTGCTTTGTTTAAGAGACCCATCTCACATGAAGAGACACACATAGACTCAAAATAAAGGGATAGAGGAAGATCTACCAAGCAAATGAAGAACAAAAAAAAAGTAGGGGTTGCAATCCTAGTCTCTGATAAAACAGACTTTAAACCATCAAAGATCAAAAGAGACAAAGAAGGCCATTACATAATGGTAAAGGGATCAATTCATCAGGAAGAGCTAATTATCCTAAATATATATGCACCTAATACAGGAGCATCCAGATTCATAAAGCAAGTCCTTAGAGACCTACAAAGAGACTTAGACTCCCACACAATAATAATGGGAGACTTTAACATCCCACTGTCAACATTAGACAGATGGACGAGACAGAAAGTTAACAAGGACACCCAGGAATCAAACTCAGCTCTGTACCAAGCAGACCTAATAGACATCTACAGAACTCTCCACCCCAAATCAACAGAATATACATTCTTCTCAGCACGACATCACACTTATTCCAAAATTGAACACATAGGTGGAAATAAAGCACTCCTCAGCAAATGTAAAAGAACAGAAATTATAACAAACTGTCTCTCACACCACAGTGCAATCAAACTAGAACTCAGGACTAAGAAACTCACTCAAAACCACTCAACTACATGGAAACTGAACAACCTGCTCCTGAATGACTACTGGGTACATAATGAAATGAAGGCAGAAATAAAGATGTTCTTTGAAACCAATAAGAACAAAGATATAACATACCAAAATCTCTGGTACACATTTAAAGCAGTGTGTAGAGGGAAATTTATAGCACTAAATGCCCACAAGAGAAAGCTAGAAAGATCTAAAATTGACACCCTAACATCACAATTAAAAGAACTAGAGAAGCAAGAGCAAACACATTCAAAAGCTAGCAGAAGGCAAGAAATAACTAAGATCAGAGCAGAACTGAAGCAGATAGAGACACAAAAAACCCTCCAAAAAAAATCAATGAATCCAGGAGCTAGTTTTTTGAAAAGATCAACAAAATTGATAGACTGCTAGCAAGACTAATAAAGAAGAAAAGAGAGAAGAATCAAATAGACGCAATAAAAAATGATAAAGGTGATATCACCACCGACCCCACAGAAATACAAACTACCATCAGAGAATACTATAAACACCTCTATGCAAATAAACTAGAAAATCTACAAGAAATGGATAATTTCCTGGACACTTACACTCTCCCAAGACTAAACCAGGAAGAAGCTGAATCCCTGAATAGACCAATAGCAGGCTCTGAAATTGAGGCAATAATTAATAGCCTACCAACCAAAAAAAGTCCAGGACCAGACAGATTCACAGCCAAATTCTACCGGAGGTACAAGGAGGAGCTGGTACCATTCCTTCTGAAACTATTCCAATCAATAGAAAAAGAGGGAATCCTCCCTAACTCATTTTATGAGGCCAACATTATCCTGATACCAAAGCCTGGCAGAGACACAACAAAAAAAGAGAATTTTAGACCAATATCCCTGATGAACATCAATGCAAAAATCCTCAATAAAATACTGGCAAACCGAATCCAGCAGCACATCAAAAAGCTTATCCACCATGATCAAATGGGCTTCATCCTGGGATGCAAGGCTGGTTCAACATACGCAAATCAATAAACGTAATCCAGCATATAAACAGAACCAAAGACCAAAACCACATGATTATCTCAATAGATGCAGAAAAGGCTGTTGACAAAATTCAACAGCCCTTCATGCTAAAAACTCTCAATGAATTCAGTATTGAGGGAACGTATCTCAAAATCATAAGAGCTATTTATGACAAACCCACAGCCAATATCATACTGAATGGGCAAAAACTGGAAGCATTTCCTTTGAAAACTGGGACAAGACAGGGATGCCCTCTCTCACCACTCCTATTCAACATGGTGTTGGAAGTTCTGGCTAGGGCAATCAGGCAAGAGAAAGAAACAAAGGGTATTCAGTTAGGAAAAGAATAAGTCAAATTGTCCCTGTTTGCAGATGACATGACTGTATATTTAGAAAACCCCATCATCTCAGGCCAAAATCTCCTTAAGCTGATAAGCAACTTCTGAAAAGTCTCAGCATACAAAATTAATGTGCAAAAATCACAAGTATTCTTATACACCAGTAACAGACAAACAGAGAGCCAAATCATGAATGAATTTCCATTCACAATTGCTTTAAAGAGAATAAATTACCTAAGAATCCAACTTGCAAGGGATGTAAAGGACCTCTCCAAGGAGAACTACAAACCACTGCTCAGTGAAATAAAAGAGGACACAAACAAATGGAAGAACATTCCATGCTCATGGATAGGAAGAATCAATATCGTGAAAATGGCCATACTGCCAAAGGTAATTTATAGATTCAATGCCATCCCCTTCAAGCTACCAATGACTTTCTTCCCAGAATTGGAAAAAACTGCTTTAAAGTTCATATGGAACCAAAAAAGACCCCACATTGCCAAGACAATACTAAGTCAAAAGAAGAAAGCTGGAGGCATCACGCTACCTGACTTCAAACTATACTACAAGGCTACAGTAACCAAAACAGCATGGTACTGCTACCAAAACAGACATAATAGACCAATGGAACAGAACAGAGCCCTCAGAAATAATACCACACATCTACAGCCATCTGATCTTTGACAAACCTGAGAAAAACAAGATATGGGGGAAGGATTCCCTATTTAATAAATGGTGCTGGGAAAATTGGCTAGCCATAAGTAGAAAGCTGAAACTGGATCCTTTCCTTACTCCTTATACGAAAATTAACTCAAGATGGATTAGAGACTTAAATGTTAGACCTAATACCATAAAAACCCTAGAAGAAAACCTAGGTAATACCATTCAGGACATAGGCGTGGATAAGGACTTTATGTCTAAAACACCAAAAGCAATGGCAACAAAAGCCAAAATTGACAACTGAGATCTAATTAAACTAAAGAGCTTCTGCACAGCAAAAGAAACTACCATCAGAGTGAACAGGCAACCTACAGAATGGAAGAAAATTTTTGCAATCTATTCAGCTGAGAAAGGGCTAATATCCAAAAGCTATAAAGAACTCAAACAAATTTACAAGAAAAAAAGCAAACAACTCCATCAAAAAGTGGGCAAAGGACATGAACAGACATTTCTCAAAAGAAGACATTCATGCAGCCAACAGACACATGAAAAAATGCTCGTCATCACTGGGCATCAGGGAAATGCAAATCAACACCACAATGAGATACCATCTCACACCCGCTAGAATGGCAATCATTAAAAACTCAGGAAACAACAGGTGCTGGAGAGGATGTGGAGAAATAGGAACACTTTTACACTGTTGGTGGGATTGTAAACTAGTTCAACCATTATGGAAAACAGTATGGCGATTCCTCAAGGATCTAGAACTAGAAATGCCATATGACCCAGCCATCGCATTACTGGGTATATACCCAAAGGATTATAAATCATGCTGCTATAAAGACACATGCACACATATGTTTATTGCAGCACCATTCACAATAGCAAAGACTTGGAATCAAGCCAAATGTCCATCAGTGACAGACTGGATTAAGAAAATGTGGCACATATACACCATGGAATACTATGCAGCCATAAAAAAGGATGAGTTCGTGTCCTTTGTAGGGACATGGATGTAACTGGAAACCATCATTCTCAGCAAACTATCGCAAGAACAGAAAACCAAACACCACATGTTCTCACTCACAAGTGGGAATTGAACAATGAGATCACTTGGACACGGGAAGGGGAATATCACACACTGGGGCCTATTAGGGGAGGGGGGAGCAGGGACGGATGGCATTGGGAGTTATAACTGATGTAAATGACGAGTTGATGGGTGCTGACGAGTTGATGGGTGCAGCACACCAACATGGCACATGTATACATATGTAACAAACCTGCACGTTGTGCACATGTACCCTAGAACTTAAAAGTATAATAAAAAATAAATAAATAAATCATTCACAAGTTTTAAAATAAATAAATAAATAAATAAATAAAAATAAAAGAACTAGAGAAGCAAGAGCAAACACATTCAAAAGTCAGCAGAAAGCAAGAAATAACTAAGAGCTGAACTGAAGGAGATAGAAACATAAAAAAACCCTTCAAAACGAATCCAGGAGCTCGTTTTTTTAAAAGATCAATAAAATTGATAGACCACTAGCAAGACTAATAAAGAAGAAAAGAGAGAAGAATCAAATAGAAGCAATAAAAAATGATACAGGGGATATCACTACCGATCCCACAGAAATACAAACTACCATCAGAGAATACTATAAACACCTCTATGCAAATAAACTAGAAAATCTACAAGAAATGGATAAATTTCTGGCACATACACCCTCCAAAGACTAAACCAGGAGGAAGCTGAATCTCTGAATAGGCCAATAACAGGCTCTGAAATTGAGGCAATAATTATAGCCTACCCACCAAAAAAAAGTCCAGGACCAGATGGATTCACAGCTAAATTCTACCAGAGGTAAAAGAGGAGCTGGTACCATTCCTTCTGAAACTATTCCAATCAATAGAAAAAGAGGGAATCCTCCCTAACTCATTTTAAGAGGCCAGCATCATCCTGATATGAAAGCCTGGTAGAGACACAACCAAAAAAAAGATAAATTCAGACCAATATCCCTGATGAACATCAATGCAAAAATCCTCAATAAAATACTGGCAAACCAAATGCAGCAGCACATCAAAAAAAAGCGTATTCACCATGATCAAGTGGGTTTCATCCCTGGGATGTAAGGCTGGTTTAACATACGCAAATCAGTACACATAATCCGTCACATAAACAAGCAATGACAAAAACCACATGATTTTCTCAATAGATGCAGAAAAGGCTGTTGACAAAATTCAACAGCGCTTCATGCTAAAAACTCTCAATAAACTAGGTATTGATGGAATGTATCTCAAAATAATAAGAGTTATTTATGACAAACCCACAGCCAATATCATACTGAATGGTCAAAAACTGGAAGCATTCCCTTTGAAAACTGGCACAAGACAGGGATGCCCTCTTACCACTCCTATTCAATATAGTGTTGGAAGTTCTGGCCAGGACAATCAGGCAGGAGAAAGAAACAAAGGGTATTCAATTAGGAAAAAAGGAGTCAAATTGTCCCTGTTTGGAGATGACAAGATTGTATATTTAGAAAACCCCATCGTGTCACTCCAAATCTCCTTAAGCTGATAAGCAACTTCAGCAAAGTGTCAGGATACAATATCAATGTGCAAAAATCACAAGCATTCCTATACACCAATAACAGACAAACAGAGAGCCAAATTACTGATGAGTTGACAGAAGTAGGCTTCAGAAGGTCGGTAATAACAAACTCCCCCAGGCTAAAGGAACATGTCCTAACCCAATGCAAGGAAGCTAAGAACCTTGAAAAAAGTTAGATGAATTGCTAAATAGAATAACCAGTTTACAGAAGAATATAAATGAACTGATGGAGCTGAAAAAACCATCATGAGAACTTTGTGAAGCATACACAAGTAAGCATACACAAAGCAAACTTCAATTCACAATTGCTACAAGGAGAATAAAATACCTAGGAATCCAACTTACAAGGGATGTGAAGGACCTCTTCAAGGAGAACTACAAACCACTGCTCAACGAAATAAAAGAGGACACTAACAAATGGAAGAATATTCCATGCTCATGGGCAGGAAGAATCAATATCATGAAAATGGCCATACTGCCCAAGGTAATTTATAGATTCAATGCCATCCCCTTCAAGCTACCAATGACTTTCTTCACAGAATTGTAAAAAATGACTTTAAATTTCGCGTGGAATCCAAAAACAGCTTGCACAGTCAAGACAATCCTAAGCCAAAAGAACAAAGCTGGAGGCATCCTGCTACCTGACTTCAAACTACACTACAAGGCTACAGTAACCAAAACAGCATGGTACTGGTACGAAAACAGAGATATAGACCAATGGAACAGAACAGAGGCCTCAGAAATAACACCACACATCTGCAACTATCTGATCTTTGACAAACCAAACAAAAACAGGAAATGGGGAAAGGATTCCCTATTTAATAAATGGTGCTGGGAAAACTGGCTAGCCATATGTAGAAAGCTGAAACCGGACCCCTTCCTTACACCTTATACAGAAACTAATTCAAGATGGATTAAAGACTTAAATGTTAGACCTAAAACCATAAAAACCCTGGAAGAAAACCTAGGCAATACCATTCAGGACATAGGCATGGGCAAGGACTTCATGACTAAAACACCAAAAGCAATGGCAACAAAGGCAAAATAGACAAATGGGATCTAAGTAAACTAAAGAGCTCCTGCACAGCAAAAGAAACTACCATCAGGGTAAACAGGCAACCTACAGAATGGGAGAAACTTTTTGCAACCTACCCATCTGACAAAATGCTAATATCCAGAATCTACAAAGAACTTAAACAAATTTACAAGAAAAAAAACAAACAACTCCATCAAAAAGTGGGCAAAGGATACGAACAGACACTTCTCAAAAGAAGACATTTATGCAGCCAACAAACACATGAAAAAATGCTCATCATCACTGGTCATCAGAGAAATGCCAATCAAAACCACAATGAGATACCATCTCACACCAGTTAGAATGGCGATCATTAAAAAGTCAGGAAACAACAGATGATGGAGAGGATGTGGAGAAATAGGAACGCTTTTACACTGTTGGTGAGAGTGTAAACTAGTTCAACCATTGTGGAAGACAGTGTGGCAGTTCCTCAAGGATCTAGAACTAGAAATACCATTTCACCCAGGGATGTCATTACTGGGTATATACCCAAAGGATCAGAAATCATGCTACTATAAAGACACGTGCACACTTATGTTTATTGCGGCACTATTAATGATAGCAAAGACCTGGAACCAATCCAAATGTCCATCAATGATAGACTGGATTAAGAAAATGTGGCACATATACACCATGGAATATTATGCAGCCATAAAAAAGGATGAGTACCTGTCCTTTGCAAGGACATGAATGCAGCTGGAAACCATCATTCTGAGCAAACTATCCCAAGGGCAGAAAATCAAACACCACATGTTCTCACTCATAGCTGGGAATTGAACAATGAGAACAGTTGGACACAGGGCCGGGAACATCACACCCCAGGGCCTGTCGGGGGTGGGGGGCAGGGGGAGGGATAACATTAGGAGAAACACCTAATATAAATCACGAGTTAATGGGTGCAGCAAACCAACATGGCACATGTATACCTATGTAACAAACCTGCATGTTGTGCACATGTACCCTAGAACTTAAAGTATAATAATAATTTTTAAAAAATTAAAACTATAAAACTTCATTGAAAGCCCTGAAAGAGAACTTACATAAGTGGAGAGATTTACTATTTTGGCATGACTAGAACAAATACTAAAAGGATGTCAGTCTGCCCAAATTAAATCTATAAAATTCAATGCAATTTTAATCAAAACTCCTATCCTGTTTTCCACAGATTTTATCATGCTGATTATAAAATAAACATGAAAGAACCAAAGATAAGAAGAATCATGATAGTTCTCAAGAGAAATAGCAGTTTAAAGTGGACTTGCTCTTCTTATTGTAAAGTGACAAAAATTAAGGTGGTGTGGAATTAGTTGACAGATGCTAACTAGAATATGCAACATAATAAAAGCTCCAGAAACAGACTCTCATATACATCAGTGTTGACCTTACAAATCAGTGGAGAAACAACGCACTATCAAATTTATATGGCTGGGACAACTGGTTGTCTCATTTTAGGAAAAAAAAGAGATTCTGACCTCACACCATATACAAAAAATCGATTTCAAATGGATTAAACACTGAAACATGAAAGGCAAAACTTCAAAGCTTTTAGAAAAAAACATCCAGAAAATCGTTATGAAATAACGAAAACAGAAGATTTCTTGACCCAGATACAAAAAGCACAAACTATAATAAACTGAAATTTTTGATTGCATTAAGGTTTTTTAACACTTTCGAATAGTAAAATAATATGATAAAGTAAAAAGAGTAAAAAACTTCTCTCGCAATCTGGGAGGAGTTTTATCGCAATATAGAGTTAACAAAGGATATTTATTTTGAGTATACGAAGAATTCCCATAGTTTAATAAGAAAAAGACTAGGTCAAGGAATGAGTATGTAATTCCACAGAGAAGCCCAACTGGACTATATACAGGTGCTTAATAAATAGGTGCTTAATATCATCAGTCAGAAAATGCAAAATTAAATCAATTAGTTAACATTTCACACTCATCAGTTTGGCAACATTCGTAATTCTGACATCAAAAACTGGAGAAGTAAAGCAACCAATGCAAACATTCCCCTCAAGAATGTAAATTATTTCTACCAGTTTAGAGAGCCATTCTGCAGTATCTAGTGAAAATGAAAACAGCTATCTATACTTTATGATCTAGAAATCTTACTTCTACCCTAGAGAAATTCTCAAGCAACCACAAGAAGCCATTAACAGAGATGTTCATTGAGCACTGTCAATTTTACAAAAAAAATTAGATAACCTACATCAGCATGACAATGCATAAACTGTAGCATATTCATGCAACAGAATTATATTCAACATTCAGAAGGAATTAGATTTAGACAAATCTAAATTTTGAGACAACTCTCAAAATATAGAGATAAAGAAAGCAAGTTTCAGAAAAATATACAGTATGATAATATAATATAAAACTAAAAACCTTATAAAATAGTAATATATATGGTTTACAAGTCTATAAGCATAAAGTATACCAATAAAAACATGGATGGAATAAGTATTTAAAATAATTGTTGTACTCCTAAAAAAATACAAAACAAATACTATAGCAAAATATTAAGATACATATAATTGGTATTACTCTCTAAATTTTTTGATATATTTGAAATATTTCAAAATTTTAAAATGAAGGGTAAGGAAAAACAGTAGGAATGTCCAACTAGGAATGAAGGAAGGTTAGCTGAATCTAGTGGAAATATTTATTGATACTTATAATCACACTGGAAGTAAATGTGCATTTGATATAAATATATCAGTTAATTGAGAATTACTAAATTTTCACACAAATATAATTTTACAAATACAATATAGCTTATTTTCAGGCCTTTTCTTGTGAAGCAGTGGGAGTATAAAATTCATTTTATAAATGTTCTGTTCTAAATGAAATTTTATCAAAAAAAGTAGGAAGTAGTTTCCAAAGTAAATTAGTCATTAAGAAGCATTTGTTTATTGATTATTATCAGAATAGGTCATTGTTGCCTTCATAATAAATGTAAAATTTAAAAATCTTATTTTAATTCAGAATTGCTTCTAAGCTTAAATTCCTTCAAGTAATTTTTTTTTTTAAGACAGCTGTTAAAACAGTGGGTATATCCTACAAGATTAAGGAAATGGAACATTTTTGCAGTTATTAAGTTTTCCCACTAGTCTGTGCTATAGCACTTTGTTCAATATGGCCCAACTGGATTCACTGCATATTGGTATTACATTGTTAACCTATTTCTTCCCCTAAGAAACAAAACATTTCCATTAAAAATTTAGTAACTTCAGTAAAAGAAAAAGAATCAGTTGGAAAAGTATCATAATTCCCCATTAGAAAATGTGGTGATATTAATTAGAAGAATTATTTTCCATCACGTATTTACTGATTCAGAGATTAAACAAGACATAAATACAACCAAATATACTATCAGTTGACAGTTTTCTTTTCCATTATATACAAGAATTTGCCAGTTATGATGCTTAAATTACAAAACTATAAGTCATTTCATCTTAAAATAACTTAAAGAGTGTAACTGGATTGTCTGTAACTCAATGGATAAATATTTGAGGGGATGGAGACCCCATTCATTATGATGTGTTTAAACACGGTTTGGTTCTGTGTCCCCACCCAAATCTCACCTTGAATTGTAATCATCCCCACGTGCCAAGTATGGGACCAAGTGGAAATCATTGGATCATGGGAGCGGTTTACCCCATGCTGTTCCCATGCTAATGAGTCTCAGGAGATCTGATGGTTTTATAAGTGTCTGTTTTATAAGAGAATGAGTGCCAGGCATGTCCCCTGCTGGCACTCATTCTGTCTCCTGCCGCCCTGTGAAGAGATGTCTTCCGCCGTGATTGTAAGTTTCCTGAGGCTTCACCAGCAAAGTGGAACTGTGAGTCAATTAAACCACTTGTCTTTATAAATTACCCAGTGATACGGTTTGGCTGTGTCCCTACCCAAATTTCATCTTGAATTCCCATGTGTTGTGGGAGGGACCCAGTAGAAGGTAATTGAATCATGGGAGCAGGTCTTTCTCGTGCTGTTCTCCTGACAGAGAATAAATCTCAAGAGATCTGATGGTTTTAAAAAGGGCAGTTTCCCTGCATAAGCTCTCTTCTCTTGTCTACCCCCATGTGAGATGGGCCTTTCACCTTCCGCCATGATTGTGAGGCCTCCCCAGCCACATGGAACTGTAAGTCCAATAAACCTCTTTCTTTTGTAAATTGCCCAGTCTTGGGTATGACTTTATCAGCAGCATGAAAACAGACTTACATCCCGTCTCAGGTATTTTTTCATAGCAACATGAGAACGGACTAATACAGCTTATTTCATATTGTATGCCTCTATCAAAACATCTCATATTCCCCATAAATATATACACCTACTATGTACCCCCAAAATTAAAAATATTAAAGTAAAATCATGGTTTTAAAAAATGAAAAGAGAGTTTAGTTTTTCTTAAAATATAAAGTGGCTGGGCGCGGTGGCTCACACCTGTAATCCCAGCACTTTGGGAGGGCGAGGCGGGCGGATCACGAGGTCAGGAGATCGAGACCATCCTGGCTAACATGGTGAAACCCCGTCTCTACTAAAAATACAAAAAAGTTAGCTGGGCGTGGTGGCGGGTGCCTGTAGTCTCAGCTACTCGTAAGGCTGAGGCAGGCTAATGGTGTGAACCCGGGAGGCGGAGCTTACAGTGACCCAAGATCGCGCCACGGCACTACAGCCTGGGTGACAGAGCAAGACCCTGTCTAAAAAAAAAAAAAAAATAGAAAGCATATGGCCAGGCACGGTAGCTAATGCCTGTAATCCCAGCACTTTGGAAGGCCGAGGCAGGCAGATCACCTGAGGTTGGGAGTTTGAGACCAGCCTGACCAACATGGAGAAACCCAGTCTCTACTAAAAATACAAAACTAGCTGGAGGTGGTGGCACATGCCCGTAATCCTAGCTACTCGGGAGGCTGAGGCAGGAGAATTGCTTGAACCTGGGAGGCGGAGGTTGCGGTGAGCTGAGCTCACGCCATTGCACTCCAGCCTGCACAACAAGAGTAAAACTGTCTCGGCCGGGCGCGGTGGCTCAAGCCTGTAATCCCAGCACTTTGGGAGGCCGAGACGGGCGGATCACAAGGTCAGGAGATCGAGACCATCCTGGCTAACATGGCGAAACCCCGTCTCTACTAAAAACACAAAAAATTAGCCGGGCGAGGTGGCGGCGCCTGTGGTCCCAGCTACTCGGGAGGCTGAGGCAGGAGAATGGCGGGAACCCGGGAGGCGGAGCTTGCAGTGAGCTGAGATCTGGCCACTGCACTCCAGCCTGGGCGACAGAGCGAGACTCCGTCTCAAAAAAAAAAAAAAAAAAAAAAAAAAAAAAAAAAAAAAAAAAGAGTAAAACTGTCTCAAAAAAAAAAAAAAAAAAAAAAAAAGGAAGTATATTCACATAGAAGGTTTCATTTAAAATGGTGATTGGAACACGAAAATTTCTGAAGAGGATAAATTATAAAAGACAAAGGACCAGACATAATTATATAAAGATTAACAGATGGTAAAGAAGACGATGCTTTATACGAATTGAAGAGAATTGAAGATGTAAACTAGAGGCAATGATGGTGAAATAGCAATGAAATTTGGTTATATGGAAATCACCAGAACAACCTTGGAGAGAAGAAATTTTTAAAAAAGGAATGTTAATTCAGAGAAAAAAGTTGAGGGTATAAAGCTTCATTCACCCGTTTCTCAGATTCCCACTGGTATGTATGTGTGTGTGTGTGTGTGTGTGTGTGTGTGTGTGTGTATGTATGTATGTATGTATGTATGTGAGACAGGGTCTCATTCTGTTGCTCAGGCTGGAGTGCAGTGGTGTGATCATGGCTCACTGCAGCCTCAACTTTTTAGGTTCAAGCAATCCTCTCACCTCAGCCTCTTAAGTAACTGGGACTACAGGCACACACCACCATATCCAGCTAATTTTTTTTTTTTTTTTTTTTTTTTTTTGTAGAGACAGGGTTTCACCATGTTTCCCAGTCTAGTCTTGAACTCCTAGACTCAAGGAATCTGCCTGCCTCAGCCTCTCAAAGTACTGGGATTATAGGTGTGAGCCACCACACCCTGCTAATTCTTGAAAACTTTAAGGTTAATGAATAAAACTATTTGAGATCCTCCATGATTTCTTGCAAATAAATTTCCAGAAGCCATGGACTAATATGTGAACTTCCCTTTGCCAAGTGTGCTTCTTTCTCCTGTACTGCTAAAAAGCAATAGCATCACTAATCAGGTATAGTCATCTGACCTACTCCAAATGCAAGACAAGTCCAACTTTGCCCACCAAGGAGGATTTACTATTCTAAGATAAACTATATCACAACACTACCACAGCACAAAATTAAAAACACAACTTCATTTATATCTAAGCTTCAGTATACTTGTATTTTGATTTATCTCAAACGTAACAAGTCCAAAAGTGAATTTCAGACCTTCACAAGGAAATTGCTCCATCTGCAGTCTTACCCATAGCAGTTAATGGCAACTTACCATTCTTCCAGTTTGTCTCAGGCCAAAAATCTTGGGAGTAATATTTTTCTCTGATATCCTACATATATTTCATCAGAGAATCTCTTATTACACTTTTAAGATATATCCACAAAGATGACATCTCACTACCTCCACTACAATTACCTTAGCCTAAGTCACCACGTATCTCTCATATAAATTATTTCTTCATAACTAATCTTCCAGCTTCCATTCTTTTCATACCTCCACTAATGTATCGTAACAAAACTATCAAAGTAAGCCTTTTAAAATGTGTTAAAATGTGAGTAAGATCAGGTCATATTAGTTTTTTTTTTTTTTTTTTTTGGTGAGAACATTTTAATACATCCTGTTTTGCTCCAAATAAATGCCAAAGTCCTTACAATGACCCAAAAAGTTCTTTACAGTCTCACTCCCCAAACCTGTCTCTTACCATTTTTTGCTTCTCTGCTCCATGCTCACTTGCTCTGCCCTGGCCATACACTGGGTTCATCACTCTTCTTCCAACATTTCAAGCATGCTCCCACCATATGGTCTTATTGTTTGTACCATACTTACTGTTATGTCCTTCTAGACTGCCTTTCCTCTAAACATATGCAGCACTAACTCCCTCATCCCTTTCAAGCTCAATTATCACTTTTTATGGCCACAAAAATTAAAAATATATTCATTTTCACTTTCTCAAAGTCACTTACAATTTCTAATACTATTTATCTCATTTGTTGTCTGCACCTCCTAATTAGAATATATTCTCTGGAAGGTAAGAATCGTTTGTTTTAGTTCACTACTATTTCCCAGGTTCCTAAAAAAACACCAAAATGTGTTCAAAAAATTAGTGAATTAGTATATTAACTATAGGTATATAACAATTATACATTACTATCTATAAAATATATGTGCTTAGAAAATTTCTACAATCTAAATACTATGTGCTTTCATGAAAGTGTCTTTAAGAAAAAAATAAACAAACATTTAAGAACTTTATTATTTATATTTATTATAAAATATGTTTCTAATAAAAATACTTTTAATAAAATTCAAAACACAGAAACAAAATATTTAAGATTATTTTATGTGCATTAAAATTAAATATTTAAATGAAAATATAATCTGTATTGCTTATCTCAGAAGTTTCCAGATTTTTTCAACTGAGGTATACTTTTGATTTATCCCAACTGATTTTAGAACCTTACTAGGTCTTTTATTGGGAGGTAGACACATTTATTTATTCTGGATAAATATCCATTTCTATGTATAATACTCTTAACAACATATAATTACATTTCGGAAAAACAGTTTAAATATAACTAGTTTTTGAGGTTCTGGAGAAAATACATTGCTGGTGGGAGTGTAAATTAGTTCAACCAATGTAAAAGACAGTGTGGTGATTCCCCAAAGTCCTAATGTCAGAAATACCATTCAACCCAGCAATCCCACTACTGGGTATATATCCAAAGGAATATAAATCATTCTATTATAAAGACACATGCACACATGTTCACTGCAGCACTATTCACAATAGCAAAGACATGGAATCAACCTAAATCTCCAACAATGATAGACTGAATAAAGAAAATGTGGTACACGTACCACACTGAGTAATATGCAGGTGTAACAAAGAACAAGATCATGTCCATTGCAGGGACACGGATGGAGTTGGAGGCCATTATCCTTAGCAAACTAACACAGGAACAGAAAACAAAATACCACATGTTCTCACTTAAAAGTGGGAACTCCTGTAATCCCAGCATTTTGGGAGGCCAAGGCAGGCAGATCACGAGGTCAGGAGATCAAGACCATCCTGGCTAATATGATGAAACCCAGTCTCTACTAAAAATACAAAAAATTAGCGGGGCGTGGTGGCACGCACCTGTAGTCCCAGCTACCCGGGAGGCTGAAGCAGGAGAATCGCTTGAACCCGGGAGGCGGAGGTTGCAGTAAGCCCAGATGGCACCACTGCACTCCAGCCTGGGCGACAGAGCAAGACGCCGTCTCAAAAAAAAAAAGTGGGAACTAAATGATGAGAACACATGAATGCATAGAGGGGAACAACACACACTGGGGCCTTTCAGAGGCTGCAGGGTGGGAAGAGGGAGAGGATCAGGAAAACAACTAATGGATATTAGGCTTAATACCTGAGTGATGAAATAATCTGCACAATGAACCCCCATGACACAAGTCCACCTATGTAACAAACCTGAACATGTACCTCTGAACTTAAAAGTTAAAAATAAAATAGAATAAAATAAATATAGCTACTCTTTAAAATATACCAGTAGGAACTAATAAGGTATCAGAGACCTCTTATACAATTCAGATATCCTGATTTCAAACTTACTACAAAGCTACAGTTATAATGACAGTGAGATACTGGAATAAGGATAGACATACAGATCAAGGGAATAGAATTGAGAGTTCAGAAATAAACCCGTACATCTATGGTTAACTGATTTTCAACAAGGGAGCCAAGCTCATTCAATGGGAATAGTCTTTTCAATAAATGGCACTGGAACAACTTGATATCCACATGCAAAACAATGAAGTTGGACCCCTAACTCATACTATACACAAAAATTAATGTAAAATGGACCAAAGACCTCAATGTAAGAACTAAAACTATATAATTATTAAAGAAAACATAGGAATAAATCTTCATGACCTTGGTTTAGGCACTGTTTCTTAGATATTATGCCAAAAGAACAACCAACCAAAAAAAAAATAGATAAATTGGACTTCATAAAAAAAAAACATTTTCAAGAAAATGAAAAGATGACCCATAGAATAAGAAAAAATATTTGCAAATTATATATCGGATAAGGGTCTGGCATCCAAAATATATAAAGAACTCTTAAAACTCAACAATAAAAAGACAAACAACCCAACTTTAAATGGGCAAAGGACTTGAATATTTCTGCACGAACATATCCAAATGGCCAAGAAGCACAAGAAGCGATGCTTAATGTCATTAGTCACTGGAAAATGCAAATCAAAAGCCACAATGAGATACCACTTCATATCCACTGAAATATATATCATTTTTTTAAAAGAACAGAAAATAAGTATTGGTGAAGATGTGAGGATCCTGTAACTCTTGTACATTGTTGGTGGGAATGTAAAATGATATAGTTACTATGAAAAACAACTTGGTAGTTCCTCAAAAACTTAAACATAGAATTACCATATAACCCAGGAATTCCACTCCTAGGTAATATCCAAGATAATTGAAAACAATGTTTACACAACTTGCAAATGAATGTGCACAGCAGCATTATTCACAAGAGCCAAAAAGTATAAACAACAAAAGTGTCTTTCAATTGATGAATAACAAAATGTGGTATATCCATACAATAAAATATAATTCAGCCATAAAAAGGAACAAAGTACTAACTCTTGCCACAACACAGATGAGCCCTAAAAGCATAATATGTAATGTGCAGTATAGATAAACCCATAGAAGAAGAAAGTAGATTAGTGATTGCAGGGGTATAGGGAAGTAAGGGAGTGTCTACTAATGGGTACAGGGGTTTTTTGGGAAGATGGTGATGAAAATGTTCTGGAATTGGACAAATTGTGATGGTTGCATGACACTGTTAAGGTACTAAAAACCACTAACTTATATACTTTAAAGTAGTTAATTTTACTATATAAATATCTCAACTAAAAAAGGTTTTAATGTAGCTTTTCTACAGAAAATATTAGGCCCACATGGCTTTTGTATTATTTCAGGCTTTTCTACAAGCAGATCCTGAGGCCAACATTTGGTGCAAAGAAGTTTATTTGAATGACAATCCAAAAAAGTATAGTCAGAGTGGAGAAGTGAAACATGAAAGGGAGGAAAGCCAATAGATGTCAATTAAAGAGTAGATTATTTCTAGGGGCAAAGTTTGGCCATGATGAGACCTTCTCAGAATCAACCCACTGAGGAGCAAGGGGTCTGGGGTATTTATATGTTAGCTCATTGGCATGCCTGTCTCTCCCCTTTAGGTTAGGCTTGTTCCCTTGGCCATAAAATGCCCTTAGGCATAGAGGTACAGGATGCTATTGTATGTTCAGGAACCATTTGCAGGTACCATTTGGAATGAGCTGAAGGCATATCAGTAGGGTACATATAAAAATTGCTAGTTTTGCAGGTGAATCCTACTAAACTTTTCAGGAACGATTAATTCGTATCTTATGTAAATTGTTTCATAAAATTAAATTTTAAAAACTAAAGCCATACAGCTCATTTTATGAAAATAATATAATTTTGACACAAGATAAGCAAAGCACATACCAATTCCACTGACATATATTTGGAGCCAAAACATAAGCGAAAACTTAAATATAAAACTCCTGGCCAGGCACAGTGGCTCATGCCTGTAATCCCAGCACTTTGGGAGGCTGAGGTGGGCGGATCACAAGGTTAAGAGATCGAGACCATCGTGGCCAACATGGTGACACCCCATCTCTACTAAAAATACAAAAATTAGCTGGGTGTGGTGGCATATGCCTATAGTCCCAGCTACTCGGGAGGCTGAAGCAAAAGGATCACTTAAACCTGGGAGGCAGAGGTTGCAGTGAGCCAAGATCCTGCCATTGCACTCCAGCCTGGCAACAGAGCAACACTCCATCTCAAAAAACAAACAAACAAAAAACAACAAAAAATCCTACACAACTAGGAAACCTATCATAATATAATTAATACTATTTAACTCCTTGAATGTAACGATGATCCAATTCAAATGTACTTCAACATACTAATAGACTAAAGGAGAAAAACAAACATGATTCTCTCAATCAATGAAGAAAAAGCATTTAATAAAGGTCAACCCCACTTATGTCTTAAAGTAATTATTAGAAAACTAGAAATACAAGTGTATTTCTTTAACTTGGTAACAGAAATAGGAATAAAAGGACATTTCCTTAGGATGGTAAAGATTATATATCAAAACACTGTGTCAAAGATTATACTTAATGGGCAAGTTTTAGATTCATTCTCTTTAAATTTGCATACTATCTGACCAAATAAAACCAGGTTTTCTCAAATACTTCCATAGAGCATAAATTAATATATGTTTACAATATAAATGTAAACAAAAGAATCTGTGATATCAATAAAATCATAAGACAAGTAATAAATATAGATGCTAATTATAGGAGATGACAAAAAAGAAACTTCAGCTCAGTTATGTCATTTTTAAATGATCTTGATAGCTGAGTAAACTATAATGTGGGTTTTTTCATCCTAATAATCCAGAGTTATCAATTTTTAAAGAATATTTTCAAATCAGACACTGTTAACCCAATGGAATAGAAAATGCAGATAAACAAATTTATCTGGCAATAATTCTGCAGTCATCATAATTTTCTTAACTTAGTTTCTCAATAGATCTCTAAAGTATTCATTATAGTCAATTGCCAAATATCTTGAAAAGACAGAAATATGTGGCTGATTCCTGTTATATACATGAAATACAGAATGCATTTGTAGATTAGATATTGACATAAATGGAGTTGTGTCAACATCTAACAAAAGTACTTGCTTATTAAAGGTACAGAGTTTTCTTCTGTGTCCAGAGAACATTAGTGATGCTACAGTTATACACCCATGACTAAAACAAGGTACTTGCTAAACAAATTTTGGAAGAGGGCATAAAAAGAACTTAATTCTGTTTCCACTAATACTGGGAAATATAATTTGAGGGTAAGGAGCAGTTGAGATTATTATTTTTAACTGACATCTTTATAAAAATATCTTAATTGCTAATAATGTAGATCAGACCTTAAAAAGCCTGTTCATGGTATGCTATCTAATAATAAACTAATGCTATTTAATAACTTGAAATTTGTTAGAATTCATAAAGCATTAAGAAGAACGGTATGAGTATATGTAAGATAATGTCCTCAGACATATAATCTTCCTGGGAAAGTGACTCCTAATTATGAAAGAATGCACTGCTCCAGAGGACCCCTGAGAGATTCTGCTCTCGAGACATTGTTGTCAAAGGAAACAGTATGAAACCATCTCTCTTGAAATATCATTTATTGGCAAAACATTCAAACCCTAAAGAAAACTATTCACATTATAAGAAAACAGATAGTATTAGCAACTTACAAGCAGTTACTCAAGACTGGCTTTGGAGAGCTTTTATAAATTAATATTGCTTACTACTAAAGCTAGAAAATCTTATATGACCAAAAGGGTTATTGTGTCTGCTACAAAAGTGAAAAGCTAAAAGGATGTTGCCTGATAAGTCTGTCAGTGCAATTGTATTAAACCCTTACAGATATCATTAAACTTTGTAGAGTTTATAAAACTGCAGGAGGCATTATTCAGATTGTGGCAAAAGTAAAGGTAGACAGAAGATATTACTTACAGACTCATTATGTACATATGGTTCCAGTCATTTGCAATCATAACAAAAATAACATCTTTGATGAAATGATGGCACATACAAGAGACTTGCCCAGGAATCCACTAGTTAAGAGAATTCAAAACTGTGAATACTCACATTTGGGTTGTTTTGGTTTTAGTTGGCTAAATATATAAGGATCTTCAGGATCTTTACATCCATCTCAAGAATTGAGTTGACTCAGTGGATAATCATAAGAAATAGCCTAATGGATAACACCTATACTTTAAAGCCTACATTGAAAGCATTCATGTTCATAAACAAACTGTTCTTAAAAAGTTGAGTCCTGATTGGAGTATCAGATGCTACCATTAACATGGGGACTATTATTAATACAGCATTAATACACATAATATTGAATTTTTTCAAGTGGTGAGTAAGTAAACAGGGTGCACTCATACATAGCTTTTGTCACATTATGTAATCACATTCTCAGATGATCTGTATTAACATACTTATTTAAATTGCAAAGTAAAGTAAGACTTTCTCTGACAGTTTCCTGTGGCTAATTGGTTTGACAACAGGACGAGCTTTAGCAATTAGCTCACATGTTTCACATTTTCTATAAACTCAAAGCTAAATATACAATTCTAAGATACTTATAAAAATAACTTAAAGCATGTGAAAAGGCAAAATAACTTTATCAATAGTAATTGTAATTGGCAGGGACACTAAAATTAGCATTTTCCAAATCCTTTTTAGTATATTGGCTTAAACAAGGTGCCCCTAAGTGAAAGGATGGTTAAGTTTAAATAGTCATTTGATAAGTCTTGGTACAGCTTTTTTGGTATAAGTCCCAGAAACAGACAGAATGACTCACCAACTGGGTAACAAATCATTTTGCAAGCCTGGTGTTTTCAATTATTTGCTTTCAACAAGTTGAGGAAAAACCTAAATTAATAGTCAGCTGATATATAATTAAAAATAATTTGTGAGGATAGATTACTATAATTTTGTTCACATAATTTGGAAAGAGTTCAAAGAATTGAGCGAATTGTTTTAACCAAACTCCTTCTATTCACATCTAGTCATTAATGTGAACATATTTCCTCAGCATTTGCATCTATAAAAATGAAGGAAACAGAAATAGAATTGATGCTGAATTCTATCTGGGTCTGTACTAAGTAATATTTGTCCATGGATTTATGAACAATTTTGAAAGAAAACCAGTCCCTTTTGTCTCATTAAGAAGTGAATTTCTAGTAAAATTTTGTGTCTTATATTTAATTACTTGTAATGAAAATTTGCACTTATTTTAAACAATTGTGTATAATAATAATTACAATTAAACTCAATCCAATAGATATTTTTCAAAACTTTAAGACTTACGGTCACTAAAATTCTTAAAATGTTTAATTTCAACTTATATACATATTTTGTTGAAAAAATACAAAAAGGTTATCTTTTTAAAAATTCTAGCAAAAAATATATTATATGTGTAGGAAATGTAAATAAAAATTCAATAAAAAACAAGGAAAGAAAACTTTCAATTGTTAAACAAAAAGTTTGTTCATGTGTTTGTTTCATTTTTAAGGCTAATTGAAGTTATCAAACTGCTATGCTATTTATATTCCACTGGATACATTTTTAAAGAGGCTGTAACAGTTTTACTGTAAAAGGTCATATTGATAATATGCTAAAATCTGTACCCTTTGCAACCACTTAAACATACATTGAAAATGTTAGATGTCATCTTAAAAATATGTGATGAAGTAACAGGTTTTTCAAAATTAAATTAAGGATTCGAAGTAAACATATTCCAAGATCAGTGTCAGAACTGCCATCTCAGCTACTGCTTATAATATTCAGCCTCCTCCACCCATCTCCTCACCCCAGACTAGATAAGTTCCCCAATCCATAACCATCTTCCATTGAGCTAAAGAGTACAATATTTTCTTAGCAAAGTCATAAATTGCTATCCTCTACAAGAAGTCCTATAAGCCAGGCGTTGCCTACTGAGGCATTTCTTCCCTTCTCTACCATCTGACTGCCAAGATGTCAGCAGGCATCTAGGTTAAGTCAGCATGGCTTATGCAGTAATACCCACTAATATTCTATTTAATCACCATTTATAAAATTGTTTCTGTGGGAAAATACACTTCACGTTCCCACTTGGCATATTAACAATGTATATTCTTCCTCTCCTTTCTCTTCACTGCCCCACAATCTTAATAGTAGTGACTATTCTGACAACAGATGAAAAGCTATTTATCACTGAACACTAACAGAATGTTAACTTCCTATGTTGGCATAAAACAATACTTATCTAAACCAATCATTTCCCATCCACTCTAAATTAAAGTACAAAGGGTGGATATTCTCTCTGGGCCTGGGACAAGGTTCATATTTATAAATATGCATCTTAATCTATTTCCATCATCCAATATAATAAAAACGGCCCTCAAAAGTGAAATAGACCCCAAGATATATAATGATGACACTTAAGGACTTAGTCTATGGTACAGAGAAATAGACTAGCCAGTGAGCACTCTATTACACTTGAGTGTTATGTTTTGCTCCTAGAAACTATTGGTCCCTGAGAAGCAGAAAAAGGAATCCCTTGGAAAGCACACTGAGGAAGGAGTAACACATGATAAAGAGATAATTGTCACAATATCTAATTGAACTATTCATTTTTATTTTCTATGTTCTCTTAATTTCAAATGACTGTATCAAAAGTTAGAAAGCGAATATAAAGTAAACAGAGAAAAAAATCACCAGGTCTGTTGCAGCCAGTGTTTTAGCTAAGTTCCAGTGATATGCCTGACACAATTTTTAAATTTTAAATAATATCGAAGTGTAAATCAAAGTGACTGAAATTTAAAATCTTTCCACTTCAATCTGGGGTATATAATGTGTTATACAATAACTTAATAAAATAATGATCTCATTTTATGTCTTTTTTTTCTTATTTCATCTGCTCATTTTGGGTTGAGGGCAGGGAATAAAATTAGTGATATCAGGAAATATCTATTTCATTCAATCACTGAATTATTTATATATTAATAAACAATTATTGAACACATATTACTGTGTACCAAGCCCTAGGCTACTTACTAGAAACAAAGTATTAAAGAAGACAGAGATGTTCCTATTCTCATGGAATTTATCATCTAGTGGAGAAGATACACAATAAACAAGTAAACAGACATATAAACAAAATAATTATGTAAGTGTGCTTTCAAGAAAAATCAGAGTGATACGACGAGAGTAGGTGATGTTGACAGAAGTAATACCCTACAGAGGGTAGTTAGAGAAAAACCCTGTAAAATGATGACAGGAGAACTATATCAAAGATGAGAATGAGCTTGCCATGTAAAAATCTGGTGAAGTTCATTCCAAGTATAAGATACAACATATGTAAATGCCTTTAGGTAGGAAAGGGCTTGGTTGCTTCAGGAACAGAAATACCTGAGGGGAAGAATGGTAGGAGATGTTAGAAAGATAGAAGCCAGATTGCGTTTCACCTTCCCTGTGTGCCCTAATAGGAAGTTATGTGAGTAAGCACATGAGAATGAAAATGACACGATCTGATTGCATTTTGAAAAATACCATCCTAGTAGATGTATGAAAGTTTGGAGAAAAGAAGCAAAGAGACCAATTAAGTTATTCCAGGCTGGGCACAGTGGCTCACTCCTGTAATCTCAGCACTCTGGGAGACCTAGGCAGGAGGATCACCAGAGGTTGGGAGTTCGAGACAAGCCTGGCCAACATGATGAAACCCTATCTCTACTAAAAATAGAAAAAAGTTAGCCAGGCATGGTGGCATGCACCTGTAATCCCAGCTACTCAGGAGGCTGAGGCAGGAGAACCACTTGAACCCAGGAGGCGGAGGTTGCAGTGAGCTGAGATTGTACCCCTGTACTTCAGCCTGGGCAGCAGAGTGAGACTCTGTCTCAAAAAAAAAAAAAAAAAAAGAAAGAAAGAAAGAAAAGGAAAGGAAAGGAAAAATTATGCCTAGAGGTTTTTGGTTAAAGGAATAAAGTATCCAATAATGCTTTCAGAGGGATGCATATTAAGTTTGAGATACATATTACATATCTAAGGAAACATGTCATAGAATACACATTTAGAAAATAGTGGCACACAGATTATATTTAAAGCCCATCTTCTATTCTCTCACTCTTGGAATTTCACTTGATACTACAGATAAAATAGATGGCTGATCTGAGGAAAACAAGCCCAATAATTCACAATTCATTCCTGCTCACAAAGGTCTATAAGATGCTGTTCTACCTAAATGTCAACCCTAGTATAAAATAAAAGAAAGAAAAACTCTTCATGGAAAAGGTGTCATTTTTAGTGACAAAACTCAATTATAGGCCATTATATTATGCTTTAAGAATTCCTAAAGTCCTCCCAAAAACAAACCAAAATTTTGTTTCCATACAAAATCCAATTTTCCAATTAAAATCAGTTGAGAACTAAACTTGAGCCAAACGTGAGTAACTATGAAGAGAAATAGGTTTTTTAGATTCCTGCCAGCCAATTCATAACTGGACATAATAGAACAAAATTAGTTCAAGGTAAGGGTAAAAGAAATCAAGGCCATATTCTCACTAATACCAGAATATAGTTTTGTGTCCCTTCACTTGGGTAAAAAATATGAATAAGTTATTTCTCATAATGAATAGATTCAAAACATGCAGAAGTTCAAGCGAATAAACTGGTTAGGTCTGTTCATACAAGTGACAAAGTGGAACTAGCTATTTGTTGTTGTACTGTTCTCCTCTTTAAAATGTAGCCCCATGGGTCTTTGGTGTCAAAAACTTCTATTATCCATTGTTCTGTAGAATTCCAGCTTAACTCAATATAACAGAAATTAAACTCTAAAAATATTCTAATTGCCATGGGTTACTTCAAGGAACTCAAATTTTGACTTGAGTTTTGACTCACATTACAACCAGCATGATTGCACATTAAAATATTCTGAAAATTACTATGGCTATAAAACCCAAATTATATTAAATGAAAAGCTGAGCTGCAAAGAAAGAAAAGCCAAGGTACCAAAATGGAAGATGGAATTTCAAACCAGAATATCATGCTCATAAACTGACACTGTGTAATTTAGATTTTAATACCTATGCAGGAACAACACAGAATTTAAAAATAAAGCCTAAGTACTACATAGGCTGAAGAGCTGAATCTAAGATGAAGCACAAAGCCAGGGTATTTAAAAATCAGTATCTTTAATGAAAAGATAAACTAGAAAAAGTTCATCTACTGACAAAAGAAAGCACAAAGAAGTACGTCTCTGCTTATACTCTAGACTAACAAAAAAAACGTCTCTCCCAGTAATTCAGAACATTGTCCTGTACTTCACATGCAGGTTTACAATTTGCAGTTTGGTCCACGAACCAAGAAACCTGAAATCATCAAGAACACTAATCCCAGGCCAAATATTCCAGGAAAACACTTAGAAGAAAAATTTAAAACTCTTAAGGGACATACCATCAACAATGGCTGCCAAAGATTCCCAGGAATTGAGGTCCTCCAAAAGTAAGTTCACAGGTAAAAATTATAAATCACATGAGTGGAATAATCTACTATGAATGAACATCAGCAACCATAAAAAATAGAATCAAAACCAAAAGAACTTCAAATAAAAGAACAATATATTAAAAATTATAAATATGTTTAAAATTATTAATGATGTAAAGGAGTAAATAAAACACTAAAAAGGATTAAACATATATGAAATAAAATAGAACTTCTGGAAATTAAAAATATTTTCATTGGCATTTGTCTGTTTCTGCTTAGGCTACAGAAAGTAACAAGAAAACATCACTCCCACTTTAACAATGAAAATCCGCCAGATTCAACTACAAAACCTGTTTTCTGGAGCCCTTCACTGTACTAAGGTCAAAAAGAAATTTACTGAACTGAAAACCAACATTATAACAAGCCTCTTTGAGGAGAAAGCAAAGCAGCTTTCATCGCTAACAGAGCAATGAGAAGAGGAGGAAGCTGCCACAGATGTGAGGAGAAATAGGCTGAACTTTTAACAAATGTTGAAAAGACTGAGTGTGGGTTGGTGTAGCAGTGTTAGTATTCCTGTAACCCCAGACACAGGGGAATCTAAACCCACCTAGTGACTATTTTCCATGATCCCTTACCAACTGCTCATAAAAAAGACTAGTGACAGGACAGAAAACCTGAGAGACAGCTCTTCAGTGGCACAGAAGTGTGGTTAGAAAACTGAGAGAAGAACCCTCCAGTATTTCAGGCCTTATAATAAGAGGTAGAAAACATGCATTACCACTAAGGGATGATCATGGGAACTGAGAGAAACCCTTGACCAAAAAAGAAATAGGCACAAGAGGCCTACCAAAGCTTGCAGATGTAGCTAGAGATCTGAGGAACCCTTCAGACATGCTAGACTTTGCACTTAGTATGAAAGCATCTGCAAATGACAGAACTGCAGAAATGTTAAAACAGACACTCTGTCAGGAATAGGCATATAGTACCTGTTGCCAAGGCAGGAGAGTTGGGAGAAAACCTGCAGATACTCCAGTCCTTACAAGGAATAACAAGCAGAGGGTGTCTACTATTTCACCTGAGAAACAATGGAGCTCAGAAGACAAAAAAAGAAATAAAAATACTAATATGTTTAAAGTACTAAAAAAAAAGAGAGAGAGAACCATTCAACCTAGAATTACAAATTCATAAAATATATCCTCAAAAATGTGGATAAAATAAAGACATTTTCAGATGTACAAAAGTTGAAATATTTCATCCCTAGCAAACCTGCACTAAAAGAAATGTTTTTTAAAAAAGCTTGTAGGCTGGGTGCGGAGGCTCACATCTGTAATCCCAACACTTTGGGAGGATGAGGTGGGTAGATCACGAGGTCAAGAGATCGAGACCATCCTGGCCAACATGGTGAAACCCCATCTCTACTGAAAATACAAAACTTAGCTTGGCGTGGTGGCATGTGCCTGTAGCCCCAGCTACTTGGGAGGCTGAGGCAGGAGAATCACTTGAACCCGGGAGGCAAAGCTTGCAGTAAGCAGAGATCATGCCACCGGGAGACAGAGCTTGCAGTGAGCAGAGATCATGCCTTGGACTCCAGCCTGGTGACAGAGTGAGACTCTGTCTAAAAAAAACAAAACAAACAAACAAACAAAAAAAACTCTTAGGAGAGGTAGGTAGAGCAAGATGGCCACATAGAAGCCTCCAGTGATCATTCCCACTGTAGAAACACCAAATTGAACAACTATCCACAATCATCATCATAAAAACCCAAATCAGGTGAGCAATCACAGTATCTGGTTTTAACAACATATTAAGAAAAGAGGAACTGAAGAGGATAGAAAAGACCATCTTAAATCACCTACACCACCCATCCCCAAGTCCACAGCAGCAATCATGAAGTGTGGAAAGAGAATCTGTGAGTTTGGAGGAAGGACAGAACGGTGATTATGGGACTTAGCGTTGGAACTCAGCGCTGACCTGTTACAGTGGAAAGCAACACCAGCCAGCACTCAGCCACTACCCACAGAAGCAGCATTTAGACCAGTCCTAGCCAGAAGGGAATCACCCATCCCAGCAGTGAGAACCTGAGTTCAGACAAGCCTCATCACCATGTGCTAAAGTGTTCCGGGGTACTAAATAAACTTGAAAGTCATTCTAGGCCACCACGACTGTGATTCCTGGACAAGTCCTGGTGCTATGCTGGGCTTGAAGCCAGTGAACTTGGGGAGCAAGCAACCAAGTGAGACACCAGCTGAGGTAGCAAGGGGAGTGCTTGCACCACCCTTTCCCCCAGCCCCAGGCAGTGCAGCTCACACTACTGGGAGAGATTTCATTCCTCTGCTTGGAAGAGTAAAAAGGATTTGTCTTGCAACATGGATACCAGTTAAGCCACAGTAGAACAGGGTCCCAGGCAGAGTCATGAAGTCCCCATTCCAGGCTCTAGCTCCCAAACAACATTGCTAGACACACCTTGGACAAAAAGAGAACCCACTGCCTTGAATAGAAGAACTCAGTCCTGGCAGGAATCATCACCTGCAGACTAAAGGGTCCTTGGACCCAGAATAAACACCAGTGGAAGCCAGGCAGTACTTGCTGTGGGCCTTGAGTGAGACTCAGAGCCATGTGCCCTCAGGTGTTACTCAGCACATTTCAGGCTATGGTGGTTAATAGACTCCTGCTGCGTGAGAAAAGGAAAGGGAAGAGTAAAAAGGACTTTGTCTTGCAGCTGTACCAGCTCAGTGACAGTGTGGGAGAGCACCAAGTGAGCTCATGGAGTCCCACTTCCAAGCCTTCACTCCTTGACCCTGGACCTACCCTGAGTCAAAAGGGAGCCTACTACCCTGAAGGGAGAGACTCCGGATTTGAAGTATTCACTACGAGCTAACTAAAAAGATCTTGGTACTTGAGTGAACATCAGCAGAAGCCAGGTAGTAGAGGCCATAGGTCCGCAGTGATAGCGATGAGGGGAAAGTCCTCTTTGGAAGGAGAGGGAGGAGTGGGAAAGATTTTGTCTTTCAGCTTGGATACAAGCTCAGCTGCAGTAGTACAGAGCACCAGGTAGATTTTGAGGGTTCCCAACTCCAGGCCCTGGCTCCCAGATGATATCTCTGGACCCACCCAAGACTGAGGGAAACTTACCACACTGAAAGGAAGGATGGAAGCCTGGCAGGCTTTAATCACCTGCTGATTTCTATAGAGCCCTTGAGCCTTGAGTGAACACAGATGATATGTTCACCAGCGGTCATTATGGGCCTTAAGCAACCTCCAGGGCTCTGCTGCCTTTGGATCTGACGTAGCACAGTCACAGTGGTGTAGACCACAGGAGTGCTTGTGTCACCCCTCCTACAACCCCAGGCAGCTCAGCACAAAGAGAGGCTCCATTTCTTTGGGAGAAACGAAGGGAAGACAAGAGTCTCTGCCTAGTAATACATGAAATTCTTCCAGATCTTACCCAAGACCACCATGGCATCAGCACCTAGGTGAGTCTGTTAGAGTCACAGCATTAATGGGCTGGGGGTGCCCCCTTACATAGATATGGCTACAGTGACCAAAAACTTAGATCACAACACCCAAGTCCCTTTGAATACTTGGAAAACCTATCCAAGAAAGTACAAGTACAAACAACCCCAGACTATGAAGACTACAATAAATACCTAACTCTTCAATGCCCAGACATCAACAAACATCAACAAGCACCAAGACTATCCAGGAAAACATGACTTCACCAAACAAAGGCACAAGAGAGACAGATATGTGACCTTTCAGGTAGAAAATTCAAAATAGCTGTTTTGAAGAAGCTCAATGAAATTCAAGATAACATGGAGAAGGAATTCAGAATCCTATCAGATAAATTTAACAAAGAGATTGAAATGATTAAAAAAGAATCAAGCAGAAATTCTGGAGTTCAGAAATGCAACTGACATACTGAAGAATGCATCAGTCTCTTAATGGCAAAACTGATCAAGGAGAAGAAAGAATTAGTGAGCTTGCAGACAGCCTATTTGAATAAACACAGTGATAGGAGACAAAAGAAAAAATAATGAAAAAGAATAAAGCAGGACTACAAGATTTAGAAAATAGCTTCAAAATGGCAAATCTAGGAGTTAATTGGCCTGAAAGAGGAGATAGAGTTAGAAAGTTTGTTCAAAGGGATAATAACAAAGAACTTCCTATACCTACAGAAAGCTATCAATATTAAAGTGCAAGAAGATTAGAATACCAAAATTTAACTCCAAGAAGACTACCTCAAAACATTTAATAATCAAACTCCTGAAGGTCAAGGATAAAAGCTTCTTTTCAGCTACAGAAACAAACAAACAAAACAACATAGAATGGAGCTCCAATATGTCTGGCAGCAGACTTCTCAGTGGAAACCTTATGGACTAGGAGAGAGTGGCATGACATCTTTCAAGTGGGAAAGAAAAAAAACAAACTTTTATCCTTGAACAGTATATCCAGTGTGATAAGGTTCGGCTGTGTCCCCACCCAAATCTCACCTTGAATTGTAGCTTCCACAATTCCCATGTGTCATGGGAGGGACCCTGTGGGAGGTAACTGAATCATGGGGTGCGTCATTCCCATGCTGATCTCATGATAGTGAGTAAGTCTCACAATATCTGATGGTTTTATAAAGAGGAGTTCCCCTGCACAAGCTCTCTCTTGACTGCCACCATCCATGTAAGATGTGACTTTGCTCCTCCTCGCCTTCCGCCATGACTGTGAGGTCTCCCCCTCATATGGAACTGTGAGTCAATTAAACCTCTTTCCTTTATAAGTTATCCAGTCTCAGATACATATTTATCAGCAACATAAAAATGAACTAATACACAGTGAAAACATCCTTAAAACATGAGGGAGAAATACAGACTTTCCCAGACAAAATAAAGCTGAGAGATTTCATCAACATCAGATCTGTCCTACAGAAAATACTAGAGTTCTTCTCTCTCAAAGAAAATAATGTTAATGAGCAATAAAAAATTATCCAAAGGTACAAAACTCATTGCTAATGGTAACTACACAGAAAAACACAGATTATACCAATGCAATTGTGATGTGTAAACTACTCATAACTTGAGCAGAAAGACCAAAAGATGAATCTATCAAGATAGTAACTACAAAAAATTTCCAAAGACAGTATAATAAGATATGAATAGAAACAACAAAAGTTAAAAAGTGGTGAAATTAGGTTAAAGTGTACAAGTTAGCTATATTTAGACAAAATAAATTTCAAGACAAAAACTATAAAAAGAGACAAAGAAGGTCATTATATAATGATAATGGTGTCAATCAGCAAAAGAATATAATAATTGCAAATATATAATCACCCAACACTGGAGCACCCACAAATAGAAAGCGAATATTATTAGAGGTCCTCTATACATACAACAACTGCAAAAATATAATCACCCAACACTGGAGCACTCAGAAATAGAAAGCAAATATTACTAGAGCTAAAGAAAGAGAGAGAGACCTAACCCCCCTGCCACCCACCGACAATACAATGATACCTGAAGACTTCAACACCCCACTCTCAGCACTGGACAAATCATCCTAGCAGACAGTCAACAAAGAAACATCAAACATAATCTGCAGTATAGTCCAAATGGACCTAATAGATAATTACAGAACACTGCATCCAACAACTACAGAATATACATTATTTTCCTCAGCACATGAATCATTCTCAAGCATAGACCATATGCTAGGCCACAAAACAAGTCTAAAAATTCTAGAAAAACTAACATTATATTAAGTATCTTCTCTGACCACAGTGAAATAAAACTAAAAATCAATAACAAGAGGAATTTTACTAACCATATTAACACATGGAAATTAAACAATGCTCCTGAGTGACTTGTAGGCCAATGAACAAATTAAGAAGGAAACTGAAAAGTTTCTTGAAACAAATGAAAATGGAAATACAACATACCAAAACCTATGGGGTACAGCAAAAGCAGTACTAAGAAGAAAGTTCATAACAATAAACGAATACCAAAAAAGTAGAAAAACTTAAACAAACAGTGCATCTTAAAAAACTAGAAAATCAAACCCAAAATTAGTAAAAGTAATAATAAAAACCATACTAGAAATAAATGAAAATAAAATGAAAAAATACAAAAGATCAATAAAACAAAGTTAGTATTTTGAAAAGGTAAACAAAATAAACAAACTTTTAGCCAGACTAAGAAAAAAAGAAGGAAAACTGAAATAAATCAGACATGAAAAAGGAGATATTAAAATTGATATTGCAGAAATTCAAAGGATCATTAGAGGCTACTATGAACACCAATATGCCAATAAGTTGGAAAACCTAGAAAAAACAGATAAATTCATAGACACATACAACCTACCAAGATCCAAACATGAAGAACTCCAAAGCTTAGCTAGACCAAGAACAAGTAATGAGATCAAAGCCATAATTAAAAGTTTCCCAGCAAAGAAAAGTCCAGGATCCAATGTCTTCACTGCTGAATTTTACCAAACAGTTAAGGAAAAACTAATACCAATCTTACAGTATTCCCAAAAATAAAGAAGGGAATACTTCCAAACTAATTCTATGAGGCCATTATGACCCTGATACCAAAATCAGACAAAGACACAGTGAAAAACAAAAAAACTAAAGGCCAAAATCACTGATGAACATTGATGCAAAAATTCTCAACACAATACCAGCAAACCAAATTCAACAATACATTAGAAAGATTATTCATCATGACCAAATGAGATTTATCCCAGGGATACAAGGATGGCTTAACATACATAAATCTATTAATTTGTTACATCATGTCAACAGAATGAAGGACAAAAACGACATGATCATTTCAACTGATAACAATAAAGCAAGTGATACAATTCACCATTCCTTCAAGAGAGAAATCTTCAAAAAAAAAAAAAAAAAAAAGGAGCATACCTCAACAAAATAAAAGCCATATGTAACAGGACTATATCTAGCGTAACATTGTACAGGGAAAAACTTTTTAAAATGGGCACAGAAAACTAAAAGAAGGGTACATCCCCCAAAAAAAGGGTATAGAGCGAACACACCTGAACAAAATAAAAGCCATGTATGACAGACCCACAGCTAGTAATATACTGAACAGGGAACAACTAGAAGCATTTCCCCTTAGATCTGGAACAAGACAATAATGACCACTTTCACCACTGTTATTCAACATAGTACTGGAGGTCCTAGATAAAGCAACCAGAAAAGAATTCATCTGGAAAAACCTAAAGACTCCACCAAAAACCTATTCAAACCGATAAATTCAGTAAAGTTCCAGAATATAAAATCAACATACCAAAATCAGCAGTATTGCTATATGCCAACAGTAAAAAATCTGAAAAAGAAATCAAGAAAGCCATCCCATTTACAATAAACACAAATAACATCAAACACCTAGGAATTAACCAAAGAAGTAAAAGATCGCTAGAACAAAAATTGTAAAACATTAATGGAGGAAACTGAAGAGAACACACACAAAAAAATGAAAAGATATTCCATGTTCATTAACTGGAAAGATCAATATTGTTACAGTGTCCATACTACCCAAAGTAACTGACAGATTTAATGAGATCCCTATTAAAATACCAGTAAGATTCTTCACAGAAATAAAAAAAAAATACTAAAATTTGTATGGAAACACAAAAGACCCAGAATAGACAAAGCTATCTTAAGGAAAAAGAATAACACTGGAAGAATCACATTACTTGACTTCAAATTATACTACCAAGCTACACTAATGAAAACAGCACAGTACTAGCATAAAAACAGACACATAGATCAATGGATCACAATACAGAACCCAGAAACAAATCCATACATCAACAGTGAACTTATTTTTGACAAAGGTGCCAAGAACATACACTGGGAAAATGTCAGTCTCTTCAATAAAAGGTGCTGAGGAAACTGCATATCCACATACGGAAGAATAAAACTAGATCCCAATCTCTTGCCAAAAGACTTATATCTAGCACCTGAAACAATGAAATTACTAACAGGTAGGAGACACTCCAGGACATTGGTCTGGGCAAAGATTTCTTGAGAAATACCCTAAAAGCAGAGGCAATCAAAGCAAAGGTGGACAAATGAGATCACATGAAGTTAAAAAAAAAAAAAAAAAAAAAAAAAAAAAAACTTCTGCACATCAAAGGAAATAAACAAAGTGAAGAGACAATCCACAGAATAGAAGAAAATACTTGCAAACTATCATCAAGTAAAATTTAAAATATAACAAAATGACAAGTTATAAAGATTATTTCAGTTACATAAGTGAATATATTGTTATTTCACATTATTCTCAAGAGTCTAGCTAATGCAATTAAACAAGAGAAATAAATGAGAAAGACGAAGGTAAATTATTATTATTTTCTGGTCATATGGTTGCATATTGTTAAAATTCAAGAGAAACAACTAAAAAATTCAAATAATATCATTCAGAAAGGTAGCTGTGTACATTAATAACACGCAAAACACAATATTCTTTCTATATAAAAACAAGTAGAAGTAGTAAAAATATTTTATTTATAATCTTAAAATAAAATTATTAAGAAATATATAAAATTGACTGGGTGTGGTGGCTCACGCCTGTAATCCCAGCACTTTGGGAGGCCGAAGTGGGCGAATCACAAGGTCAGCAGTTCAAGACCAGCCTGGCCAACATAGTGAAACCCCGTCTCTACTAAAAATACAAAAATTAGCTGGGCGTGGTGGTGCATGCCTACAATCTCAGCTATCTGGGAGGCTGAAGCAGGAGAACTGCTTTAACTGGGACCCAGGAGACAAGCTGCAGTGAGCCGAGATAGCACCACTGCACTCCAGCCTGAGCTACAAAGTAAGACTCTGTCTCAAAAAAAAAAAAAATATATATATATATATACACACACACACACACACACTATATATATATATATATATATATATATATATATATAAAATAATCCCATTGAGGGACATAAAGGAAGGTGAATAGATAAAAAAAATTCTAATTTTGAATATGAAGACTTAATATCATAAAGATGACAATTCTTCCCAAACTTATCCATAAATTAAATGTGATCCCGGTAAAACATACCTATATGGGCTATTTAGGACTAAACAAATTGATTCTAAAATAAAGAACGAAAACTAAATTTAAAAAGTATAGCAAGGGAATATCTTTGCATCCCTGAGACAGGGAAAGATTTCTTAGGCTACAAAAAGCACTAACCATAAAAGAAAAAGTTAATAAATTGGACTTCATCAAAATGTAAATTATCTGTTCTCCAAAATACACCATTAAGAAAATGAAAACCCAAGCCACAGACAGAAAATATTCTCAATCCTTAACAGATGCTCCTTGACTTACAATGGGGATATGTCCTATAAACCCAACATTAAGCTGAAAATATCTTAAGTTAAAAGCTTATTTTCAACTTACAATATCTTTAACTTATGATGGGTTTATTTAGATGTAACTCCATCATAAGTCAAGGAGCATAATAAATGCATATTGCTTTCTCACCATTGTAAAGTTAAAAATTATAAGTCAAACCATCATAAGTCAGGAACCATCTATATATGATATTTGTTCGGTATATATAGAGTGAGAACATCTGTAAGTCAATAATAAAAAGACAAACAACCCAAATTTAGGCATAAGATTGAAGCAGACATTTCTCAAAAGAAGTAATATGAATGGCCAAAAAACACAAATAATGCTCATCATCATTGGTCATTAGAAAAATGGAAACAAAAAGCCAAACCAGTAACCCAGCCAAATGCTGGTGAAGTTAGGGAGCAACCAGAGTGTTCATATCTGGCTGATAAGAATATAAAATTGTATATGACCTTTGCAAAATTGTTTGCAATGAAAATTGAATCCAGCTTCTTGATCCGGCATACTCTACTCCTAGGTTCTACCAAAAAGAAACATAAAAGCCCACAAAAAGACCTGAACACAAATGTTTACAGTGGCTTTATTGTAGCCAACAACATTGGAAGCAATCCTTATTCCCACAACAGAAGAATGGATAAACATATTGTGGCATATTCATATAATAAAGTAGTATCAGCAATAAAAAGGAACAAACTACAGTTATAGGCAACATCATGGATGAATCTCATAGATTTTGAATTGAAAGAGGATACTACATATTATATGATTCCATTTATATGAAGTTCAAAAACAGGCAAATCTACCTATGGTAATAAATGTCAGAAAGGTGATTGTCTTTTGGGAGATGGGGATAAAAAACTGACAGGAAAAGGGCATGCATAAACCTCCTAGGATGATGAAAACAATATATATCTTGATGTGGTGCTAGGCACATTGGGAATATACATATCTTTCAAAATTCGTCAAACTATGCTTAAATTCTGTGCATCTTATTATGTTCAAGTTACACTTTCTGAAAGGAAATAAAATAGCCAGGAAATTTTTGTAAAGAAGAGTAATGTGAGGAAACTAACTCCAGTAGTGTAACAAATGTGGGGGTGGGGGAGATAGGAGTTGTAATCTGCCACAGTGGGGAGGAGTATTTTAACACTAAATTTAGTATTAAATTTAGTTTTGTTCACATATGGAGTTAATAAACAGGCCAATTTTTAGTCCCTTTCCATATTTTTAAAATATTTTCTACAGACAGTTCATCCACCTCACACTGTCTAGAGCCAGGGTGGTCCACTACCAACAATAGTCCCTTAGTATGCCACTGACCATTGCTACAAGCTACTAGTAACACATACTAAAAAGATGCAGTCATTAAACTATGTGGTACTTGTATTTGCAAAATAATTAAAAAATCAATGGGCAGATTAAAAAGACCAGAAATGTGCCAGAATGCATATGGGAATTCTACATATGAAAAAAGTGGCTGTGAACATTAGTAGACAAAAAAATAGGTTACTCAATAAATAGTATTATGACAAATGAGTAACAATATGAAATAAAGTAGGATCCATATCTTATATTGTACATCAAAATGAATTCTGAATAAATCAAAGCCGTAAATAATTTTTAAAACTTAATAACTATTCTACAAAAAAGATAAAATATTGGAGAATTCATTTTTGTAATATTGAAATAAACTTTTACTATGTGTAACAAAATCCAGTGCTAAAAAGACTGATAAATTTGACTAAAGGCAATTAAATGGTTTTACATCTAAATGAAGTCAAAAGAAAAAATAAGACCTGAGATATTTTCAGCATATGTGGTAAAGAATTATATTCTTTAACAAAGAAACCATATTTAAAAATACAAACATAGTAATACAAATGAGAAAGGAATAGTACACAATAAGAGAAATACAGAGAGTGATATCAGGAAGATGGCAGAGTAGGACTTTTCTACCCTCACCTCCTCTCAGAAACATCAATTTAAACAGCGATCCAACCATAAAAATACATTCACAAGAGCTAAGGAATCCAGGTAAGAGATTATAGTACCTGGGTGGAACACAGAAATAAGAACAGACGCATCGAAGGGGGTAGGAAGGACAGTTTCACATTATTTACATCACCCCTCCCTCACATCCGTGCAGTACAGTGCCAAGAGAGATAATTTCTGTGGGTTGAGTGGGGAAGAGGGTGAAGCAAGCACCTGACTTCAGTGGGTACCCCAGCATCAGGCCTTCCCCAGTGACCACTGGCACAAAGCCAGCTCCTGTGGACCCCATCTCCAAGCTTCCCCTAGCACCAGGCCATTCCTCCTGGCCCCAGGCTCCAGGCTCCCCCACAGTGAACTCAGACTCTAGGCCCACATCAGGATAAGACCAGCTCCTACACACCAAGGTTCCTGTCCTTTTCCAGTGCTGGGCCAGCTCTGTGGCCTCAGGCTCCAGGCTAGACCCTATAGACCTAGACTTCAAGCCTTTCATGTTGACTCAGGGATCAAGCAAGTCCCATCACCAGGCTAGCCCCCACAGCCTCAGACTCCAGGTTGGACCTAGTAGCTCCAGTCATCAGGCCAGCACCTGTGGACAGAGACTCCATGCCAGCACCCACAGTCCCAGGCTCTAGATCCACCCAGGACCAGGCCAGCCCATGATACCCTAGGCTGCAAGTCAGTCCTTATGAATGCAGACTCCAGGCCACACACATATGCTGGAAACATGCCAGCCCCTGTGGACACAAGAGTCAGGCCTGCTTGTCCACTGACCTAGGTACCAAGCCATCTGACCCACAGACTCCAGCAGCAAGCCTGCCCATGGATCCTGAAGACACTTGGTCTAGAATCTCTGAACAGGCTAACTGGTAAAAGCCTTTTCCTGCTGAAGCCAGTTTGTAAAGAGAACAAGAAGTGCTTACTTCCTCAAATGTGCCCACACCAATACAAGTCCAAAAGATTGTGAATAATCAGAGAAACATGACATCATCAAAAGATCAAAATAAAGCACTGATGGTACAGGAGTTAAGAAATTATTTAGGCAGATAGTGAGGGTAAGGAAGTCCTCGGTAAGGTTTACCTTTTAATGAAAAACAACCCACAAATCATTTTCTTTTTGTTTCTTTGTTTGTTTATTTGGAGACAGGGTCTTGCTCTGTCACCCAGGCTGGAATGCAGTGGCACGATCTCGGCTCACTGCAACCTCCACCTCCTGGGTTCAAGCGATTCTCCTGCCTCAGCCTCCCAAGTAGCTGAGATTACAGGTGGGTCACATGCCCGGTTAATTTTTGCATTTTTTAGTAGAGGTAGGGTTTCTCCACGTTGGTCAGGCTGGTCTTGAAAATGAAAATATATCAATTTATTCTGCCAGAGATGAGAAATCACAAGCAGTTTCATACAAAAAAGACCTGGTCCATATGGTGTTCTTTCCCAGCTCTGTCCTAGTCAGACATATTAAACCAAGGCCCTGGAAAGACCCGACAAAGCTAACAAGAGAAGAATCTATGCAGAACCTATTAGATCAAAGATACCCCCAACAGATCACGAGTACCAATCCATGACCTGTTAGGAACTGGGCTGCACAGCAGGAGGTGAGTGGTGGGAGCAAGCAAAGCTTATCTATATTTACAGCAGCTCCCCATCACTTGCATTACTGCCTGAGCTCTGCCTCCTGTCAGATCAGTGTTGGCATTAGATTATCATAGGAACACAAACCCTATCGTGAACCGCACATGGGAGGGATCTAGGTTGCTCACTGCTTATCAGAATCTAATGCCCGATGATCTGTCACTGTCTCCCATCGACTCCAGGTGGAACCATCTAGTTGCAGGAAAACAGGCTCAGGGCTCCCACTGATTCTATATTATGATGAATTGTATAATTATTTCATTATATATTACAATGTAATAATAATAGAAATAAAGGGCACAATAACTGTAATATGCTTGAACAATCCCGAAACCATCCCCTCACCCCTGTGTGGCTGGGAGTACAGGCGTGCACCACCACACTAGGCTAACTTTTTTTTTGCATTTTTAGTAGAGTAGAGTTCACCACGTTGGCCAGGCTAGTCTCAAGCTCCTGGCCTCAAGT